>NW_021163185.1:0-392266 GCF_004324835.1 Dendronephthya gigantea | reverse complement strand
TCGCTCTCAAATCGTCCGCCATCTTATCTGAAATATGTTGCGTAACATGATTATAATATTTTCCGAAAAGTAGAGCAAAGTTCCACTTTTTGCTGCACGTTTTGAAACTTGCATCACAAAATTTTGTCGCGAGAAAAATATAAACATGACCAGTAATACGTGAATCATTCGCCATCTATGGTGGTTAGCTTGTTACGACGAAAGATCGCCTTTGCTTTTCTTAGAGCTCGCGTGGTGTGTGTTCGTGGCAGTCGAAATTAGAGAACTGCGCCGCCCCATGACATCAACTAATGACATTACTTTTTGTGAATGGAACTCGAACATTAGGGAGTCTAGTTAAGTTGTTTTTGTAAATAGTATGTAGAACTGTTATACTTAGTTTTAATCCATGATCGATTATTGTAATTTTGCCTAGTACTAATAAACGTATTTGGACAACTTATTTGATTGGATAGTTACACTAAAATACTAAATCTGACTGGCTATTATGGTGCAGAGCTTCAATCTTATTGGCTTATACATGATGTGATTAATGCTAAAAAATAGTGTGATTTGGGAGTTAATCACACTATTTTTAACCAATCAGATTGCAAGTAATACCATTGATTTCAAAATGAATATGATAAAAACATTAATATTGCGTGACCCATACCGTGCCAAAATTTCTGCTGGATGCATGCAATTGCTAAACGAAAACTAAACGATAAAACTGGAAATGTTTTAGAATGCATATTACATGAAAATGGCAATTAGTATGTATATTAGTATTGTATACCCGCGAGCGGGCGCAGAGCTCCTGCGAGTGTACTAATTCCGCTCGGAGATTAGGTACTAATTCCGCTCGAATTACACCCGGAACCCGGGAGAACATAGCGGAATCCAAAGTTGTCTAAATTCTATGTCATGGACGGTCGACGTCGGGTGGTTTTATAAGTTATGCGCATGCGACTGGTAATCTACAAACGTTCTGATTGGCTAAGACAGAAAGTTTTTATTTCAATGAGAACGTCAGCAATTTAATTGTTATTTCATAAACCTTTTTTTAAAAGCGTTTCATAAACTTTGTGCAAAATAAAACGAGAAGAAACAAGATACATAAAGCATGAAAGATAGCAAAGATGAACATATATACAGTCAAGACAAAGCCGTGTAAGAGAAATAATTCATAATCTGCAAGCTTATAACTGTTTTCAATAGGTACGTGTTTACTTGGTTTCTTTCGTATTTGCTTCACAGTAAGAACGAGCAGTATTTGTATAATTTTCAGCTTTCTATGCCGTTTATTTGTTTAATGTAAACGCATACACTTGTAAAAGGCTATTACACTTTTGCTTTAACTTTAAAAAGTGTTTTTGATCGTTTAATTTGAAGTTTGATATTAAAAATACACACTATATTAAAGTATAAAAATATTTCTACTGTTTTAGTCGTTTGAAACATCGATTTTAAACCATTACTTAATGCTGCCGTGGTATAATATAGCAAAATTGAACGGGGAATATTTACATTAGCTTTATCATTATTTTTGTGTTGAATGATGGGGAAGCATTAGCTGTAATATACTCGGGAAAAATTAGTATAATATAGTCATATATAATATAGTCATTTCATAATATTAACTTAGGTCGCGTGATGCGTGCTTATGATTCCATATTGTAATAAGGCATTATTTCGTATGCGATTTGGTCATTATCTTTGGCCAATTTGGCATACTTATCCACGTCGTTTTCATGGGGATCTCTGTCTAGCAGCTCATAACCTGGAGTAATTAAAGGCTGATAATTTCGCTCATCAGGCTCTCTCTCCCCGAGTTCTTTATAAATGTTTGGTCGGTCTTCATAGAAGCCATTATTAGTATTTGTTACGCCTGTGGGATTTCTGTTAGTTTCTTCGTCAACGTCCGTGTGACCTTCTGTGTCAGTGTCTGTGCCAACTTCGATGTTAGGTTCAAAAACTGGATTGCTAACAGAAGGCACTTCTGTGGGTTTTTTCTCGTTGTAATAAGGCATTATTTCGTATGGGATTTGGTCATTATCTTTGACTAATTTGGCATACTTATCCACGTCGTTTTCATGGGGATCTCTGTCTAGCAGCTCATAACCTGGAGTAATTAAAGGCTGATAATTTCGCTCATCAGGCTCTCTCTCCCCGAGTTCTTTATAAATTTTTGGTCGGTCCTCATAGTAGCCATCATTAGTATTTGTTACGCCTGTGGAATTTCTGTTAGTTTCTTCGTCAACGTCCGTGTGAGCTTCTGTGTCGGTGTCCGTGTCAACTTCGATGTTAGGTTCAAAAACTGGATTGCTAACAGGAGGCACTTCTGCGGGTTTTTTCTCCTTTAGTCCTTTTTTATTAACATAGCAAGCGAAGATGGCAACAGCTATGACCAAGACAACCATAGCTGCAACAACGACGCCAGCAATGACGCCAGTGTTACTCTCTGATGTGGTTTCTGCATTGGATGGACCTACGTTAACACATAAAATAATAGATATATCCACTTAAAAATCAACCACACAAGATCATCCAGATAAGGCATCGTGCTATCCTAGTTGCTTAGATTTCTATGACAGAGTATTTTACTGGGATAAATTTCATGGATCTCTCAAACTTTAGATTACCCCGACTCTAACGCAAGTATTGTAAATAGAGAATATTATATGGTTACGCGGAAACATGGAATTTATTTCGAGTAAATCCATATTCCCAAGCAACAATGTAATATTCTGTTTATTATATGAACAGATTATAAGCAAACGAGAATTCTTAGTAACTCGAAAACAAAATTAATATGTATTGAAGGGAACACATTGAAAATAATAATGTTCAGTAAAATGCGCTTATATTTATAGTCTGTCTAAAACGTGTGTATAAATATGGTATGAAATAAAAAACAAACAGAAACTGTGAACTTGAAAGATTTTGTGATTGGTCAAACACATTCCTTACGCGGTTTTTGATTGGCTTTCGAAAATGATATTTTTACGTTAAAATATCTTATTCTTACGTGTGTTTAAACACGATATTTCTCGGTGGCGTAAAACTCTATATATATTGCTAATTATAATTATAACACTCAATGATATAATAAAAGCTTTATCGATTACTTCAATGCAGTATTGTGACGAATGTGGACATGCAAAGGACCTGCTGCGAGTTTACTAAGATTTACTCCCAACAAAATTTGAAAAAGCTTCGTTTGTATCCGAATTTTGAGTAAAGAGATCTCATCGCACTCTTTTTGTATAACTTATCCAGCGAAAATTAGGGAATAAACATTTTTTTCAAAATTTGACAAAGTCAGATACTTTGCCATCGTCATCTTGGATCAGCAAAAGAGCTGAGCTTTTTAGGATGGAAATTTGTTTTTTGTTTGTTGTTGTTAAGTCAAGGATAATATTTTCTGTTCCTTCCGTCAACCGATCGTTTTTAAGAAAAATTTTCACAGTTTTACTCTGATCCCCAGGTGCAATAACAAGTTCCTCGGATATGGAGGTGTAGTCATCAGGATTCTCCGCTGTTTCGTCATCAGTTTTCAAAACACTATAAAAAGTGGAAACCAATGCTCATGACAGGTCCAGCACGACATTGCAACTCAATTCAACATAGCGTCCATATCCAACAGAATACTAACATGTATAAAACGTTTGGTTACCGCGTTTATACTCTTTCTAAAATTCTAACTCCCGTTGATCAATGTTTGTTTGTTCGTTTTTATTTTATTTTATTTCATTCATAGAAATATAAGAAGGAAAATTAGGAAATTCACTAAAGTAAAGTAAATACGTACCCCCCTGTGACAATCACTGCTGTTTCTCCCGTCACAACTACCTTGATGGTTGCAAACTTAAAATTTTCTTTTACCCGATAGACCGACCGTTCCAAGGATAAGGTAATCTCTAAAGAATAACAAAAATAATTGTGATGAAATTACTATCGGATTTCTGGAAGGGGGGTGGCAAGAGTGGATGGCTGGAGGGCTCTACGTGAAAGGGTCTAGGTCTACTCTTCAGTGTCTAAAATAATTCAAAAGTAAATTTTGTAACAAATTTCAGAAGTAGAAAAAATATTGCAGGTTTCCATACCATCTACTTCTTCGCAATATCTATGTAAGAATGTGAATACAGAAATGCAGATGAATTTTTATCATGATAATTTCACAGCGGTGAAAGTAGAAAGATTGAGACCCAACTTCCTTACCACCACTATTGCTGCGTGCCTTTTATCCACCTATTTGTGTCTCTTGAAAGGTTGCGGTAGTGAAATCTGAACCTTGCTAAAAAATGCCCCAATTTATGCATTTATACTACATTGTTATACTACATGATTTTTACGATTCTGCTTGGTAAAAAAATTACGCGAGGAAAAGGGGTGGCTAGACACCCTGACCACTCCCCTCCTAAATCCGCCCCTGTAATTTTTTGTCAATTCTAGAAACCAAGTTCCTACTCCATGTAATTATAATTATAGAGAAGACAACCATTATTTGCCAACCGTTTATATCCCTCAAAAATAGATTTGCGTTGCAAGGAGAATTACAAAGTGTAACAGCGCCTTTAATCGAACATTAATATTAACACTTACTGTCATCGTCCGTTATGGAAACAAGTAAAGTTCCATTTACAATATTCACTTGTGGGTCAGATGTTGTGACACGTATTCCGAATTTCTCCGTATTCTCAACGATGTTATCTTTAAGGACGCGAACAAAAAACGAGACTTCAGCGCGATCTGGTTGCAAGGTCACCACTTCTGATTTCGCGACATAGTCATTTTGTGCAGCAAATGCGGAAATATCATACGTCGAAGCACTGCATTAAACAGAAATAAATATGCTTATTATTATACTGAGCTTTTCTACCTACTCGAAATTTGCACACTTAAAAATGTACCTTGCCGTAAATATGCAATAACATAATTTATTATATGGCACGCGGTCTCGTGACTAAAATAGCGTGCGCTGATTGGTTCTTTGCAGGTCTGGAATCCCCCAGTATTGGGCCGTTGCCGTAGTAACGGTCCAACTCTCATATTTTTGAACAAAAACAAGCTTGTACTTTTATTTTTGACACGAAAAATATCGACGGAGAATGGACGAGGTAGAGCATTATTTGGTACATGTGAATATTATATTTATTCATCTTTGATTTTTGTTTAAATTACTAGCTGTATCATTCTTATTTAACGGGTAAAAAACAAAGTTTTGGAAGCCACTTCAGTGCTTGCTTGGCGACTGGCTGGCGAAAGAGCCGGCAAGAATGCTGCAGCGCATTGTATGAATAAATAAACTAAATACTGTATGCCATATAATAAATCCCTTATTTAACCGAATACGTTCGGTCCGTACTGGAAAAATATCAGACCTCGGTCTTTTATATACGGACCTCGCTATCGCTCGGTCCGTACTGTCAAGACCTCGGTCTGATATTTTTCTAGTACGGACCTCAAATTCGGTTAATAAGTGGTAGATAATATTTATCTTGTTATCATATAACTCATAATCGTGTTATATCCACGAGGTACAAAAAAAGTCGGTTATCTTATTCTAACCATAGCTTCTATATAATTTATGTGCCGTGTCATAGTATAGTCCATAGCTGTATAACAATATTGTGATAAATTATTGTTTCTAGCCTATATAGCTATAGCGATTGCCGTTTAAACTCACCTTACTTGTACATCCCTTTCTATCATTCCAGCTGCTTTGAAAACAAACAAAATATCTTTGTTACCTTCAGCCACAACAAGTTGCAAACTTTCTGCCGCCACATGACACACTAAAATGAATAAATTCAACTAAGCTATCTTAATAAATTGTGTACTTTTCTTTCTGTGTTAATAAAATCAATATGTAAACCATGCTCAATATCTTATAATAAAAATTTAATAGTGACACGTTATTCGTCTCCTGCAAAAATCGATTTTTTTATGTTCAGCGTGCGAGAATGAAAATATAAATGTGGTTTCTTAATGCAAATAGCTGCGTTAAAAGCAAATCATCCAAAAGGTTGGAATAGTGGAGTTGGGAGGACTTAGGTTGTTCAACGTTTCATGTTTAACAGTTGCCCTAATAATCTACTTCCTAATATTATTAGGAACTCCTTTCAAATAATTTATTGCCTTTACCGAATCTTTACAAACTAATGATCCATGCCACAACAAATGTAATCCTGCGCAGAATGTATCAGATTTTTTTTGGTTTAAAGATATGGTCAAAGATCAAGCACAATGGTCAAAGATATGGTAAAAAATTTTCTTCCCTGCAAGGGATGTTATATCTGATAAAATTGATATATAATTACCGTCATTGTCTTGGATGGTTACAATCGTTGTATTATAACCAGGCCGAATATTTACACCATTTTCTGCCGTTAATATCGCCTTAAATCTCTCGTTATATTCAATTATATTATCGTCCAGGATCACAACTGGGATAACTTGAACTGTTGGATCTCCAGGACTAAACGTAATTTGTCTGTTCACTATCGTGACGTAATCAACTCCACCAACAGCATCAAGGTTTGCTGTACTTATTCTGAAGAAGCACATGGTGTACACGAGTAAGGCAAGATGTAATTATCAGACATTATCGACAAAATGGCTGGATGCATGTTTGTAGCCTAATTCCCATTTCTTTTATACATATTGATAGCCCTAAACTTTTATAAAATGCATAGAGTAAAATATCAAAACGAAGTGCATCTTAACAGAAAATGCAATGCTATAAGTAATATTTCATAAACGAGTGCGAGTGTTTTACCGGGGTTCCAAACACGTGAAAATAATTGAATTCACAAGACTGTTCACCAAGCGATTTTTATTGTTCTCGAGAGTTTGTAAACACGAAAGGCAATATACATGAAATTAATGTCAACGGAACATAAAATAATATAGAACAATGAGTAAGTTGCTCTATGACATTTAGGTCAATTACATTTTTTTTAACAATTCAAAAAGTTCTCACCTAGCTGTCACGGTTTTAGTAATTGTTCCATTTATCAAAACGAAAAGTTTAACCGAGGATGTTGCTTCGTTCACCGTATACTCCGATGGTGCAAAGGAAAGAGTTGCTGCTACATGATAGAAACAACGATATAAATAATTAAATTTCATAATTAGTTCGTATTCTGAAGTGGGAGTTCCTTTAGCTCGTGTTTCGCGTGCTTTTCTTAACTTTATCAACATTCCCGTTTGTTTGGATGAGGCCATCAAAACACATAAATCATTAATAAATTGTTTATGCGTTAGCGACGAAATACGCATGCGCGTACACTAAGAAGACATTCACGAAGTGTCTAACTTTTTACGTTTAGATAAGTTTCAATGGATTATTGTTAAATTTTATGTTTTGATATGGTTTGTTTGAATGATATGTTTTGTTCCTGCAAGGCATGCGATATCTGACAAAATTGAAATATAGCTGCTTACCGTCATTGTCTTGGATGGTTACAATCGTTGTATTAAAACCAGGCAGAATATTTACACCATTTTCTGCCGTCAATATTGCCCTAAATCTCTCGTTGTTTTCAATTATATAATCCTCCAGGATCACAACTGGGATAACTTGGACTGTTGGATCTCCAGGATTAAACGTAATTTGTCTGTTCACTATCGTGACGTAATCAACTCCACCAACAGCATCAAGGTTTGCTGTACTTATTCTGAAGAAGCACAAGGTGTACATGAGTAAGGCAAGATATAATTATCAGACATTATCGACAAAATGTCTGGATGCATGTTTGTAGCCTAATTCCCATTTCTTTATACATATTATTAGCCTTAAACTTTTATAAAATGCATAGAGTAAAATATCAAAACGAAGTGCATCTTAATAGAAAATGCAATGCTAAAAATGTACATAAAATTAATGTCAACGCGACCATAAAATCATATAGAACAATGAGCAAGTTGCTCTATGACATTTAAATCTATTACTTTTTTTAATAATCCAAAAAGTTCTCACCTAGCTGTCACGCTTTTAGTAATTGTTCCACTTAACAATACGAAAAGTTTAACCGAGGATGTTGTTTCGTTCACCGTATACTCTGACTGTGCAAAGGAAACAGTTGCTGCTACATAATAGAAACAACGATATAAATCATTACATTTCATAACTGGTTCGTAGTCTGAAGTGGGAGTGGCTTTGGCTCGTATTTCGCGCGCTTTTCTTAACTTTCGAAACATTCCCGCTGCTTTGGATGAGGCCATCAAAACACAGAAACCTTTAAGTAATTGTTTATGCGTTAGCGACGAAATACGCATGCGCGTACACTAAGAAGACATTTACGAAGTGTCTAACTTTTTACCTGTAGATAAGTTTCTATGGACTAAAGTTAAATTTTATGTTTTGATATGTTTTGTTTCCTGCAGGGGATGCGATATCTGACAAAATTGAAATATACTTACCGTCATTGTCTTGGATGGTTACAATCGTTGTATTAAAACCAGTTTGAATATTGACACCATTCTCTGCGGTTAATATCGCCTTAAATCTCTCGTTGTTTTCAATTATATTATCCTCCAGGATCACAACTGGGATAGCTTGACTGTTGGATCTCCGGGACTAAACGTAATTTGTCTGTTCACTATCGTGACGTAATCAACTCCACCAACAGCATCAAGGTTTGCTGTACTTATTCTGAAGAAGCACAAGGTGTACATGAGTAAGGCAAGATGGATAATTGCCGGACATTATCGACAAAATGGCTGGATGTTTGTAGCCTAATTCCCATTTCTTTCATAGATATTAATTGCCTTAAACTTTTGTAAAATACATAGAGTGAAATATCAAAACGAAGTCCATCTTAACAAAAAAATACATTGCTATAAATGCGAATAAAATCAATGTCAACGGGAACATAAAATAACATAGAACAATGAGTAAGTTGCTCTATGACATTTAAGTCTATTACGTTTTTTTTTAACAATTCAAAAAGTTCTCACCTAGCTGTCACGGTTTTAGTAATTGTTCCATTTAACAATACGAAAAGTTTAACCGAGGATGTTGTTTCGTTCACCGTATACTCTGATTGTGCAAAGGAAAGAGTTGCTGCTACGTAATAGAAACAATGATATAAATAATTAGATTTCATAACTAGTTCGTAGCCTGAAGTGGGAGTGGCTTTGGCTCGTGTTTCGCGCGTTGTTCTTAAGTTTCGCAACATTCCAACATTATTTGGATGAGGGCATCAAAACACGGAAACCATTAAGTAATTGTTTATGCGTTAGCGATGAAATGCGCGTGCGCGTACACTAAGGAGACATTTACGAAGTGTCTAACTTTTTACCTGTAGATAATTTGCCATGGACTATTGTTAAATTTTTTTAAGCTTTTGAAATATAGCACTTGGAAATTTGAAATCCATGTTATCCCCACTAGTATTTGTGAGCTGAAAAATAGGCTAAAAAAACGAGACAAACCTTGATCACTTGTCTTTTCCTGGTACAAAAAAGGGCCGATGGAAAGTTGGTATGCATTGTCAGTAACATTGAATAAGGAAGTATCACGGCGCTTTCTGCTGGAACACTCTGTGCTTCTTGCGCAAACTGTATTAGGGACGTCTTTGTCGCACAATCTTAGGTTACAATGGATGTAAACAAATGTGTGGTTGAGAAAAAAGTTGAAAACTTTGATACTGAATCGGTGACCGCGCAGAAGACCGCTTGTGTGGTGGATGATTGTTGGATCTTTATCACAGCTCGAAAAACAAATGGTAATGTTAATACAAAAAACGTATAGCCACAGTCGTGATTTCAATAGGAGCCCATGCTGCACATTTAAATATGCTAAATTTTTTTTATGTACCCGTTTTAATATCTTAGCGCGAAAAAAACAGAATTTCATACATCGCATTTGACGTCGTGATTTTATTTCGGTTGAACAAGTGCATTATATACCATTTTACATGATTCAAAAGTATTGACAAAAATGTAATCAAATTTGCCGATTGGTTCAAAACGAAATTCCTCTTTGCTTTTTCACCCAGAAAAAAGTGGTGTATGGCATAAAAACTCACCCATCGGATATAAATTCATATTGAGGCCTATCATCAGAATTGTTACTTGGTGTTGCACGGCACGTTTCGGCGCGTACAAATATGTGAAATTTCCTCGTTTTAAAGACAACATCATAGAGAATGTTGATACGTTCATTCAAGCTTTTGAAGGCAGGAAAGTCTTCATATGAAGTAGAGGGGCATGTAGGGTCTGCATAAGATTCGAGTCTTACTGAAAAGTCAGTGTTCAAAGTATCTAAAATGAAGAAAAAAATGGGACGTTATAAAACATACTAGAAAAAATCATTTCTTATCACTATCGAGCAATCCGTATTCAAGGAGTCGGGTTGCACTCGGGATGTGCTGTTGAGAGGACGATCTGTAAACACGGGATTACAAAGTTGTAAATAGAAAACAATTTTTTCCATTGACTCAAAAAAAAAATATAAAAATGCCACAAAATATTCTACTTCATTGGGCAAGGTGAAACTAACCAGAGAATAAACCACAAATAGTCCACACAATAACATGTGGATTTGATAATCACCGCAGGCAAAAGTATTTTCTAACCCTGTCTATGAGAGTATCGATCTAGCATTGTTCACTCATATTTTTAGTTGAAACACTTACTTTGTTGTGTGACTTCGACAACTTGTTTCGAACGTTGAAATTGCAATCCACTGATATTTCTTGAACGACCGTAAGTGCAACTAAACTGATATGCAAATGAACCCTCCTTTCCAATTTCTGAGTCAGATGTTCTCAAGGTATTATTATAATGCATTTTCTGTCCCCTCTCAAAATACGTCGTTCCACATTCGTTCAATCCAGTTGTGATATACACATGTGTTTCGTTGTATTTTGCTTTACACGTGCTGTCAGCAAGATGCAGGTTGTCAAGATCAAGATGCGATACATCGTTCCTTCCAATCACCACTGTGATGTTATGTTTCTCACATAGAACTCTGTACGAGCTTGCTGCAAAAGAAAGAGTAAATTTCTCAACATTTTACCTCGATAAGATTGTTTCGTAATGATTTCGCGGAAAGATGGAAGTATACAAATATTTCCTCAGTATCTCCATAAGATTGTTGAGGTGGCCGGTCGGTCGCCCTCCTTAAATATGTTGACAATCAAACCGTTGGTTTATAATTTCTAAAGGATTATTGGTCTTCATTTGGAATCGCATCAATACAATACAGGAACAGTTAAACCTATTCTTTGCGATGCCAATGCATACATCCATCGTTCTCATCCAAATCTAACGAGTTAGCTAAAAACAGCAAGCGTAGTTAGCCTGGTTCTTATATTTCACTGATTCAGCCGACGAAAGCAAGTGTTTTGTTATTTTCTTCTTCACCGGCTACCAACACTTTCCATCCGTGACTATCGGTGGTATGTTATTTTATCTGCTTGGGTTGGCATTTTATTTATTAAATTCTGTTCTAAACTATCTTACTCTCCCGAAATTGATCCTCAATGGATAAAATGCCAAAAAATTGTCATAGAAATCCAATTGATTTGGATTTGAATGTGATAACTATAAGGGTGTAATTCTTCATTACTAGAAATTGGCGACAAAATGGCTGACGTTTGTCCGCTAATTTGCATTTAATCCATTTATAATGGCCTTCGAGTTTTACTATAAAGAGCATTTCAGTGAAATATAAAACGTCGTAACGTTATAGCCAAGGTCAATGTTTGCTGACCTCTAGATGGATAGCTAGAACAGCTGTTTAGAAACGTTTTGGTAACCGAATTTTCTACCTTGGGTATTTCTGCAGTCCGCCAAATTTAAAAATATATTGTCCAAAATTTTGACCGTGCAAGTTCTCTCAACGAACTTATAAAATCGCACGCATGCACTACCTGTACGCAGATCATTATAAATTTTTTTAAAATGGTCATGTAAACGCTGCTATAGTACCAGTTAAACGAGTTCAATTTAAACCGTTTTAACCGTTCAATTTAAGTTCAAGTTCGTACCGTGTAAACGGGGCTTAATCTATAGGTTACGATAATTATCAGAAATTAAAACAAACCATTGCACGTTGATGAGGATATCTTCTCTGCCAAACCCAAAGAGAAAAACTCAGTGAAATTGTGCAAAAGATGGTAATGATCTGTCAGCGGACATGACGCCATTCTTTCCAATTGTAGAACCGAAAAACGATCAGTAATTACTCCAACAGTGATTATGGTTACGCCAATGTTCTTTAGTTGCTGAGATGGTTCTTCAACAGAGCTAAAACTTTCCCCGTCAGTTAACAATATTAAGATTTTCTCTGCATCTAAATTATTTAAACCTATAATTAGGACATATTGCAATGTTTTTATTATTCACAAATATACTATAGTATACACCCGTAATACGAAATTACTTACATGACCGAGACTAGATGTATATTCATAAATTCGTCATTCCCGAGCGAGAATTTTTTTTAAAGCCAAGTAACTTAACGCTTACGAAAATAATCTGAGGAATGGTGCTTTACTGAGAGCTAAAAACTCGTCGATTTGTTTCGCTATGTTAATATTTTGGTGTTCATTGATTGTGAAAACAATAGATTTCTAAAAATAGGAATAAATATATTAACTCAAAATTTACATGGCAGGAAAAAAAATGACATGGTGCATGGCCACGCCAGGTCCCCATATATATTTTGTATGTCGGGGACATGTCGCAGTTCTCGGAAGCTTTCGTTCAGTTGGATAATGCTTTTCTATGCTTTCTAAAGAACGAAGCTATGCAATTGGTTGAAACAGAAATGTATTGTTAAGTTCAGCTAATGAAAATAATTCTTGCGAGGAGCTGCAGTACTACCCGTAAGCCGCGCCTCATCGTGTCATGATGGCGGAAAAATTAATATTTTCAACGACAATAAAACCCCTGACTGGAAAAAGCACAGCATTGAAAAAATTTTCACAAACAAACGTAAAAATCCAGACAGCATTGGCGTGTTTAGTTTCCGTTGTACTTTCCTTTTCTTATCCCAACCAATTTTAATTAATAAGAACATGGATGCTGTTTTTCAAGAAAATTAGAATCAAAGAAGAAAAAGGAGCCGAACTGTATAAACCCCAATTTCAAAAATTTAGATTTAACACTTACAAAAAAATTGCATTGAAGATCATTGAATGAAAGCCCGAGGCGCAAATACAAAGAGCAATACAAATTATAGAAAGATTATAATAATAGAGAGATAATATAATTATAAAAATATTTGAAATATAATGAATTGCAAACCTGAAAGACGACAGCCGTTAACAGGATTAAACATGACCGTATATGCTATAGTCAACGCTGCACCTGTGTTGGTGCCACCTCCAGTATATCCAATTTCATCGATTGCTGTATCCAACTCATTTTGAGATTCAAACAGTTGAGAAAATAGAAAACGCACATTTATACGCGAATTGTACGTTATCACAGCCACTCTTGTGAAATTCGGTGAAATCTTGAAATGGTCAGTAAGACGTTTCACGAATGTTTTCATTCTTTCAAAATCCTCCTCCTTGACGCTGCCGGAACTGTCTATCAAAAACCCGAGGTCAACTTTTCGCGTACATTCCTTTATGTCTGAAATGTGAGAAATATCAGAAGTCACCAGTCATTTGTCACTGGCTTTAGAATTACACTAATTCAGTGCAATAATAGCAGATTTCCGCTGTAAGCATTCAAAAACGCAGTAAAAATTAAACAAATATGGTAAAAAATTATTTTCAAGAGAGTGTTTGACTGAGCTTCGTTGGACTTGGAAGTTTTAAAATTTTAATTTGCCGTATAGCTGGTGTGATTGGACAAGAGTTGATTCAATAATAATTATACGAATTAGTAATTATTTTAAACAAAAATCTTGTCCCTTGAAAGGCATTTAAGGGACTGTTCAGTGCCCGGTTACCGAGATTTGACGAAGCGTGAAAATTAATGGTCTTTGGGGCACTGCATTGGGTAAATATAACACGATTACGGTAGACATGCAATCATCCTAACAATAGCATGTGATTGTTTTTTTTCAATACCTCAAGTCCATTTTACGCTTAGTTAAATCTCGGTAACCGGGCTCATGTGAACAGCCCATAGCCAGCACGATTGTTGGGGGGAGGGGAGTTACTCTACATATTCAGCATTATTAGTTCCTTTGAATTTGATTGCTTTTACTGTCTGCTAACATGAATATAAAAATGTTACCCCACCACAACCACTTTACAATATCCAATGTCCTTGCATGAGTGTTCATTATTCAATTCATCGTGCCTTAGAATTTTTTAAAAACTATATTCGGGTAATCCTAATTATCACTTAACTTGCTTTACGTTAAGGCTCAGACGTTCCGAATTTGTTGGAACCAATTCACCTATGACGTGTGGAATGTAGTTTGTTCTTGATAAAGCAGTACTGCATTGTCTTTAATTAGTTGATTTCTTGCCCATATACATTGCAACTCAACATACTTTGTTATATACCTAGTGTTAAAATTCATCTTTTCTGCTTTCCTATTGGACAAAATGTCCACGCGTGTAGGGCTTCCAATCTCCATGATCACGCGTGATCAACACGAGCGGGCATCGAATTTCATAATTTTCTCCAGGGCATATTATGAAACTTGATACCCGTTGCTATGCTTTCTCTAGTAATGCGACCGTGCAAACCACAGGAAAGTGGCGAAAATGTATATTTTTGAGAACAAAGAATTTTACCGTTTTTGAAGTAAATTTTATATTGTTTCCTATTCTAATCTGTACAGGTAATGTCTAGGAATTGGCTCTACTTTGGCCTCCGGTTTATTTTCATTTTGACTCTAGATATAATAACAAAATCACTTATTTACTGGCAATATTGTCGGATCGTGTGAACAGACCTTTAGGTCAATCTCAGTTCCCAAACCACGTGCACTAGCTTAGGATCGAACAGTCGCTTTCAAACTAAATTAGTCAAGCATAAGAGGAATATTTAAGCTTCTAGCTTAGTTTCTAAAGGTAACTTTACCTTCATCAGTTCCATTTGCGCTGTTGTTAAGCAATTCCGAAACCTCTCTTTTCGTACGAGTTGCCATCAATGGGTGCGTACTTGATTCTTGTTTTTCAAGACCACTATTCAGAGCAGATGCTAAAGACGAGAATTGAAAAATTTAAGTGCATGCTCGTGGCTGCCGGTGATTTATCATGTTTACAATCAGTACAACTGCAAGACAATTGCTAAATTCAAGTCTTTTTATCGCAATCTTACCTCCTGCGAGTACAAGACAACAAAATATTAATTCTTGAAAAACAAAATCCATTCTTATGAACGTACCTACAGAAAACATAAGACCAAGGGCAGTAAGATGTTAATTTAGCATAATGCTTTTAGAATTGTCGAGATGTCTGTTAGGAAAACGATTAAATTTCTATATATAACTTAAGAGCATAATTATCCACTTCGTTTCAATTGATACCATCAGTTTACTGATATCGATCTTTTTTGAAAAATAATGAATACACAGAATTCGATTCAGATTAACTAACTAGCAATATCGTCGTGTACGAATATAAATGCCCTGGTTGTTGCAATACGTACATAGGCAAAACCGAACGTAACTTTTAAATCGACTATTAAATTCGTGGCGTACAGCACTCAACAACAATTCTAGTGCTATATCTCTTGCCTTTTCATCATTTCTTGACATGCATTGACTCTAAAGAGGACTTTACTATAACCTATTCTGTAATCCTTGCAATCTAATTTTATCTAATACTAAAATTTTATACCGCTGAACAATCCTAATCAATTCCTAATGTATAGAAGCGCTATTAATCAAACCTAATATGCCACGACTTAACTGGGGTCTCAATGCCTGTAAAAAAATTTCATTGTTCTAACCATTAGTATCGCACAGTATCGCCTTGTAATATAATATCTCCGCCACGTAATTTGTAAATTGCATTACATATAGGTTACCGGAATAGAGACGAAATATCAGATTTATCTTGAATATCAAGAACACAAGATGTCTACTCGAGAAATGTCTCATTTTGCATTTTAGGAAGCAAAATGTATTTAAATAGTTGGACTTTAGTTTGTATCATGCGAAAGACGCGCACCAGGAAACTATTTGTCTGTGTTCTATACGTGACTCCATGCAACCAGACACATCTACACATGCCCTTCCTCTAAACGCGGCATGTGTCACTGGTTATATATATTACCTTTAGTGAATTTGCTGACTTCCAGTCGTTCAATAAATAGATAATTTTGATAATAACCGGCACCTGGTTGCGTTTAAAATAGAGTATATCAGAAAAAACTTACCTTTCTTCATTGAGTGATATATAATCTAAACATCTATAATATCTAAATATCTATAAATTAAGAACTCGAATCCAAATGATATGTCATTTGTAAAAAAGCGACATATTCAGACATCATGCTGGCATTCCAGGCATGCATGAAAGATAAATAGGCGCGCTATGAAAGAATTTCGTGGGAAACTTATAAACCATTTGTACAAGAATATGTCATTGGCAGATGATTCTCGGAATCGGTTTTTAGATTTGTCAGTGATGTATACACATGCATGTACCTTTGAAAGTTCAATATGCGGGGACTTAAAGACTTTGCCATTATACACTGTCTGTTTGTTATTGTGGAAGAAGAAGAATCCGGCAAGAATGTGCGATTATAATCTCTGTTATTGTCGCTTTAAAAGAAACAATAACAATTCTTGAATTTTGGATTTCATATTTAATACGCATTTGTTGAATAAATAATAAATTTTCCCTTGGTGTACGTGCGTATGAAAAATGTGTAAGTGGAAAGTACATAATATAGTGATGACGTTTATGAAGCCAATACCAAAAGTTAAACAAAGTTAATTGCGGTTGGGAAGTAAACACAAAAAACCCTTTCCTTGAGCTTCTTTGTTCATTCTGCACGTCTTTATGTATACAAATTACGTATAGTTAACATGCACAATACACTCGTCTTGTGCGTGTTCTCTTATAACTTCCTGCTTTCTTAAGGCCGACACACACCGGACGTGATTTGCCAACGCGACGCGAATATCACGAATTTTTCAGTTTTCAAAATTTGCTCATTTTGAAAATGCTGTGATATTCTTGCTAATTACCTATTTTCAAAATTTTCGTTCGGAATTGAATTTATTTGCTTCTGAAATGGAAAAATTCGCGTCGCGTTAGCGAATCGCGTGAAGTGTGTGTGTGGGCCTTTAGCCCAGCTTAGACGAAACATTTGAATGTCGATGAACATGCCAATTATGGTCTTCTGCAGACGTAAGCATACATGTACAAAATATGAAATGTTAAAGCATGACATGCATACAAAAATAAGTGATTTTTTGGCATACGGGCAAAATTAACTCATAATAGGAAAAAAAACGAGGTCGCAAAAGAACATTACAGCCAGAATATTTAAAAGCCCAGGAACTCTTTAATCCCCTTTTGAAAAGACAAAAAATAGTTGATAGAGTGATTATATTTTGACAAAACATGTCTAAAGCCATGTGCACACAGTAACGTTTTCGATCGTGTACATGCCAAAACGGTCTCAAACATCGTCAATTTACCATAGAAGTTGAAGCCAATTTATCATATTATAGGCATATTTTCTCTTAGATCGTGTGGATGTAGCGTCTTTTGCTACAGATGAGAATACAAACTGTGGTAAATTGCTCTTATTGATTCCTTTTTTTTAAATAACAACGACTTACAAGCTCATTAGCACATGCAATTTATAAGATATAAACCTACTGAAAGACCTAGAGATACTTAACAACAACACATGGCGTTCTTCATTGTCGTGGTCCCCATGGAGAGGAGAGCTAAATGCTAACTACAACATGGGCAGGGCGTCTAAACAATAAAATAGACTAAAACTATTTGAAAACGCTCGAAAACGACGCTCGTGTGCACATGGCCTAAGTTAGAAGAGAGTTCATTATTCCTTTGGATTGAAACTTTTCAAAACAGGAAAATGAAAAATACTAAACCCAGCTCTAAAAAACTTATATAAAACACTATATATGAGCATTGATTGGATGAAATTAGAGTAATTGAAGAGTCTGTTTATATAGCCTGCAACCATCAATTTTATTTCTATTAACTACATACATGATTCACCAGACATAACTGGCTCCCATAATGGCAATATTAAACTTTACGGAGAGAGCGAGTACGCTCATGTTTGAAAATACATAATTATAAAGAAAGCAACGTCAATTACTCTAACTCATACTCAAGTTTACCAGTGAGATATCCCTCGTAAAATTTCAAGTGTTTCTCTTTTGAAAATGCGGTTTCTTTAATTCCAGGCTCATTTTGCATCAGGTTAAACCAGTTTGCCAGACATGGATAGGCGTCAGCAGATAGACTATATATAGTAGGAAGGCGTTCGAACCAAGGCCATACCATGAAATCCAGCATTCCTGCCTGATTACCTGGATAAGAAAGTGTCGTTTTTTAAGATGCCAGAAATAAAGAGTATACCCATGCAGTGTAGCGATACAATATATGCATGGCATTTGTCGTGACGACAAGACCTTGAATATTATCATATTTCAATTACAAGTTTGATTCCAAAGAGGGGACTTCGTCGAGACACACACATGCATCAACACTCAGGGAGTAGTTCTTAAATTGACCCCGTGTAAAACTGTACTCTTTCGCGGGTAGGTTTGATTCTTTCAAATTTACAAGATTATTTTTCTAATACGCTAAACATCATGCAACTTCCTGTACATCAACTTGCTTTAACCTTTACACTATTGAGTTACTGTATATAACATTCTGCCACTTCAAGCCTATAGCTATAGCCGGATTTTGAACTAGCTACTGCCGGGGAAGATCGCGTTTGTATCAATTGTTCTGATAAGGATGTGCAGAAAATCACTGATAAAATTTGCATAACGTTAACATTCATTCAAAAGAGATAATGTAGAATCTATTAAAAAAATCATTCAAATACGGTTAAAATTCCTGTTGACTCGCCTGTTAAAAATAATAAAATCAGCGTCAATAGTAAACAATTTTTAATTTACCTACCTCCAAAATACTTTTCTTTCTTATCAGCTAAATATTTTTCAACCTCGCAAATACTCTTTGCCAAATCTGCTTTGGTTTCCTCGGTACGTTCTCTCAAATGCTTGTAATATGGTGGAATGAACTGTAGAATAATAAATATGAATCTATTTCACCTATTTCATAAAACTATACAAGGAAAATAGTGTGAACAATATGAAAAACAGCGATAACTTGAAAATCCATGATAACCATGAAAAAAAAAACTGTTGCACTAACTGCTTCTTTATGTCACCTCTTACCTATAGATAAAAAGGGAGCAAAGGATACAATCTAAAATTGCAGCTCAAACTAACCGTTTTCCCGTATTTTTCGACAAAAACTCTTTGTTTGGCTTTCTCAATGGGATCCTTTGGTTGTAATTGTTTCTCGGGATAAAGTTCGTCAAGCAAATCTAAAAATGGTGGAAAAAATAAGGGCTGCAGATAAAAATAAACAACAAAACTCCTGCTGAAATCTATACACGAAAGAGCCGTATTAAATTCCTATAAACATTCGGTCTTATGGGCGTTGGCTTTCACTGACCTGACAATCCTAACGAATGAACGAGGTCGATACGCATTCGAATATACTCTAGGCAAATACTTTAGGCAGGGTTGCAGATAAAGCTATTCTAAAAGTAGTTTATTATGTACGTGTAACACACAGCATGTATATACCTGCAACAACAAGAGATTCATTAACAGTGCGACCATCAGGAAATTCAACGGAGGGCACCGAACGAGCTGGATTGATTGCAAGATACCACTCCGGGAGATCATCACGTAATTTGATATTCACGATATCATAATTTTCAAGTCCCTTGGCTGCCGCTACTATTCTTGCTCTCTGTAAAAGTTCATTCACAGTCAATATATATATATATACAAGGTATTCGATTGTATAGGTCGGATAACACTCAGGGAGAGCGTTGTGCACTGACCTGAAAGTACACTGGATAAAGCAACTATATATATATATACATTGGAGAACGTCGTTTTGAAGAACTCCCCTTCATTGCATTTCGACATATTTACGGACACACCCCCCCCCCCCCCGCTTCTCCCTATGGTATATAGGTGATGGGCCCATGGGCCTGAATTTTTCATCCGCTGCTGTCACAAATTATGAGTACCAGTTTTTTCGTACTTTTAGTGACTTGAATATAAACCACGGTTCCAAGGACATTGCAAAGATTTGGCGCCCTCCCGATACTTAACTGGCTATGTAGGCAAGCAGACGACTGCCCCAACGTAACCAGGTTTTTGAAATATAAAGTATAAGGTTAAACGTATTCCCGAATCAAACGGAAAGTTCATTCCTAATAGTATTGCGATAATTTATGGAAAATTTGAAAATTTTTAAGTACTCAAATTACGCAATACCTAAAAGTACTCAAATTAAATTAGCCGCGATATTGCCCTTATTGAATTCTTTCAGTTTATTTTCTCATGCAAAGTTTAAAAAAATCACCGACAAACCATGCTTTTATTTTATATTCATTATTATTATCAGAATTATTATAGGTCGTGCTTTTTTTATGCACACGGTGGTAGCGCTATCCGGCTTTGGGCATTCATATACAACCGGCCCCTGGGCAGGCTGGTCTAGCGCTTTTATATATACTGCATCTAATATCCAGGCTTCATAGTGCTAAATAGTTTATTTACTGAGTAAAAATAACAAGTATCAACAACTATATTCACGTTAGAGATGTCTAAACAACACAGCGTTGTTTCTGCTAGTTCTTTATTTGATAAATTTTATTTTCATTCATGGTCCCAATGCATAACACAAACTCATAAACTTCGTATATAGACTCTGGAGGATTTACAGTTACTCGATTTTTGTGTCAGAAATGTTTAAACCTCGAAGCAACCCTATGCCGCTCGTTGCTCCTATCGTCTATCGATATATCGTGAATATTGATCAAGGTCTTGACAGCACATGCGCAAGAAAAAATTAGGTGTCTCAGGGAGGGGATTAGTTCCTCCTTACCAAACCACACCACAGAGAAGCAAATCAAGCAATGTTGTAAAATTCACAGCAACGACACAGATTCCTCGATATTTTTTTGTGAACATGGCGCAAAAGGGCTAAGGAATTGTTAAATAAGACAAGTGAATGATGGAAAAACCTGAATGTATGACTGACTGGCTGGCTACTCACAATAATACTGGAAATTTTCAAACCAACTTTGCACTAAAAAGGGATTACATCTGTAAGGCAATTGAAACCTTGAAACAATCATTAACCAAACAATATCAATGAAAAATTGTTAAAGAAATCTTTCTGTTCTGTGAGATGGCCAGGATTTGCAAAGCCTACAGAACAGCATGTTGTTGCTTGATGATAATTATGTGAATTTTATGATGAAAACCTCAAACCTGTGTATTCTCTGGTCCAGCTTAGCTTGATGGTATACTGTAGTGGGTAAACTAGACCCCGAAAATGAATTCATGTTAAAAAAGGTACAGTTTTGTCACTTTTCAATCTTGTTTTAATATTTGGATAAGTGCGCCTCATGTTACGATTGGTATATACAAACTTGACAGACATGTACACTGCCCTAAATCAGGGCTATTAATGATTGAAGTATAGTTCATCCACAATAGTGTTTGTGATTGTTGTAGCAGAGAGCAGAACTCTTTACTATAAGAAGTGCTTTCAAATATGCTATGAGAAATATAATGATATGGTGGCAAATTAGTAGCATTACTTCAATATACATGTAAATCCTGCGGACAAAGCATGCAAAAATAGGCATAACTCCCAGTTTTTAACTAACAAAACAAGATATGAGAGTAGATTGATTTATTTTATTTAAAACTTTGCGAAATATGGTAGAAAAAATGCAACAGGTAATAATATATGATGTTCACACAGTAAATCTTGCTCATGAGCTACCGTAAGGTAAGGTATGTAAACAGTACTAACAATATGTACGTCATATGCAGGAAATTGAGGCACACTTATCAAAATGTTCAGGGAAGATTATTGTCTACCTATTATACAAATTGCTTCATTAAGAAATGCTCTAACATCCATAAAACTAATGATACAGAGTTGTATCATCTGGTAAAACTGCCAAATAATATGGTATCTTGACCGAAAGGTCTCAGGTATACAACTTGGTTTTAAATCACAGGATTTCTAAATATATAACAGCTGAAAAATTCAATACATAAATACAATATAAGATGGTTGGTTTACTTAACATTTATTAGTTGATTAACTATACACATTTGTTTTGTATAACAAGCAGAGCCTACCTAGCTGCCACACTCATCAGGGGAATTTGAATCTGAATTCAACCTGATGAGTGTGGTAGGCTGTCCTTGTTAATAAACCAAACAAATTTAATAAAATTGTATTAAGAAAATCAAGTTTATTGATATATGTTTATTAATAAACAGTTTCATACTACAGGATGTCAATTGAGCATTCTGCCAAATAACTCATTTACAAATTCCATATATAATAAAAATATTGCTATTATTTCTATTCTATATGTATAATTTCTCACATCGCATTCTTAAAACCTCGAGTTCAAAGGTTTGTTTTCCCGTGTCTTAGAGTAATAGCTTGCGTGACGGCAGACAGATATGCTTTAATAAGGGCCTGTTTACATGGAGCGAGTTGAAAACTGCATACCTGGTATAATGAAATACTAATGCTTCATGTAAACAGGCCCTAAATATCAACTTCATTTGCTTTTGTCTTATTTATAACTCATGACCGTGCCATGGAAGACAATCACAACTTAAATATAGTCAGGAGGACAAACACATACTTTTATCTCACAAGTGATATTAAAGCGAGCTTGCTTTTACATGACAAACATATACATATATACATCTATTGCCAGAGTTATGATTTAATAATTATACGTATGATTTAATAATTATACCTGACACGAAATTGATAGCCTGGCTATTAAATTAATAGAAACTTTCCCATGAGGTTTAACATATATCAATGTTACAAAGTAATTTGAGTTTAATCAACCCTGACGGCTGACGATATTCCTACCTGTGCAAAAGGGCAATATCTCATACTATAAATTCGAAATTTCTTCGTCTTATCGAATTCAGGTTTTGGATCCCCAGTCTGTAGATGCTTGCTTGACATTATTAAGGGTTCTGAGTAGACCTCCAGCGATTTTTTTCAATTTTCTATTCTTTGGATCTTGAAGTATGCAAAATGTATGACTCACTGGACGACACTGGTATGTACATTGGACAATACTCACAACCCAGTCAATTCTTTTACATCACTCAAATGGCGATTATAAATAACAAGCGAATAAATCGGCAAGTGTTTTCCACTTTCACTCTAGGTAATGATTTCGTTAGAATGTCTGCTGGCATTTCTTCGGTTGGAACATTGTGAATCTTTACTTCCTTGTTTTCCACTCTTTCTCTTAAGAAATGTAATTTCGTTGCGATATGTTTGGATCGTTAATGCGTCACTGGATTATGACACATCTTTATGCATGATTGCTTGTCTTCGCCAATGTGGGTTGGTTGATGAAAACTGGTATACCAAGATCTTTTAGGAGTGCTCGTAGGTAGATAGCTTCTTGGACTGCTGCAGCCATAGCTTGGTACTTCTGCAGATGATTCTCCCAGCTAATATGGCACCACCGTTTTCTTCAAACTTAAAGTAGCATCCTGTGGTTGACTTGCGGTCGTTGAGATCTCCATTCCAATCAGCATCTGAGTCACTCACTAATCACATTGAGGTTTGAATTCTTTGAGAATGTTAATTGTAAAGCAATAGTTCCTTTTAGGTATCGCAGGACGTGTTTGGCCGCTCTCCAATGTGATGTGTTGGGTTATCTAAGAATCGCGACAGTTGATTGAAGACGTTTAGGATGTCTGGGCGTGTTTGCTTGCCAATGAATAGAAGTGAACCAACTAGACTTCTATACAGCTCAGGATCTACTAACTTTTGTTCTTCGTTCCCTTTAACTAGCTCTAGATTTACTTCTCCAGGTGTCCATGGACACTTGATAACTGTCATAGAGAGCGACGGACAGCCAGTGAAACCTGTCAAAAATCCTGAATCGGTTATTGTGTTTCCTGGAGAGACATTCGTTGTTGAATCTCAAACTAATGAGACCGCGGGAAGATACTGGATAAGGGCAAGCACGTCACAAACAGGGTGAAATGAACAGTCTCCTTCGATTGATGGAAAAATTTATGTAAATGTAATTGCAATTCTAGTGGTAGGAGACGATTCTCTAGGCAATCGGGATCCTGAGACTAGAAGAAAAATATGCAGAATTGAATCACCTTATAATGTTTTAAATTGCCCTTGGAACACCTATCCAGGGAATTTGTTTCCTAACAATGTAAATATACATCTGTCTTCTATGAGACTAGATAGATCTCTACTAAATGAAAAACAAAAAAAGGAAAACTTGGAGAGAAACGAGGCATATGTCGAACTTTTCCTAAACTTGGCATATACAATAGGATATTCAATAAATAATCGCCGAATGATCCTAAAAAAGTCACCATTACTTCAAGATCCAGAAACCTGGGGATTGGCTCCTTGAAAGCAAAACCTAACCGAAAGTGGTCAATTTTGTTCTCACATCGTAAATTTACCTTTTAACAAAACCGTCCAGTGAGGCTTGATGTCGGATATATTTGGCGGACTTCAATCTGCAACAAGCTTTGAAAACATCGGAAAAGCACATTACCCAATGCATGCTCTTCGTCATAGTTTCAGACTACTAAAATTGGATACCCATGCAGCGGTGGACAATGTTACTGGGGGGTTTTTATTCCTTTTATTATTTTTGGTCGTAACAGGGGGATTTTGGGGCGAAATGTATTTTGAATTTAAAAGCTGTTAGCTAACTTGGACCCAGGGCTTGACCGGATATACGACCCGACGCTCATTGAAGATCGTATGTAACCGTATCTGTCTACGTTAAAGTTTTGTCTCGCATGAGTTGTGTTGCGCTTATCGAATCTCGGGCCAATTTTCCGAAGCACGATTTGAATTTGCTCACATGATAAACGGTAACTCATCCACGAGGCAAGAATAAGCCGTTCTTTTAATGCTGTTCGATTAAATTTAGGTTTATAATTGGGGTAAAAATGGATACGTTTAATTGGATACATGTGGATTTTTGTTCGGTTTTAATAAAATTTTAAGGTAGTATCGCTGTTACATATTTCACCGTTTTAATGTGATCGCGTATGGCGCGTTGACAAATTGCACGCGATAAAAAAGAAACGATCAAGGAC
The DNA here is from genome assembly GCF_004324835.1 of Dendronephthya gigantea. Taxonomy (NCBI): domain Eukaryota; kingdom Metazoa; phylum Cnidaria; class Anthozoa; order Malacalcyonacea; family Nephtheidae; genus Dendronephthya; species Dendronephthya gigantea. Next base: position 366,954 of record NW_021163185.1, on the reverse strand, counting down.
TAACACTAAAACACATATAGATAACAGATAACCAAAACGTGTTAATATTGGGCCTAAAAAAACACCCATTTTGGCCGGGAATAAAACAACATATTTGCATTGCACAGTGTATCAAAAAAATTGCCGCTAACAACAAAAGAGTGGTTTCAATAGAGGATACTTTTTAGGGACACCAGGTATAATCATTATGCATGGCCGTAGCTAGATTGTCTAATTGGTAATTGAGATATATTATATACGAGTATTTTTATTTTATTTTCTAATAATTTGTAACATAAATAACATAATATTATACAGGGTGTCCCAAAAAAAACGCAACCACTTAAATATGCAAGAATATTAATATATTGTTCGGGTTTGCACCATAGTTCAGCTAAAATTACTTTTAGCATTGTAAATGAAGGATTAAGAGCCATTTTCAATTCCCAGAGGTGCTTATCTATTGTGCTTTAGAGCTGTATTAATGTTCTGCATATTTAAGTGGTTGCTTTTTTTTTGGGACACCCTGTACAAGTACACAATACTGTGACAGGAGAAAAGAACAGGACTTTCGTCCCAATTGACACCTGTCACCTAACCCCTAAATACATAAATATATAGGCTATATGCACAGATACACACACAGCGTACTTAACAAGGAATAAGAATATAAGTTAGGTAAACTATGTCTATCTCACAAAGATTAAGACGTTAAGTGCACTGATCCAAACACAGCGGTCCATCTAAACAAACAAGTTTTAGAATAATATTCAATTAATAAGATAATCGTGCATGTATAAAAACGTATATACATTTCGGGTTATTATAATTATTCGTATATTTAGAAATTTATTCTTCATCTATATGGTCTCCACAGTAAATATTCCGGGTTATTATGATCATTCGTATATTTAGAAATTTATTCTTCATCTATATATGGTGTTTACAGTCAATGAATACTAAAGTATTAGAAAAGCGGGACAATTCTCAGGCTAACTACGCTGTTGAGTATGCGACCAATATGCACCCCCAATTGTAAGTAGTTTGGCAATAATAAAGTAGTTTTTAAAGTTCCTGTTTGAAAGCACTTTTCTCGGCTTTAACTTTCATTTCTCAATTATATACGCTCTGTAGATTATTATATAAAATATATTTAATGTTAAGTTAACTGGAAAGAACGATTTTCATATCATATATTATTGCTAGTTAATGTCAACTACTAGTCTCCCACATGCATAATGTAGTTCACGACATCTTTTCAGCGATTATTTGGTAAACATTTGGGGCAAAAACGGTTACTGTTTTATCAGGGTTGACGATCTGGTCAAAAAACTTGGTCTTATTAATGGATGAAATGCTTGTTGCATCATAATAATCCGAGGCACAAAAAAATGAGAAAAACTCGTCTGCACTTGGGAATGTGTATGAACGTTGATAATATTCACTGGTGACAACAACAAAACCTGATTTCCGAAGCAGCGCCTCAGCGTCAGATTTCTTAACGTAATAAACCGGTACTTGCGGGTTCGCCTTTTCTTTATCTTCAAAGAATAGATCAACAGCTTTTTTGACAATGTCGGCGTCATCTTCTTGACTTTGAATCGCAATCTTGCCTCCTGGTCTCAAACATTTGAAAGCAGTTTGGGCAAAGATTTGCTTTTCTTCATCGTTCAGCCACTGAAATACGAAATTACTGAAATGTATATCGTAATATTGTTCATTGAAGTGAGGAAATTGACTCGAACTGTCGCCAGGTTGAAATACGATACTTTCCTGGGTACCAGAATGTTTCTGAATTGCAACTTTAATTCTCTCAACGTCTGGATCAACACCAACTACTAAACCTTCTTTTATACCAGTTGTCTCCGCAAGGAATGAAGTAAGTTCACCTGTTCCGCATCCCATATCAAGGACTTTGTCTCCTGATTGTATCTTGGCTGACAGGGCGAAACTTTTACCATACTGTATCTGAAGATCGTTAATCACTGAATATTGTATTGCATTCATTTTCCTCCCAGCGTCTATTGATATAAGAAGGTTTAGTTTTAAAGAGAGCTATTATTAAAAAGTGCGCACAGATGTGTCCATCCAATTAAGACTTAATAATGTATACTCTAGGTTACGCGTATACGGTTAAGTTCTTATATATGTCATATTTCAAAAAGCTAGGTGAATAAATCGTAATGACTTAGTTTCATACATATTTTACTATGCATTTGTGATCCATGCGTAAAATATTAAAAAAGTTGAATTTCAAGTTTTCCGCGCGTAAGTGGAAAGCAGCCCTTTAAGGCCTTTTTATGTGTCATATTTTTAGCTTTCGTCTGAACAGAATTTGAATAGCAACGATAATCCAAACGAAACTACTGAATAGACGGGTGCGTGCATGGATAACAAAACGAACTCGACAAACGATTCTGATAACAATGTTCTGATAATTTGATAATATAAATCAAGGCTACTACAGGTATAGACTGACAAATAATTACTAACTCGTCGTTGGGATAACACAGTATAGAAACGATTGTCCGTAGATAATATGACCTGGAATCGGACTGTAGATCGATTGAGAATCCACCAAAAAGCGATTGAAAATCGACTGGATATCGGTTCGAACTAGAATATAACAATTAAACAAACCAATAACGAGTACTGATACTGGGAATAACATTCACTAAGACTATAAATGATAAATGACTATTGCCGATAATTATATACATGGGAATCAATGCTATAACAAAAAGACAATGAATTTGGCATGCGGAATGATCAGCGAATTTAGCCTTTTGGAATAGCGATACTTAACTAAAACATGCGGCATGCGAATTAAATTAGCAAAGAATTATGCGCAGATGACTTGAAATAGACAAACGGCGCAAAATGTGAACATAGCGCATAGAATAACAATTATATCTATTAAATTTACTTACTTACTTTGGTTTGCGCACGCACCGAGCTTTAATAGAAAAATAGCGTAGAATATGCAGTTTTCTAGAGTTCCAATGTGAATAGATATTGATTCGTCAATTATTTTATTGAAGGCACAAACGACAGTTGCTTACTCACAAGCAGGTCCACGTTAGAACACTGACTTAAGTTTGTTTGAGTTGCTATATTTATACGGAGCGATACCGGAACGTGCTATGAATCAAGAACTGATGTTTCGCGCAACGGTCATCGCTAGGTTAGGCTGGAAAACCGCATTACGCATTTGCTGATTAAACTTACGCATTTTCGTTTAGCGGTTGTGGCTGCGGAAAATAACAAGGTTGTTTTTGCCAATACAATATCGTAGAAAACATCCGTTGTTTTGTCCCTTCCGTTTCGAAACAAACAATAATCAATTAAAAAGGTACGTGATTAAATCGAGACCATACAAGTATTTCAGTGTACATTTTTGACGCATGTTTAAGTAATTGAAATAACTCTATTTATTTTTTTTGGTGCGGTAATCCACGGACGTAGCCAGACCTTAAAAATAGGGGGAGCCGTGAAGAAAGTGGAAGCACTGCAAGCTGCAGCTCTGCTTGATAAAACGTCACACAATGGCATTTCGTGTATCAAACACAAATACAATTTGCATTCTGACTTGCCTCCAAGCAACCACTTTTAAGTATCTTTTCTTATTTCTTTATTCAGTTATAAAAAACAATTGATAAAGCTAGGTGCGTAGTAAACAAGCATACTTGAAAGACTGAGTAGATTTAATTCTTCTTCAATAAATTAATTCATTTTGAAGAAAGTATATATGAGCAATAATTTTTTCAAAAGGAGGGAGCCTCGGCTTCCACGACTTCCCCTGGCAACGTCCCTGCGGTATATTTACGCTCTCAGGTTAGTCAATTGAACTGCTTCGTTTGCGGTCCAGTTTACGCATCCACTCAACAGGTCCAGTGAACGGTTTCAACAACGGTTTTTACCGTAAATGGAAAATGTACTAAAAAAATAATCAATTTGTGGGAACACACGTATATTTGTTTAATACAGAGCTGCCGATCTGTTAAAATTGAATTGGAAAATTTTAATTTTAAATGAGATAACGTATAGGTTGGTAGTTCTTGTTTGCATATCACGTACGACGTGATTGCATAAACAGTGATGACGTATATTATGAATTATGCGTAATCATTAATATGGCATGATAATTATATAACATTATTATGACGCAATACGTCATTTGATGTTTATGTTAATTATCGAAGGACCCGAGTCGCACGTACATCTTTATCATTATAACACATGCAGCTAGAATATACATGGTTTAGAGACTACATAAAAGTACAATGGAACTCTGTAACTATGTCGGGAACGTTTATGCAAAAAATTGTTCCTTATTCGGCACCGTCTATTGTATTTTGAACAAATAAACCAATAGTAAGGTCTGAAATAACATGTTCAAGTCACGGTTGAGGAGCTAAGCCAATCTATTGCTATTGCCAGTATTGGTAGTTGGGCAAATTCCATCTAGTCTCCCAAAACCATGTATATTCTAATAACTGTGAATATAATAAGCTACAAATCATCAATTTCAATTAATCTTGCTTTCTTTATAGCGATTTTTATTGTAGTATAACAACATTTACTTTATGATAAGTAAGTAGGTGAGCAACTTTATTTAAGGAGAATTACACGTTTCAGTAAACTAATAAACTTATGCTGCTCTGATATGATCACAGTTTGGGCAGTAGCAAGGCAAAAAAAGTTCACAACATTTATGCTTGCATATAGCTATTTTATGTCAAGCCTAGCCCATGCCACCAATAGAGTTCATGATATTTTCTTTGCGATTATTTGATAAATCGTCGGGGCCAAAAAGGTTACAGTTTTATCAATGTTGATGATATCATCGAAAAATCTCTTCTTACTTAGAGATGAAATGCTTGTCCCATCATAATAATCTGAGGCACAAAAACATGAGAAAAACTCGTCTGCACTTGGGAATGTGTATGAACGTTGACAATATTCACTGGTGACAATAACAAAACCTGATTTCCGAAGCAGCGCCTCGGCGTCAGATTTCTTAACGTAATAAACTGGTACTTGTGGCTTAATCACTTTTTCTTTATCTTTAAAGAATAGCTCAGCGGCTTTTTTGACAATATCGGCGTCATCTTCTTGACTTTGAATCGCAATCTTGCCTCCTGGTCTCAGACATTTGAAAGCAGTTTGAGCAAAGATTTGCTTTTCTTGATTGTTGAGCCATTGAAACGCGAAATTACTGAAATGTATATCGTAATATTGTTCATTGAAGTGAAGAAATTGACTCGAACTGTCGCCAGGTTGAAATACGATATTTTCCTGAGTACCAGAATGTTTCTGAATAGCAACGTTAATTCTCTCAACGTCTGGATCAACACCAACCACCAAACCTTCTTTTATACCAGTTTTCTCCGCAAGGAATGAAGTGAGTTCACCTGTTCCGCATCCCATATCAAGGACTTTGTCTCCTGATTTTATCTTGGCTAACAGGGCTAGACTTTTACCATACTGTATTTGAAGATCGTTCCTCACTGAATATTGTATTGCATTCATTTTCTTCCGGGCTTATGAGTTATTAGCGCTTTATAACCTGCCTCGATGTTGGAAAATCTTGACCAAGAAATTTGAAGCGTGAAATGTGAACTAAGTATGCCTACGGTTACTATGCAGTCTGCCCGTTAACGTCAATGCCCCGTCCACATGTATCTGGATATTTTTAAAAACGGAGGTTTTTTATCCGTTTTGGCCTTGCGCCACACGTAGCCGGCGTTTTCGGCAACCGAAAACGCCGGTTTCGTGTTTACGTGTGGACGGGCGAAAACGGAAGTTTTCGAATTCGATGACGTTTATAATCGGATCCAGTCTATAACGGGCCATAACAGGCGGGTGTTTTGTTTTCATATTCAAGATGGTCAACTAAAATTGCTTGGCTGTTTTACTTTGGCCTATTTCATAATTTCAAGTTTAATAGCATGCATTCAGCTTCATGTTACGTACTATGCTAAACCTGCCGGAGAGTGTCTAAAAAAGCGAATCAATATGATTAAGATGCTTCCCATCTCACTATAGATAGACCACGAAGATTTTGGTCATTTAGTCATTTTAATTCAAGAAAAAGCGAGCATAAAGTGAACCCAAACTCCGCCAAATTAACATAGTTGTTATCTGGGCGCGCATAAATTATTGCCATTCGAGCCCAGCGATCGTTTGAAAGCGCTCATATTAGTTGGAAATGCGCATGCTCTACGCCTGGCGCTATCAAATTTTCTTCGTTTTAGCGTTTACGTGCATGTCGACGGGCAAAAATGATTCGAATACGCTTCGTGTGAACGCCGAAAAAATCCTCCGTTTTTTAAAATACTCGGATACGTGTGGACAGGGTCTTAAGCTCTTGGTAAAAATTACATGAAATGTACACCAAATTTGGACAATATATAGTATATACCTAAAGTCCAAGTATACATGGTCTGAACTTTGTACTGCATGTTCCGGATGATGTATTTTTGAAAAGCTTGAAGCGAAATTGGAATAATAATTTTAGCACTTAACCCTGGTTCTCATGTGTCATCGACAGTCGGCGATTATTATATATATAGGACGCTTTCGAGACAAGTGTCATTAAAAAACGATCTTGCTTAATTGTTGTTGCCTCATTTTTTTATGCTCTAAAATGAACGATACACTCTGTTATTTCAATGAATTTCAAACGATTGAATTAGAAAGAGAATGGATAGTGTCTCTATTGAAAAACTACGACGTATCATACACGCGTGGTTTCCTTCCTGATCAAAATCCACTGGTTAGTATATATTTCCTGCTTTGCTCATCAACATTTTAATAATTTAGATTTATTTTTGAAGTCAGTAATTTTTTCCAAAAGATTAGAGCAATATAATCAGAGAATTGAATTTACTTTATCACATTTTAAATCATTAAACATTACAGCATTTTAAGACAAATACATTATTAATATATTTACTTGCGGTTGGGGTTGCGGCGGCTTCCGCATGTATTGTTTTGCAATGCCTTGTATTTTATTGCATTGCTTTCCCATTTTACTGACCGTGCAATGAAAATTTCATTAAAATAACAGTCTATAGCAAGGGCGGTCCATTAAATGCTACAATCTTTAAGTATTATATAAGACCTGTTATTCCATCGTCAGCGACGGTGTTGAAAATTCGCGTAGCTAGGTTTTATTTTGTTTTGTTTTTTGTTTTTGTTTTTTTTTGATTTTTTTTTTCGTGAATACCAAAGTGTAAAGGCCGCCGCACACTAGAGCTATGTGCTTAGCAAAAAGTCATTCGTGGCCATCGGCGTAAGCCAGTTGCTCTCGTGTGCGGGCCACTTTTCCGGAGACTTTTGGCACGAATGACGAAATTCACTGGAAAAGTCGCCCGCACACGAGAGCAACTGGCTTACGCTAATGGCCACGAATGACTTTTTGCTAAGCACATAGCTCTAGTGTGCGCCGGCCTTAAGTGGCAGTCTCCCTAACAGCGGTCCGTCGAAGTTCGCGTCAGAAAAACAATTACCAGGGTTTGGTACAGAACTAATAAAAATGGAATAGTTTAGTGGAAATTTTTTTTTTTCGCTTTCCTAGAAGCTCGAACTTTCTTGTGCCGAGCCGGTTCATTTGGTCATCCCTTTCAAGGCCGAAATTTCGCAATATTTAGGACTGCACCGTATCAAAACTAAACGCTCTGGCAAAGCGTTTTATTCGCCATTTGTTTGATTCATTTTTACTTATAAAAACATACAAATGTCAAATTCATCGAGTGCTTAGTTGACAAGATGTCAGCCTTGAAAACCACCCCTCTGTGCAGGTTGCGGAAGTGCACTAAATTATAACAAAGTTCGGGAGCAAAATTCGCGTTTGTTTGACCAAAATTGAAATAAAAAATTACATCCATATGCAGATGATACCTTTATCTCCAAGGTTCTAAAGTCAAACCTTCGGGTATGCCGCTGTGTGCGAAGCAGCGAGAATGTCAATTTGGTCAAGTTGGCGCTTTGTTTACATAAAATAACACTTAGTAATCCGCACTGAAATTCATCAATTGCTCGCCTATAAGAAGTTAAGAACTGCTCCCGGCTCGAATTATTCCAAGAATTATTCCTTAAGTTCACCTAAACAAAGATACATGAATGATCTACGCAAGTTTATATGAAAATAGATTTAGAATACTGCGACAAAAACAAATTTTAGCTAGCTATAGAGCTGTTCTGCAGAGGAAACCCCGCACAGTCATAAGGGCGCCGCTAGACAGGAAGAGGAAAATGAATTATACTTTTTGATCTCTTTCATGTTGGTTGAATAAACTCTGAATATTTAGTATAGATACCAAAACAATTCATAGGAAATGCGATCCCATATTCTCTTGCATAGAACGGCGGGATAAAATTGGTTTGCGTATTAAAGCCGCCATTCTTTATTACAAAAATAACACCCAAAAAATATCCAAAAGACCTAAATTCTGAAATGAAAAAACTATCGGCTATATACAGTTAACTAACTTCATCAAGCAAACAGTAACAGCCAGAAATATTTTCTAGTCAGTGTTAAAGGATTTGTAACGGGAGATCGTTGAGGTTTTGAAGGGAAGCGTTGCGTGACTGACGCTATAAGAAACAGTTGCTCGGAGGCTAGTCTGAACCCCGTTGTCCTTGTTTGCCTCACCGCTCGCCTGATATATTTGACCACTCAGCGCTTTTTTTGTCTAGAAGTGCTCTACAGGTGGTCGACAATTCGACATAGGTTGGCTGCTTATGTCGTAGAAAAATTTCCTAAAAAAGCAACCGTCCCTTTAAAAAGGTTGGCAATAGCTCCCTCGGTTCTTTCTACGAGCTGTACGCCCTAAACCACACATGTCCAAATTATACTTGGTCGTATGTATTTTATTTCGTACGATGAATGATTAATTCACTATTCATATATTTTTCTTTACTATACATATTATTTTGTACAGTACGTATTTTAGGCGTGGCCATTTGAAAGGGTCTAGGAGAGGGTAAATCATTTTTTGGCAATGCAAGGCTCTTTGTATCAGCGCGTAGCGCTAGATACTATGCTATCGAGTTGTGTGTGTGTTTGTTAAACACTCAGGTCGACTAATTAGGGCTGTACGCCTGCGAAAAGGCAGTAAAACAAATACGGCGGCTTTATCGCAGATGCTTGTACGCCAAGCGTACCTATTTTTTATAGGGTGGCTGTATTGTATGTGAAACATTGGGCTCTGCAGTAATCTTCCCCAGAAACTAAGAAGAAAATAAAAATGCCGCGCATGTGCAGGATGCAGTTTTGCCATTCTCAAGCCCAGAGCTTCCCCGCTCCTCAGCCCCCCCGGGGAGCCTCTGGTAAGAGCCATTTGAGGACCTTCGTTGATTGACTGATACGGCGCGCATGCGTAACATAAAATGAGCTTTATCTGGTTTTCCAAAAGCTGATCTAACTAAATAACACCAAGATTTGTTTGTTAGTTGTCATTTCAAATTTTTCTTCCACGCATGCGTCAGGAGCGGGGGGGGGGTGCTGGGTTCGAGAATAGAGTATTACATACGTTACACAAAGCTCATCACGGGTCACACAGAGACGTTGAATTTACTGCCAGGACTGTTCTTGGGTTGTCAACTACCGTAGTCAAAGATGTAACAGTAAACAGGTAGGGGGAATTGAGCACACTATAAACTACGTGAATTTTGATCTACGTGCTTATTTTCAACAGCCGCATTCCTTCACCATATTGTTGACGTGACCAATTAAAGTGGATTTTCTGTCTCCAGATTTGCGTGGCAGCTCGAAATAATCACATACGGCTCTAAGCTGCTTTACAGTAAATTGCATCAATGCCCCTCCCTTAGACACACTGCAAATGTCATGGTCTTCATATTGGATGGGATGCTCCAATGCTATTTGGGAGAGAACTTCATGTACTTCTTCCTCCCTATTCTTCTCCTCCAGTCTCGCCAGCTCTTCCTGAAGCAACTCCTCGTCTCCTTCATCTGCAGGATATGCCGTAACGGAAATCTCACCCGTCGTTCTCTTTCTCTGCGCGGCGGCTAGGCGGGAGAAAAACCCCTTTATCTGGACCTTCGTGAGCCACTCCTCTCGTGAAAATGCCCGCTGCCCGTCTGCAGTCTTGACATTCCTCATGTCCACTGACACCTGGGCAGGATCTGCCTTCCTTCCTGTTCGCACGCCGACGTCAAAACAGGACTGAAGATATTGTTTAACGCGTTCAGAAAATCGGGTCCCACTACCTCTGGGTTTCTGTAAGGCCCATCCGGCCTTGAGGGGTTCCGATACAGTGGTCACGTCGCTTGACGCGGAGGGCTGATGCAGGGCTTCCTCGTTAACGGTCATGCTAGAAAACTTCAGCACCCACTCACGACGCAGCTTGTCATACGTGCTCTCTTGGCTTTTGCTGACAGGGATATGATGGCCAAAGTTGACATGATCCTGGAAGGCATCATAGGAGTCGAACGACTGGAAACAGCCGGCCTCGTTGCACTCGAACAGAGCCGTCTCAGGGTCCGCCTCCTTTTGTAACTGGACGACGCGAGGCTGCACGTCCCAGAAATCCAGGTCCTCGCTGACAGGCTTGGCAGAGAGGTTCCCGGCCGGAACTTGTACATGCAGTGTACTCCAAGACAATAGCTGACCTGACCCAACTTCAAAGGCTTTCCACATTCGCAGCCCATTCTTTTCGTACGAAAAGTTGTGGAAGCTGCTAAAGTTTAGAATCTTGTTGGCCTTTATCTCTTTTACAGCCGGATCAACTTCGCATACAGCGGCTGTACAACCTTTAACTGGCCGTGCCTTGAGAGCTGCGAACATGTCAGCTGCAGTCAGAACATCGTGGCCTTCGTTGCAGTACTGCCTTATTACGCTCTTCAGGGGACTGATGATTCGGTCGCACACGTCTTTGCCAAATTGTGGTTCGGAAAAGTCGTACCTTTAAAAGAGAGCTTGTTTTTTTATTCATAATTCAAAATCTCACTTTACTCGTATACATTTCATTCATTCACACTTATTCATTTTTCATAACTTATTCTTGGAGTTGATTATTCATTGAATTAATGATTAATGAAAAAAGTTAATGGTTAATGATTATTAAGAAGGGGCTGAAACAAATGAGGAAGCAATTAGTGATGGGAGGGGAGGGGAGGAGTGGGCAAAAAGCAAAACAAATATACGTGCAAGCAAAACTGAAAGAAAAAATATTTGAGGAGAGGGAATGCAGAGCCAAGAAAGAACCATGAACCGCTAGAAAAATTCGTCCAGAGTTGGGGCATCCGAAAAAACATTCGAGCGAGACAGAAAAGTCCCCTCCTCCTCCCATCACTTTTGTAATGGTCCATCCCTTAGATTAATTAATTTAAGACGTTAGTAATTAATTATAATTACGGGAGAGTTGAAATAAAATAAGGAAGCAAAAACAACTTAACTAGTTAATTAATTAGTTAATTAAATTAATTGCTTCCTAGCTTATTTATTTCAACTCCCCCGTACTCTTGTAGCCTTTATACATACCTCATCACTTTGACACCAGTCTGGGAGAGACTCTGCTCCAAGGAAGCAATGAGGTTGTTGCTATGGTAGCACCCAGCTCCATCTGAACGCAGGAATGCCTTAGTGATGTGTGGGCTCGTAGCTTTTACTTCCTTGAGAAGATGCATGATGATAGCATAGACTGTAGGGTTCTCCTGGGCACAGCTGTTAAAGAGATGAACGTATGACTTCACTTCCAGCTTGCCGGTGCTGTCAGTTGGTTTGGACAGGACACAACTGACGTGCCAGTTCATTCCTCGCTTGCCAAACCATTCGGACTGTTTCTCCCGGTACCTCATTTGGGTAAACTTCATAGCCCAGTCCATCACTATGAACACGGTGTCTTCCTGGAGGGATTCGACTGCCGATGTTTTACCGCGGTCCTGGTTTTCCGCCCTCAAGATGTGCGCCTTCCACTGAAGTACCATCTCCTTGGGCTGGTTAGCGTCGTAGAATGTATCTTCAAGCTGGTCTTGGCTGTAAAACTGAATCTCACCAGACTCCCTGATCTTCTCCAGGATAGAGTCGAGCGTGTTGGTCAACAGGTCACATTTGTCGCACTGCCGTGTGTGGGCGTGAGTGCAGGGACTGTAAAGCTCTTTGTTCGGCGCATCACTTAGAGCGTGGCTTCTACAGTGTGGTCAGCGCATTGGTTATCACAGTCGTCTCGGCAATGGGCCCTGTAACTGGTCTTCAGATATCGTTTAGAATCCCGTAAATGGTTGCGCGATCCCTCGCACCACTCATGGGATGCGCCACAACGCTCTAGCTCATTAACTATGTTGGCTAGGGTTTCAAACCCTTCTGCACCGCTCGCCGCAGTGTCATCAAGGCCTTGGAGAGACTTACGCTGCGACGCTTCTCTTACCTTCAGGATTCGGTACAGAGTCGCTCGACTTAGAGGCTCGAACTCCTCTTCGCTGCATCGTATTGTTTAATCATGGTTGAACGGCCAACAGTCCTCACCACATTAGGCATGATCATCTGCTGACCGGAGTCGAGCCTTACTTTTCTCGTGCCAAACGAGACATCCTGGTAAAAGTATGGTTGGTCTACAAAAGTCAAAAAGTGTTCGAGCTTTGTAGTATCGATGCGTACTCTGTGGTAGGGAACGTTCTCGACAAGGAATCCTGCTCCTACTGTTTTAGCGTGGGATCGTGCTTTTTTTATTTGTCGATCGCTGAGCTTTTCAAAAGGAGCGTGCAATTCCTTGAGTTTGGTGACGGTAAACCGCAATGCATATATACTTAGGATCTGGGTTTTCAAGGTTTTGGTTGGCGCTTGTTTGTAAGTAGATATCAGAACCTCCAGCTCGGATCCAGATGTAGACGCACTTTTTACGTACGCCATCAGCAGCTGCTCACTTGCGCCAGGGGCGATCACTTGACACACGGCACGGCAGGCCTCATCCACTTTCTCCACGCACAACCGTTGTTCACTCTGTGTTGCCTTGTCCCACTCAGTCTTCAATCTGAATGTCAGAGGCTCCACCTTGCTGTCGGATATACTGGCAATCTTCTCCAATGCTGCGTTATATGTTGTGAATACTTGATCTGGAGGTAGAGCTTGAGCGCACAGGTCTTCTGGGCTCTCGTCTGAAGACTCGGCAGTTTTGCGCCACTGCCCTGGAGTCCACTGTTTGTCATTCCCTGATGGGTGCAATAAAACTGATGGAGTGTCCGGCGGCATGTCGCGTATATCTGCAAGGGCTCTCTCTTTACTGACCCTGCACGTTGCGAAAAGAAAAAAGACTTTTTATATGTCAAGAATTATAATTCTACATTATCCAGTCGGCAAAACGCGCTGATTGGCTGAGAGCTGCGAGTTATCAGAGTACATGGATAGCGTCATGAGAGTGCACGTTTCTTTCCCAGCCTGCTTATGTATAATATTCGGGTGCGAAAGAAAACCGCGCGCACTAGGGAAGGGCGAGCAGGGGAGGAGAATGAGGGCCTGCAGTAAGCCCTACCGTATTTGAATATACGCGGCCAAACTTTGGACGTAGAATTTGATTGATCGTCCCGGCGCATGATTGACGTTTGAATAACTTCAACTGTCTGGTATATCTAATTACCGTCGGATCTGCTAAATTTGATTAGACAACAGAAAAACAAACATGTCACAATTGGTTTGAAGCCATTCTCCGTTCGTCCCATCGTCTGCACTCAAGTGAAAACAATTTTTCGGGACAGTTTTCCCCATTGACCTCCTTGATTGGTCAATTTTGTTGAATGTTTAATTAGGGGCGTATATTCAAATACGGTAGGGATTATTGCAGGCCCTCATTCCGTTCATACAACAGGGCCGCTACACAGGCTATTTCTTTCCGTGCAAAAGCTTGTCAAGTATCATATAGCGGGAAATTAGGGGGGAAGTAGTTTTTCTACGCACGATTTTTTGCGGATCAGGGTAGAAAGCTCTTGCTTTTTTAATTTCTTGGATTTATGATTTCTTTCCTCATATTTTTGCTTCACAATTTTATTCCGGTCCTTCCCATGTGCCATGCAAAAAACCCCCCAAATATCGCTAAAGATCGTATTCATGCTCGATAAAGGTTTTCAGCGCAGTATCGCTGGAACTTATGCTGACAGTAATCGACGTGTCGCTTTTACACAAACGATATTGCGCAAATGACTTGTAAATAAACGAATTAACATGGTTATCGCCTTTGAATCTCTTTAACACCTCATGAACATAACCTATTAATTACTACATATAGGTACCTAGTCGGCGGCGTCGCACTTCCAGTATCACCTTGGCTTGCAACTTCGTCTTCATGGACCCACTGCCAATTGCTTTTGACATTCTCACTGTGTGCCTTCCGACAGCTATTACAAATTGCTGGGAAAAAACAACGTGTTTATAAGGCTTACACTAACATGCAAAGTTGAAAATAATTGCCAATATTGAAAGCAACTGGAAAATCAGTGGTACTTACGCGCTCCAACGGGAACTAAGACACCAAACACTTTCCAAACGTCTTGCACGATTGCAAGAGTGAATGCGCGATCTGTTTTGGCTGCCTTGTGCCCTCCCTTGTGGCCAGGGTACTTGCAGGCGTTTGGCTTTGACCAGTATTGGCCAAGATGTGCACGATGCTTGGCACAAATAAACATATCCCTCTTCTGCGTCTCGGGCGTACAAAACAACCCTAACCGCGCTAATATTAGATCTCCCTCTGAAATGGCCTCGCGGCCCAAATGGCAGCGAGACAAATGGCTGTTAATATCACTGGTGCATTTGTCCAGTGACACAAGTTCAGCTTTGCCTCGAAATTCTCCACAACCTCCAAATCCTCGCGTTTTCAAAAAGCAACTCGACATAGTCATAGCTAGCCTGCGAATACAGAATCTATTTATATCGCTTATTATTATTATATCCCCCCCAGTGGAATAAGCGATATAAATAGATTCTGTATTCGCAGGCTGAGTCATAGCTTACTCGTTCTCTACCAGTTTAATTAGGGCTATCTTTAAAACCAGGAACGGGGAATCAAGGAACGGGGAACCAGGAACGGGGAACGGGGAATGAGAATCTCCGGAATCTTTAAAACCCGGAACGAGAATCTCCGGAATCTTTAAAACCCGGAACGAGAATCTCCGGAATCTTTAAAACCCGGAACGAGAATCTCCGGAATCTTTAAAACCCGGAATGAGAATCTCCGGAATCTTTAAAACCCGGAACGAGAATCTCCGGAATCTTTAAAACCCGGAATGAGAATCTCCGGAATCTTTAAAACCCGGAACGAGAATCTCCGGAATCTTTAAAAGCCGGAATGAGAATCTCCGGAATCTTTAAAACCCGGAACGAGAATCTCCGGAATCTTTAAAAGCCGGAATGAGAATCTCCGGAATCTTTAAAACCCGGAACGAGAATCTCCGGAATCTTTAAAACCCGGAACGAGAACTCCGGAATCTTTAAAACCCGGAACGAGAATCTTCGGAATCTTTAAAACCCGGAATGAGAATCTCCGGAATCTTTAAAACCCGGAATGAAAATTTCCGGAATCTTTAAAACCCGGAACGAGAAACATGTAAACAGAAGGAGCAATAAAATAAATCCCGTTCTAAACAAGTGGTGTCATTCGATATCAACTTTTTTGACATAAAAACAGTCAATGTATGATAAAATGAGCCTGCCTCTTGAATTCTGTCGTTGGAATTTTCCAGATTCGGTCTAAAACGTGAAATAATGTTATTTGAATAGCCATGCTACAGTGCTACTACGCGCGCAATTTGTTAAATCAATGTCAAGTCTAAAATATCGTGAAAATCAAGCGTTATCGGATGCTTCTTATCCAGGCGAAATATTGGACCATCACCGAAGCCCTATTTTCTCTAAAAATGCGTTTTTCTTCGCCTCGTCGTGGTCCTTGTCCTCGCTGTCTAACCAATATATGAAATGTACATTGGAAATTGGAATACACTGGACAAGTGGCAGAAGGCATTCAATACGATCGAATTATGAAATGAATACATGTCCACATCCGTGGAAAAACGTTACAAAGTGAACTATCTTTTATGTAGTCGGGTGCATCATATCTTCTGTGATTAAAGCTGTTAAAAAGTAAGTTTTATCAAACCTAATATTACTATTAATATTGAGAGTAGTTTGGAAAAGCTAGCACTCAGTTCTAGCTTATATATATTAAACTGAAAAACACTGAAACGGTGAAACCCTTGCCCCCTAGCTCTCCTGCCCTACCATTTCAATGCCTAATGGTAGTTACAGGTTTGACGGGTACTCCCAGTGTATTTATAAACATTTTTGGTACATTTTTCCACCAGAGCCAGTAGGATGCACATAGACAGTCCAATCTAATTTATTCACACCAAAAATTTGAGCAGCTTTTGAACAAGTGAAATTATAACCATAATTTTTCCTCAGAAGAAAGAAATCAAAGGCCTAGCAATAACAATGTTAATTTAGCTTGTTCATTTAGCTTAATCCAGCACATACCTTGGCCTTTGATTAAAAAAGCAGCACTTGGTTTGTCACTAGCTATTTGTTTTCCAAAGGGGTTGACAAGTGTTCACTTTGTTGTATATATAACATTTCAATTGTCATTTAGCTCAGGGTTGTTGAACTGTCACATTAATTTACATGGGTGTAAAGGGATTCAAATTTGTGTGAGGATTTTAGCTTCCTCAATTATATATGTTTGACTTTCATTTTACCACTAAAATATTTTTTTAGGTGTCACAAAGTAATACTGAAATGATTTCTTTTGCTTTCATGCAGTGCAATATCATATGTGCACAATTTCATTGCTCCCTAACTATGTACTGACAGTTCAACAACCCTGAGCTAAATGACAATTGAAATGTTATATATACAACAAAGTGAACACTTGTCAACCCCTTTGGAAAACAAATAGCTAGTGACAAACCAAGTGCTGCTTTTTTAACCAAAGGCCAAGGTATGTGCTGGATTAAGCTAAATGAACAAGCTAAATTAACATTGTTATTGCTAGGCCTTTGATTTCTTTCTTCTGAGGAAAAATTATGGTTATAATTTCACTTGTTCAAAAGCTGCTCAAATTTTTGGTGTGAATAAATTAGATTGGACTGTCTATGTGCATCCTACTGGCTCTGGTGGAAAAATGTACCAAAAATGTTTATAAATACACTGGGAGTACCCGTCAAACCTGTAACTACCATTAGGCATTGAAATGGTAGGGCAGGAGAGCTAGGGGGCAAGGGTTTCACCGTTTCAGTGTTTTTCAGTTTAATATATATAAGCTAGAACTGAGTGCTAGCTTTTCCAAACTACTCTCAATATTAATAGTAATATTAGGTTTGATAAAACTTACTTTTTAACAGCTTTAATCACAGAAGATATGATGCACCCGACTACATAAAAGATAGTTCACTTTGTAACGTTTTTCCACGGATGTGGACATGTATTCATTTCATAATTCGATCGTATTGAATGCCTTCTGCCACTTGTCCAGTGTATTCCAATTTCCAATGTACATTTCATATATTGGTTAGACAGCGAGGACAAGGACCACGACGAGGCGAAGAAAAACGCATTTTTAGAGAAAATAGGGCTTCGGTGATGGTCCAATATTTCGCCTGGATAAGAAGCATCCGATAACGCTTGATTTTCACGATATTTTAGACTTGACATTGATTTAACAAATTGCGCGCGTAGTAGCACTGTAGCATGGCTATTCAAATAACATTATTTCACGTTTTAGACCGAATCTGGAAAATTCCAACGACAGAATTCAAGAGGCAGGCTCATTTTATCATACATTGACTGTTTTTATGTCAAAAAAGTTGATATCGAATGACACCACTTGTTTAGAACGGGATTTATTTTATTGCTCCTTCTGTTTACATGTTTCTCGTTCCGGGTTTTAAAGATTCCGGAAATTTTCATTCCGGGTTTTAAAGATTCCGGAGATTCTCATTCCGGGTTTTAAAGATTCCGAAGATTCTCGTTCCGGGTTTTAAAGATTCCGGAGTTCTCGTTCCGGGTTTTAAAGATTCCGGAGATTCTCGTTCCGGGTTTTAAAGATTCCGGAGATTCTCATTCCGGCTTTTAAAGATTCCGGAGATTCTCGTTCCGGGTTTTAAAGATTCCGGAGATTCTCATTCCGGGTTTTAAAGATTCCGGAGATTCTCGTTCCGGGTTTTAAAGATTCCGGAGATTCTCATTCCGGGTTTTAAAGATTCCGGAGATTCTCGTTCCGGGTTTTAAAGATTCCGGAGATTCTCATTCCGGGTTTTAAAGATTCCGGAGATTCTCATTCCGGCTTTTAAAGATTCCGGAGATTCTCGTTCCGGGTTTTAAAGATTCCGGAGATTCTCGTTCCGGGTTTTAAAGATTCCGGAGATTCTCATTCCGGGTTTTAAAGATTCCGGAGATTCTCATTCCGGCTTTTAAAGATTCCGGAGATTCTCGTTCCGGGTTTTAAAGATTCCGGAGATTCTCGTTCCGGGTTTTAAAGATTCCGGAGATTCTCATTCCCCGTTCCCCGTTCCTGGTTCCCCGTTCCTTGATTCCCCGTTCCTGGTTTTAAAGATAGCCGTTTAATTAGGGGTGTGTCATGTTGCACTGAATTTATCTAGCTAATTTCAAGATGAATATGCTGGAGCAGCAGTATGAAGCCAAATTTTGGTGAGAAAGTCAGGATTAGGGTGGAAAAAAGAAGCTCGGGTTGTTATTGTTTTAGATCAAAGACGGCTACGCCGATGCATTTACTTAGAGACTTTTATGGTGGTGCATGCCGCGATCAAATAAACTGATGAACACAACATAGCATTTGAGCCTTTGCGACGGAGCGCGAATGGCGGCCAAATAAACAAGCCTGGTTTGAAATTATTAAGGTTACGGGTGTGGCTTTTATTCATCTAACAAAACAAACCATGGATTTTACAATTAAGTACAAAATTCGTAATCATATTGACAAAACCGTAATTACACTGATCAAAAACTTCGGTGGGGCTAGTTACGCCACAGCCTGTGGCAAGCCCTCAGTATTTTACTTGGTTTTATGCAACACAGAAGTCGCATTATTTTCTGGAGTTGCAACAGAGTTCGCATTACGCGTAAATAAAGATAAGTTGTTCCACTGGTTTTTCACTGGTGCTTATGACTGTGCGGGGTTTCCTCTGCAGAACAGCTCAGCACAGCTCTATAGCTAGCTAAACTTTGGTTTTGTCGCAGTATTCTAAATCTATTTTCATATAAACTTGCGTAGATCATTCATGTATCTTTGTTTAGGTGAGTTTAAGGAATAATTCTTGGAATAATTCGAGCCGGGAGCAGTTCTTAGGCAAGCAATTGATGAATTTCAGTGCGGATTAAGAAGTGTTATTTTATGTAAACAAAGCGCCAACTTGACCAAATTGACATTCTCGCTGCTTCGCACACAGCGGCATACCCGAAGGTTTGACTTTAGAACCTTGGAGATAAAGGTATCATCTGCATATGGATGTAATTTTTTATTTCAATTTTGGTCAAACAAACGCGAATTTTGCTCCCGAACTTTGTTATAATTTAGTGCACTTCCGCAACCTGCACAGAGGGGTGGTTTTCAAGGCTGACATCTTGTCAACTAAGCACTCGATGAATTTGACATTTGTATGTTTTTATAAGTAAAAATGAATCAAACAAATGGTGAATAAAACGCATTGCCAGAGCGTTTAGTTTTGATACGGTGCAGTCCTAAATATTGCGAAATTTCGGCCTTGAAAGGGATGACCAAATGAACCGGCTCGGCACAAGAAAGTTCGAGCTTCTAGGAAAGCGAAAAAAACATATTTCCAAAAAAGTATTTCATTTTTATTAGTTCTGTACCAAACCCTTTTGATTGGCCAAGTTTCAGAGAAATTGTTTTTCTGACGCGAAATTCGACGGACCGCTGTTAGGGAGACTGCCACTTAAGATCTAATGTGCGTTGCACATCTAATGTGGGTTCTATTCCAAATCCTAGCACTATGCTTTTTTATGTTTGCAGTCATTAAATTTTGATAGAATTGTAGTTTAATTCATATTAGTTTTTACGCAAACGATATCCTCGCTTACCTGGTTTAAGACGAATTCACTTGGTCAGCTACGGAATAAAATTCTTATGGTCTGACGCAATACAATCGCGGTTGCTATCCAAGTTGCCAGTTTTACTTTGTGCAATTTGATTATCCCTTTCAACCGATTTTCTCAAAGCGACAAGGGGAATTTCATATAGCACATGGTATAGGACAATGGCAAGGGTCATTAACGCCGGCATAATTGAATATATGACTGAACACATTGTCAGTTGATGACTTTGTCCAAACGTGTTTATGCGACATTAACGGTAATAGGTTTTTATGACAGGACGAACCAAAACATGTTCCCCTCCAAACAAAGGGTAGCTTGCACATAAATATCGCACATCGAACAGAAATTGCCCGAGAAAACACGGCAATGGAGTGCTTACATGGAGTGCGTGCGACCGCAATCTCTACGAAGAAAGGAAAGTTTTGGGTTTGCAACAAAGAACAACCCTAAATGTTGTGAACTCTTTTCCCCTAATTTCCCCAAATAACTCGTTCGCTATTTGATACGGCTATGGTTATGTGGAGGGCCAATGGCGCAATTCGTCCACTGTGTGATATCCACCAAAGACCTAGCAGGATGAGAGTTGTGAAGGATGTAAGTAAACGCAACTTTGGGAAACCGTTTTTTGTTTGCTGCATGCATGCGATCGTAAAAATCCGTGTAACTTTTGGCAATGGGGTGACAGATTAGAGCTCCCGAAACCGAAGTTCCAGCACGGGTTAAACTTTTGTGTGGGAAAAGTTAAAAAGGAAGGAGAGAAAATCAAGACCGTCTGTTCTTCTGCCGCCCAAACGACAGAGAAAAATCTTGTGGCTTTTTTGAATGGAAAATCGCACCAGAGAATCCTTTTGACCAAGACCACTTTCCTCACATTCAGAGAGTTAGCCTATTACATGCAGAGTAATCCAGTGTCCGAAACAGGCTTTTCAGCGCACGGGAAAATCCTCACGAGGCATACGCTGAATACATGCGAGAATTGCCGATGACAACGAAGGCACAAACAGACTGTTATTAAGCAATCCTGAACATAACATTTAATAGATTGTATAACATAATGCATAGTGCAGAGTGAACTGACTATGAGTCTATGTGTGTATATATAAATAAACCTAAACACGTTTTTCCTTAATTTCACGGCCGTTTGTACAATTCATATGTTGAATATATATGGGAATGCCGATGGCATCACCAATAAAAGCAATAGCTTATGGAAGTTCAATAAATATATATTTCATAAATATAACGCTGCTTGCTTGTCTGACGTCTGTATTCATTTGGATCTTGTTCGTGCACGATGAGTGGTTTCGACGTGATTGTTGACGAACTACAGCAAAATCATGTTCAAATCGATAAAGAAACTTTAACGTTTCATGTAAACACTATGCTTTTAAACCACGGGGATATATTGCCGTGATTACAAGCAGCTGTACAAAGAAATAAATGTTTCAAACTTTGGTCGACTTTGTGTCTATTTAGCTTACATATACTTAAACTGCGAAAGCGAGAAAATTAATGTATATACGGCTAAATGTTAGATAATATTTCTTTTATTCCGTCTTTGCGGAATATAAGCGTTCCAAAAGCACAACCAAGCAAAAAAATGGGCGATTGTTTTAACATTTTTATGTACATGTATATAATAGCTTTGCATGTATATCAGTTTGAAAGCCTCAGGACTGAAAACCATTTCAAATAAAATTTGCGAATGCAAGAGGAAGTAACTACATTTCAGCGTTCCAAACACTGTACGCTGGGACACATAAAATGTTTGAAAATCAGGGCAATGGTATAACTCGTGAAGCATATGCAGACGGTTTTACACTGTTTGTGTTTGATCTCACTCCAGACCTGTGCCTTGCATGTTGATCATGCACAACCGATTAGAAACGGAAATGTCTCGATCGAATGTCAGTTTGGAACGTCCTTGGAGGCGGCTATAAGTACAAATATTGTGTAGTACAAATATTGTTGTAAAAATTGCACATCGTTGTAAACTTGTTCCGTTTGAGAGAATTTGTCGCCAACCCGATCGGCAAATCCCTTCGTAAATCATAAAACAGTTCACCTGGTTGAATTTAAGATTAATCCATTATAATTCTATACTTGAAATACATGCATGCAGCAACCCCTCGCTATTTCAAACCAAGTACACAATTTCCTGAGTTAACCTGACCTAAACTTATATTATGAAATGACACAAAACTCAAATCAGTCCTATTATATTTTACCGAGTATATTATAGCTAATGTTTCCATCATTCAATACAAAAATAATCATAAAGCTAGTGTAAACATTGCCCGTTCAATTACACTTTCAAAAACACTTTTTACTCCGGCTACCGTAGGTACGCCGGAGTCTTAAAACACCAGCGGCCGGAAGTTTTGGATGTCACAAATGCGACCTACGTTCATGGAGTTAACCGCTTTTTTCCTCGAACGGTTCACGGGCTCACGTCAAAATGGCCGTGGATTATAAACTTTGAAAGGATTTAAATTTTGGTTTTTCCATCAAATACTGCGACTGTTTTCCTTGGCATTAGCACTCGTAGTGCGTCGGGTTTTACTCGTAGGATTTTGGCACAATCAGTCGTTAGATCATTGGTGAATATTATAGCTTCGTATATGCATCATATACAATAACTTCGATTTTAATATACTGTATACAGGCTGTGCCTGTTTATTAACTTGATATTTTGTGGAAGATAAACGAACTGGAGAAGCTTTAACAATGTGTGGAAATTTTACATTGGAACTCTAAGCTATTAAAACTCTACAGATGTCACGTATCATTGTTGTCCCCGTTTTATAGCTCATCTATTAAAATAATATTGGTAGCAACAGCTAAATTTTGCCCTCAAGAAAGAACAATATTGCTCTCAGGCATCACAAACCCCTGCCCGGTCTCGTTATTTTGACGGACGCATGTATACGGTACGCCAACCTGTGCCGTAGCCGGAGTGTACGCCTGCCCAGGCGTCTTGTTGAAGTTAAAGCAAAGGTGTAATAGCCTTTCACAGGTTTATGCGTTTGCATAAAAAGCTGAAAATTTTACAAATAAACGGCATACAAAGCTGAAAAGTATACAAATACGGCTTTCTTATCGCGAAACAAATACGAAATAAACAAAGTAAACACGTACCCTTTCTCTTTGAAAACATTTATAAGTTTGCAGATTATGAATTATTCCTCTTACACGGCTTTGTCTTGACCGTATCCACGTTCATCTTTGCTAACTGTCATGCTTCATATATCTTGTTTCTTCTCGTTTTACTTTCTTTGCACAAAGTTTATGAAACACTTTTACAAATTACAAAAATGTTTACGAAATGACAGTTAATTTAAATTGCTGACGTTCTCATTGAAATACAAACTTTCTGTCTTAGCCAATCAGAATGTTCGTTGATTACCAGACGTTACTCGCGCATGCAAAACCACCCATGCTTACAAAACCACCCAACGTCGACCGTCCATGACAAAGAATTTGGACAACTTTGGATTCGGCTATGTTCTACCGGGTTCCGGGTGTAACTCAGAATCTCCGAGCGGAATTAGTACCCTCGCAGGCGCTCCGCGCCCGCTCGGGGAAAAACCGTTTAAAACCATTAAAAAAACAAAAAAAACAAATTACTTTCAAATTCGCTCTGCATCTGCACTGATCTCGCGAGTCACCCGCCAATGAAGCAAAAAATTTGCGGAACTTTAGTCTTTACCTTCAGACACGCGTGTCTGGAGGTAAAGTACCGCAAATTTTGGCTTCACAAAAACAATGAGGAGGTATCGTTCCAGTTATTTATTACAGTTCACTGCCGGGGTTAAGGTCTTAAAAGAGCAAGGCACGTCATGAATACATAATAGGGAGATTTAGCACGAGGACGTGAACGTCAAAGACGACGTGAAAATGGCGAATAAATGGCGTGATACATCCAAATATGGACATGCCACGCCATTTACTCGATATTTTCACGTCGTATTTGACTTTCACGTCCTCATGCTAAATCTCCCTAATGATGCAGCAATTACTTCCGACCCTGAAGTGGGGAGTATCACTACTCATGCATATAGTTTGCATTTTATTTATCTCGTTTAGATTATCCCGAAGTGTTTATCAATACCATTAGTTGCAGCTGCAAATCATATCGGTAGGAAAGTCAACAACTAATGCCGAATGATTTCTTCACGTTATACACCTCGGGAACACGGAGGAATTTCGTTTTAAACTAATCGCCATATTTGTTTACATTTTTCAGGTAAAGCCAATCAGAATTTCAGAATGCCTTAATTTTTAATGCCTCGTGTAAAATGGTATAATTATATTGCACTTTTTATCAAAATTTATGCATTCTGATTGGGTTACTGAATGTAAACAAACTTGCTGGTTTGTCTAAAACGAAATTCCCCCTTGTTCACCTTGCGCCGGTTGTTTAAAACTCTTTAAATGCATTTTGCATAGTTAAATCCAAGTTAACTCAGAAATACACGACTTTGATTGGCCTATTCTGTCTTCAATTACAGTTAAAAATTAACTAGTCTTTTATACAACTGAGCCATGACATTAAGGCCGGTATACACTACGCGACCATTCGCTGCAACACGTCGTTGCAACACGTCAACAAATTTCACTGTGTAAACAGGGAAAATTGAGCGAAAAAAAATTCTGCTCCGATCGAAATTAATTTTATTGCCGCATGCAACACGTCGCACCATCAAGACAGTTTAATTTTATGCGCCATGTTGCAGCCACGAGACTGGTCAACAGGTAATTATGGCTCTTGCGTGCAATGATATCATCATTGCCGCCCAAATGTACGCACGAAGCAACTTGTTGCAGTGATATTTGTGGCCTATAGTGCATGTGTATCGGCCTTTGAACTATTCTTAATTAAAATAATTAGTATAATGCATTAATTTTTTAAGACAGTCAACAACTTGTAGTCATGAATTCGTTTAGGCCCGATGGTATAGTTCAAAAACACGTTTTCATATTATGTAGGTGTGTATCCTGTTGCCTGCTTATGGTCATCCCTCATCAATAACTAGAAAATTAAAGATAAAGCAAGGTTAGTGATTATACCAATGGACCTTAATTAATCCTTGTATAGCTTCAATTTCTATAGAGACAGTTTATTATAGATATAGTAAATGTATTTTATTATAAATTATTTGCAGATGTAGAGCCACGCTGTGGATAAGCTGCAATAAATCATTATTATTATTATTTTATTATTATTATTACCTTGCATTGTGAATTTTTCAATGGAACTTGCAATGTTTTTTACTGTTATTTTTTATTTAAATTTTCACCTTGTGAAGACCTGCTCTGGATATAAGGTAGATATTTTATTCAATTCAGCTGTGGGAAAAAGGGTATTGAAAAAAATCTCCTTAAATACCCTATAATGTATTATATTGCGGAATTTTGTGATAAAAGGAATGCGGAAAAACTATAACCAGCTCACCCTGACTCACACTCATACACTCATCGAGTGTCACATAGAAATTGTGTTATCACTACCGATCAATCAGATATTCCTGGCTTCTCCTTAGGCTAACGGTGGAAAAGAGTTAAAAACGACCGTGTTTGCAAGCCTTAGCCCGCGTTCAAACAATTTATATTGTCAAACGCTTGCACAATTTCTTGTAGCAACATTGATATGCAATCTTTATACACTGGATCAAGTGAGGAGACTTGGTTCTTCTTAATTCATTGGGATATAGAAATCCAATCTGTTCCAGGAATTAAGGTAAATCCTGATAATATCATTTTTTCTTTTATTTTACTTGCTGACTAGGAATTCATTTGCCACTGACTGCATGAGCGCTAATGAGGTCTTTAAACTTAACAAATTTTTATCAGCAAATGCTAATCCCTTTCGTGGATCCAACTTCCATTTTTCCAGTTAACCAAATGGTGCGGTATTCACGCTATTCAGCCTAAAAAGTTCGTTTGCGGACCGGTTTTCCAATCCGCTCAGCCGAACGCTAACGGCTTTTACAACGGTTTTTACCATAAATGGAAATCTGTCGTTGTAAACGGCGATTATTTAGTCTTGTGAATAAACGCTCACTCAATCTTGTGAATACACGCTTGCTTGTATTCGAAGTGTACAATGAAGATCATATAATTATAAAGAAATAATACCACAAGTATTCAACAAATAGTGGCCTACCGGCCTTGAAAAATCTAAGAATAGCGTGCCTTCTGTCAAATAATACAATGAATAGCTTTTTTCGTCGAGAAAAACGATAACATATTGAACGTAGAAACTCTGGGGAGAACATCGCAACCAGTATAGCTACGTGCTCAACGGTCTACTTTTTCAGCGCATGCGCAGTTATTCGAAGTCGATAACTCGGACTGGGAGCCGGTTGAGACCGCGTGACACCGATAAAAACCATATATGTACTTTTTTACCTCTAGAGTGTAGCTGCTGCACAAAAGGTAAAAGTTTATGGTAAACGTAAAACGGAATATTTTTTCTTTGTCTCCGATGTCTATTGATAGAACGAGTCTCTTCTCTCTTTTCGTAGACAGTCGGGCACATCTTTGATGGTCGGGCACATCCAGCATTGGAACGCAGGCATCCCGCACAAGAACAAATCCCTTGGCCACCGCACCCCTATGCATGATTAGAAAGACTGCTAGTTTAACGTTATTTAACAATTAGTCGCGAAGGTGATTGTTATTATACTGCGCCTGAGGCGACTAATTGTTTTAGTATAAATTTCGAGGTGTTTACAAATAAAAAACAACACAATTTCATGAAATTTACATTGAAATTTATAATAACTTCAAAATTCTTATTTGAAAAAAAGTATTAAAATCTATAGTCACTGACCGTTGACTATCACTTCAATGGTAATGAATTTTGACCAATCAGAATGCAGGAAAATCAATAGTCACAAATACCTATATTGTTATTGACGCAAATAAAAGATGTGCCCAACTCCATCAAAAATGCGTCCGACTGTCTACGGAAGACAAAATTAATAGTGTCTTCCCTAAATCCTTTTGATTGAAACCCTCCTTATTTTATCTTTGATTCGCTTTTTAACTAGGCTGTTCTTGACGAGAACCAAGAACTATTACGCGCATGCCTGATTATTTTACGAAACACAATTCAAAAATTGAAGATATCGTTGAAAAGAATGTCTGGTATGAAAAATCAGGGTTTTCATTGTGACCACCCTTAAAATCATGATTATTGTAATACTAGTTTATATCCATGTTTATAGAAAAATGCAATCCTGCTTTCTTTTATACAAAATTACGGACATTTCTAACTGGGTATAGTATGCTTTACTAGTTATTGAGTATTCTGTCATACACAATTTAAACTATAGCTAATAACTAATAAAGTTTTTTGAATTTTTGCACGGCGATAAGAATAATTTTGTACGCCGTTTTTTTTGTGGAAACAATACCTTGAATTGATTTTTGACGAAGTCGAGCTTTTTATTCAGCGATCACCGAGCCGATTAGTATAACGTATATCAAACTTGTTTTCATTTAGGTGGAAGAACAACAAATCGTTGCCAGATGGAATTATTTATGAAGGAGTAAGCTCAAAACCATTTCAGGTTTGTAAGACGTTTGTCAGTTGCACTGGCTCAACCTGCTTCCCAGGATATTTCCCCGTTTGGCGCCGTTTTAGCTGGGAGCTAGTTGGGAGTGGGAAAGTGCGTTTTAGAATAGCCAACTCCTTCACTGACTTTAAGTAACTGATTACAGTAAAAAATTCTACGAATAGTCTTTCCTTAGTCTAGATTAAAAGTTCTCTGTCACCGAATCGGGCATGTTGTAAAACATAGACTGGCCTATGGTTTGGACTGGAGTTGTAAACTATGGACTCAAAAAACATGGACTTGTAAAACATGGACCTGTAAAACCTGGACTTGCAAAACATGGACTTGTGTCTTGTAAAACATGGACACCAATCTAAGGCAATCTACATTACAAAATATTTTGTCACTCTCTGCCACCTCCTTCATTTGCCGTCGGAATTGGACGGCGATAACGACTATTTACAGACATACAAAGACATGCATTTTGGGGCAGAGAGTGACAAGATATTTTGTAATGTGTTGTTGTGTGCATGGGGTGTTTAATGAGCTCAAACCAGCAGATTCGAAGATTGGTGTTTATGATTTACAAGACTATAAGTCTATTTTTTACAAGCCCATGTTCTACAAGTTCGTGTTTTACAAGTCCATATTTTACAAGTCCATATTTCACAAGTCCATGTTTTACAAGTCCATGTTTTACAAATCCATGTTTTACAAGTCCATGTTTTACAAGTCCATATTTTACATGTCTATATTTTACAAGCCTCTTGTTTTACAATAGGCATGTTTTACAAATCCATGTTTTACAAGGCCATGTTTTACAAGGCCATATTTTACAAGTCCATATTTTACAAATCCATGTTTTACAAGTCCATAAAAAATTATTTTAAAAGTAAATATTTTACAAGTCCATGTTTTACAAGTCCAACCACTCCATAGTTTACAACTCCAGTCCAATGCATGATCCAGTCCATGCTTTAGAACATGCCGCCGAATCGCGCCATTGGTGGATGACATGGGAATCAAAGTATGCTCTCCTGGAGAATTTTCGTGATTTTTCTATGAAAATATATGCCAAAACTTCTTTCGCCACAATGCTCAATGAGCGTGCCTGAATACCTTGATTACCCGATATATGCTGAGATCCGACTGAGTCCGAAAAAAGAACCGATCAGTGCCATACGCATGCACGAAGATCCCTCTTTAGTAGAACATCATAATTTTTATATGATTAAATCATTAGTTTTCAGGAGCAAGTGGAGCACAAAGTACTGGATTCCATCTGTTTGATGCCGCTCTTGGCATTACGCACGAAGGTAGATATTTTATATTTTACAGTTTTCCCCGGTGTGCTAGAGTATCGATAAAGAGTTTTGGAGACAAGAAGTATTCAAATACTTTCTAAGACTGTCGGAAAAAATTGCCCGCAAACATTGGCAAAAACTCACATTGAAGTCAGGTATAGATACATGCATGCATGTATATTTCGAATGACTTGCTTTGTTCGTGTTTTTTTCTCAGCCTAGTGAAGTGATATTTCAATTCACATGCAAACACGACCATATTGTTTTGGAAATTCTCGGTGTAACTTTTGTGAAGCATGGCAATGTATCTGCAAACTCTTAACTGTGGCTGAATGAATTAATAATTATTATAATTATGCAAAGCATTACATACATAAGTAATTCGAGCTGGCTACAAAATTAACCCTCTTCTACTGGATACCGTATATATTTCTATTGTCTTCTCTCTATTAGATGGTGAAAAGGCATTTCTGGAATCAATGTTGGATTATATGCCTCGTGGTCATCGGCAATTTGTGAAAGAAATCCGTAAAGGACC
Source organism: Dendronephthya gigantea (assembly GCF_004324835.1). Lineage (NCBI taxonomy): Eukaryota > Metazoa > Cnidaria > Anthozoa > Malacalcyonacea > Nephtheidae > Dendronephthya > Dendronephthya gigantea. The sequence goes on along the minus strand of NW_021163185.1, from coordinate 337,488 downwards.
GTCTATTCGTGACTATGGTTTGTAAATCAAATTTGAAACATAAATTTCAATTTGATGTGTCAGCAGATTGGCAGTTTAGTCCTTGTCTTCAGATCAGGGGCCGGTTATTATAAAACTGCATGGCCTCTGAAGCTCACTTCAATATATGGCTGTCATATGACGTTTACCCATGTGCATAAATGTCTTGCCTTGTTTCCTTTCAAATAATATAAGATATCCTTACTTTAACAGTCGTAAGAAGCGAAAATGGTGAATTGTTGAAGCTATACAACGAATGCGTGGAAAGCCTCGTGCAGTTTCGAAGTCTGCATGTTCAAGTTGTAACTAGGCGAGTTCAATATTTAATTTTATTTCATATAACCCCGTCTGACTCCATATATTTAGTAACGGAAGAAATCCGCGAAATTAGTCTTTATTTTTACTGCAAAAATAAAAGTGATGTTTTAATGAGATAAAAGGCCATTTATATGAGGGAAAATATATAAGTGGCAACTTATATACGACGCAACTCGAGTAAGACAGGAGCTGTACGTTTATACCCGCCTGTCAGGCCCGTCTTGCACAAGACGCGTCTTATCTAAGACGCGAAAAAGCATTTTGCATAGTTTATACGATGAGGTCTTATTTAACCGGTCGCGTCCTTTTCCTCGTTTAAATGGCCCTATAAAACATTACGTGAGGGGTATTTCTCATGGGACTCGCCCCTACAGTGTAGCTACGCGTTTTAATACTTGTTAACTTGTAATAATAGTCGTCAAATTCGTCTCAATCCTTCAGATATGTGACAATTCAAGCGGCGAACAAGAAAAATGAAACATGTACAGCACCATGCAGTATATCACGTCACATCAGGCACAGCAGGCACATCAGGCACAGCAGGCACAGGTATATGAAGGGGGGAAATTACATTGTTATTTAATTTATTGCATAATATTCTGACTCATGCATGAGCTGCTTATCGAAATCGCACGGAAACTATCATTGTTTTCTTTGATGGAATACTGTAAGAGCAGGACTGAAATTTGACTGGCCTTTAGAATTTCCCATTTTTATTTCTTTTTAACGCATGCAGGCTACGAAACATTTGCAGACAATTCTAATCTTATTTCGTGATTTTTTATTATTTTTTCAGTTTTTTGAGCACATTATTAATTTCATGTTACTACACATTCTCTTTTTAAGAATATATGTCTATTCTGAAACGAGTAAGGAACAAGACAAATGATGCCAAAATCAAATAAATAAACCATTACGGAACATATACAGTCAAACTACACACCACCTACTGATTAGCAACATAGACTATCCAAACATTCAAATGAATCTTTAAAGAGGCTTTGATACCACCTACAGACTATATGGACTGTCCAATTCACCTGATATATAATTCATGAATATATACTTGAGACACGTGTATATTAAATTATATAATTATGAATTGGTTGGAAAGGGCGACTTAAAAGCAACTATTTCTAGACTTTTTAATCTGTATACCACAGATAAATTCATGATATTTTCTTTGTAGTCATTTGAAAAGACGTAGCGGTCGCATTAAACGATGCAATGTTTGTCGCATCATAATATTCCGAGGCATGCACAAAAACATGAAAAGTATTCGTCTGCACTTGGGAATGGTCATGAACACTGATCATAATTATTCACTATAGTGACAATAACAAAACCTGATTTCTGACGTAGCCGCAACGTATAATAACCAACCTTTCCTAACGTAATAACCGGTACTTGTGGCTTGACCTTTGCGTTATCTTCGAAGAATAGCTCGGTGACCTTTTTGACAATTCCGGCGTCGTCACGAATATGCCTTTGCCATAAACAATTCACCAAACGTTTGAATATTCAAATATGTGGTAATTCAGGTTGAACGTCATCTCTCCATTATGAAGTTTATTCTTCCGCCCTATTTAAAAGATCTTAACAAAGACTTTTTCTCAGCCATTGTCATTTGTCACTGAAAAACATCCTTGTTGCTTCATTTTGATACATTTCTATTTCACCAATTTTGAAATGAACGACACCGTCGACACATTCCTTCACTTAAATGCGTTTGAAATAATAGAATCAGAAAGGGAATGGGTAATGTCTTCATTAAAAAAATACGACGTATCGTACACTCGTGGTTTCCTTCCTCATCAAAACCCTCTGGTAAGTATATTTATAATCCTCAGCCAATCAGCATTTTAATGACTCGATTTCTTACACAATAACTTGCAGACTTTATTTTCGTTGGTAATCAGACGTTTAAATATCGCGCTCCACGAAATTGAATAACCATTATTAGGCGCCAACTGAAGAACGGCAAGCACTTTTTGAAAGAGAATTAAAACACAGAGTCATAGCTAGAAGTTTAATTGGGAGGGGTGCATAATCATATCTTCGTCTTTTGGCCGATTAATTGCCTTTAAACGCCGAAACGAGATTAATTGTTCCTTTCTTCCTGCGAACTTATGTAAACAGTACTGTATGTATATACATTTTTCATCATTATACTGCATTAGAACGCAAATAATAATACACTGTGTAGTTATATAGCTAATACTGTCTAGTTATATATTTCAGCTCAAATTTAGCAATCCATACTTCTCAATCTGGGATGATATCTTCAATGAATTAACCTCGCTCATTCAGTTCAAGAAACTACAACAAGCTGTAGAACAAGTAAGGAACGACCGATATTTACGAAAGTGTTTAAAACTATAAAACATAATTAGTATAAAATCAAATTTCTTCGTCATAATTAAGCTCATGAACACCTATTATAAAATAAATTATAACGTGTTTCGAAATTTAATTCGCGTATGGAAATCAAACCTGGAGCACTTACTACCTTGTTGTTGTTATTTTATAAAACAATGACTTAATGGTTTCCTGTGTTTCGATGGCCGGCTTGATCCAAACAATTGTGAATGTTGCTTTGATTAAGAAAAGCTCGCAAAATCACTCGCCTTCGGCTCGTGTTTCACGCGCGCGATTTTCTTAACTCTCGCAACATTCCAGCATGTTTGGATGAGGCCATCCAAACACGGAAACCAAGAAGTAACCAACACTTTATTTGTCAAGAAAGCAGAACCCATGCACCTATAAGAAATATTTCGCAAGCTGGGGAAATCTTTGTATGAATTAGCCCGCCTTCAACAACGTCTCTCCAACGGGCCTGTATTTATGTGTTATATTTTGTCTACTGCGTATAATATAGATGAAACGGTCAGCATTATAAAAATGCAATTCCCCGTAGTTTAATATATATATTCAATTTAATTTCACATAATGACAAACCCATTGGCATTGAAGCCGGTTATGCCTCGTTTACACTGTAACAGACTCGCTTGTGACGATATGTAAAACTTGTATGTAAGTAAAACTTGTGATTGGTTGATTATGCTGATTAGTTTAATTGGTATATAGATTTGGTATATTTTTTATCACTACTAGTAAAATTTCTTACTGCCTTTTACTGCCCTACAAAATTTGATCCACTCCGGAAACAATCCAGTATAGTGCATGTAAACAGGGTCTTAAGCCGCGTTTACACTCCACTCGATTTAATAGTACGGCACTGTTAAAATCGGTACCCGGGCCCATTTCGTCTCGTGTCTGTCTTAGTTTTGGTAGCCTCAACACTAATAAAATTGGTACCCATTTTTGCCTTGCCGACGCCGTGCCAATAAATTGAGTGTAGTGTAAACGGGGTCTTAGCCTTAGGCCTGTTTTCCACTTCAATCGTATCGTAGCGTAACGTAGCGTAGCGTATTTCTTTGTTTACGGAGTATTCGACTTTAAAACAATGAGATACGCTACGTTTCCCTACGATACGGTTGAAGTGGAAAACGGCCTTTAGTTTACCCTTTACCGTTACAGGCCATTCGACAGTCATATAGATACATATTATCTGAAAATACAGAAAATAACAGAAAAGCTGCTAAATTTTCTTTCAAATCTAGATGCCAATACTCGATCATAATCACTTGGCAAGTGAACGGGAGTGGGGAAGAGCGTTGACTGTTCTTACCGCTGTTACTCATGGTTATGTCTGGCAAAATGGGCAAAACGATCCACCAAAGGTAAACTGATATTTATGTTCATGGATTCAGCTTGAATTCTTTTATAAAATAATATGATACAAATCCCTTGATGCATATAGAGGTCTAACACTGATAACAATTTGAAAGTTATATAGCTAAACTATAATCTGCTTACCTACACTTACCTACACTTCTATTTTACTAGCATTTACTGATTTCGTTTAGATTATCCCAAAGTGTTTATCAATACCATTGGTGGCGGCTGCAAATCATATTGGTATATAGGAAAGAGTATAATTAATAATGTTGGATGCTTTTTCCGTATATATATATATATATATATATATATATATATATATATATATATATATATATATATATAATAGATAAGCAATGAATAATAGTACTGCTTGTTTTCAATGTTTTTGGTAGATTATATATAGCTTCAGAATTCGAGTTTTTCGACAATGCTCTGCATACCTCAAATTATGCAAATATACAGCTGAGCTATATAATAAATTGGTATAATCAAATAAGTTTTCATAATATAATGTAGGTGTGTATCCTGTTGCTTGCGTCTGGTCATCTCTGATCAATAACTGGAAAATTAAAGATGAAACAAGGTTAGTGATTAGCGTTAGCAAACAGATCCTTTATAAAAACTTTCAAGGGACTTTGTAATGTTTTTTACTAATGTTTTTTTTTTACATTAAATTTTCATATTTTAAAGACTCGCTTTGGATATAAGGTAGATATTTTATCGAATCAGGCTGACCTATTTGGGGGATGGGCCATATAATTATAGCCGTATTACTTTAGCCGTGGCAGAGGCCGAAGGAGACTGGAAATAGGTGTATTAAATATCTTATTCATGACTTCGTGATAGAAAAAACAGTGTGAAAAACTATAAGAAGATATCATAGTGGCAAAATTGTAAAAGCAAGAAAATTTCATCTGAAGTTGAAGTATTCTTCTCTAAGTTCTATTTCTTTCCCTGAGATTGACCGTCTTGAGACTTTCCTAAGATTATTAGCCTAAAAACTAGCCCCGTTAAAACAATGGACCTATAATTTGCATAATTAAACAACTTATGTTCTAGTTAATAAGAAGAAAGAAAACAGCATACATAAATTAGTGTAATTGCCAGGTTTGGCAGCAAAATGTCGAGTAGTATGAAATATATATAGCCATGCAAAGTAGGCAAATTTTGTAATCTTTTTACTATGCCCGGAAGCGTGTAACTATATTTCCGTAGTAAAATCGCCTACATCGCATGGCCATAATTTCCGTACTTTACCATATTTCGCTGCCAAACTTGGCAATTTTACTAAGTTTGGTTTTCACTTTTCGGAAATTCCCATTTTGTTGCCTAAATCAAATGCTGGTCTGATATAAAAAAAAGGGTCAATTCATATATGTTGTCAAACGATTTACTTCCTCTAGCAACATTGATATGCAATCTTTATATACCGGATCAAATGAGGAGATTTGGTTCTTTTTAATTCACTGGGATATAGAAATCCAGTCTGTACCAGGAATTAAGGTAAGTCCTGAAATTTTTTGTGATTTTGCTTGCTGGCCAAGACTTGATTTTCCATATTGAGCATCAATTGAGAGGGTAAGCAAATCTTGATTTAGTCGCACTATGGTTAGCGCTAACAATTCCTTCACCAGACAACGGTAGTCTATGCCAGTTCAGGGTACGTCGGAATATATTATACGGCCTAATTTCAGAATTTCAAAATACTTTATAATACCAACCCTGTTGTTTATCCATTTTCAAAAGAATATTTCTACTTAAAAATCTACCAATATATGATTACAATTCAAGTCAGAGCTGTGATAATCTGACTTTCCCTGAGTCTGCAACATCGTTTACTAAATTAACTGGTTATATCAGGGCCGTCGCTAGAGCTGATTGGGGAAGGGGGTTACATACTAATATATTGCGTAAACCGTAAAAATAGCTATAAAGAAATTAGTCGGGCATAAGACGAATATATGAATATGCATCCCCTCTTCCCAATTAAGCTTCTAGTGACGGCCCTACTAGTTATTATCCCTATATAATGAGTCAGCCAAATTGTGACTAATTAAAATTGTCTATTTTCACAACTCTAGAGTGTAGTCGCTGCACAAAAAGTATGTTGTCAACTATTAACTTTTTCAAAATTTTGAAGAACTTTACCAAACATAAGAGAATCGTAAATAATGACACTATTCGATTCGATAAACATGCTACAACTTGTCGCATCCTTTCTGATCTTTCAATCATTAGAAACGTTATTTGATCAACAAGTAAGGTTTGCGTTTTTTTCATACTATTAAGCTTTTATACATTATCTTGATTTCTTGCTTTTTAATATCGTTACCTTTAGGCTGTGCGTGACAAAAATCAAGAACTACTCTGCGCATGCTTGGTCGTTTTACAAGCAACTATTCAGAAATTGAAAAAATCGTTAAAAAGAATGTATGGTATGAAAAATCAGTGAATCTATGCATCATCACCACCATCATCACCAGCATCGTCATCATGACTATCATCATCGCATATGCCAACATCATCATCCTCATTACCACCATCAACAGAAGCATTATTTCCCGTAGCTTTTTTCAAGCAAAATATTTGACTATAGCGACGTCGAACAAGGTCAGCTAACCGCGTCGTAGATCGTAAACTAAACTCCCTATTATTCGCTCAGTGGAGTTTCCGTCTGTTGCTACTAATGGACCACTTATCTCAATGTATAAAGAAGGGACAAAAAATCCCCCTTTTAGCCAAAAAATATTTTGGTCTAGGACTCTCAGGAGTTCGCCTGCATAGTAATGAAATCGCGTGTACTAAAGAACGTATAAGAGGCCTAGGGACTAGACTGTGCGGAAATGAACACAAAAGACCCTGGGAACGGGTATATATACCACTAACATCACCACTATCGCCACAATCATAGTCCTCATCACCACTGTCATCACCACCCACCTTATCACCACTATCACCCTAAGCATTATCATCATTACCGTTATAATCAGCACCATCATTATCATTACCCTCATCCCCACTATCATCACTGCCATTACCACAGGTATTATCATCATCATCGTCGTCGTTTTGTATTACGCTTATAATAAATCACAAAACGACTTTGAGTGAATTATTTAGCTAACATTTTGGCAATATGTTTTAGAACAATGTAGTCCAACTTTCTTTTATACGAAATTACGGATATTTCTAGCCGGGTATAGTATGCTATATTTTTGCATCATACACATACAAAAATTCGAGATTTCGAGCACAATACAAATAATTATGTAATGTTCAAATAATCTAAACCTGCTTCAAAATTTGTTCTTCTCATGTGCCGACGCATTGAAAAACAGATAATCAGTTTAACTTTCTTTGAAATTAGCTGTTACTAATAAAGTTCGGTACACTACAAACACAACGCCCCATACTGCCCAAAAAGAAAGTCCCTCATCACTATTTATGTAATCATAACGATCGCTGACACAAAACCCGTTTCCTTTCAACTTACATGTAAATTAAAATGCTCTATGATAGTAAAAACCGTATTTGTGTAATGTTTTTTTTCTTTGATCTGTGGCATGCACCACTAGTCAAAGTAATACAACATTAATGGCAACATATTACGCGACATCAGGGTGCGTTATGTAACAAGCGTGCGTGCATTTTGCAACCTTATTATGCAAAATGTGCAACATGTAGTGCAGCATCGTGCAGCAACGTCTTCCGTCCGACCACGTAATTGTTGCAATGATTTGATTAATTTATAATAACTTGGGAATCGTTCGCAGATACTATACAACATAAATGTTTTCAATTAGTTGGAAGAACAACAAATCGCTACCAGATGGAATTATTTATGAAGGAGTGAGCTCAAAACCATTTAAGGTTCGTAATAATTTTTCAAGGTTGAATTAACTTTTAGTGACCTACGGAAGTTGCGCCGGCAGAGAGGAGGGGTGCATGTCTTTATAAGCATATTAGCCACACGTAAATTTTCGACGAATAAAACATCATTATGGTCATAAATAATTCGAAATATACTCTTAAATACGTCAATAGTGTATGCTTTATAACCTGACATAGTTCACGATTAAAGCTTTAAAAGCTATGTTACTAGTATATTCGTAAAAAAAATTAAAAATGAGTCAAACAAGACACCGTTTTTTAGCACTAAATTTAAATAATGAACCAATCATTTCCGGCCATGTGACAATCCATGCGATTAGGTGAACACTAATTTTTTCTACGGAATGTAATTATTTTACCATTATTATTACAGTTTTCAGGAGCAAGTGCATCGCAAAGTACTACATTTCATTTGTTTGATGCCGCTCTTGGCATTACGCACCAAGGTATTTTTCACCTGCAATGTACATACAAGAAAATAAAGCATAACTAGTTATTTGAAGAAAAGTAACCATTTAAACAAGATAATTATCATTCTTGAAATTTTGCATCGTGATAATTGTTATACGCAGAAATCTCTGCATGTAAACAATTATATATTACTACCTACAGGTACTACATATTCATTTTCCCCTATAATTGAGTTTAACTTGATCTGGCCCTAAACCTCTCTTCTGGGTGTAATACTGTACTGATATCTATATCGTTTTTTCTTCTATCTATTAGATGGTGAAAAGACATATCTGGAATCAATGTTGGATTATATGCCTCGTGGTCATCGGCAATTTGTTCAAGAGATTCGTAAAGGACCATCTATTCGTGACTATGGTTAGTTGATCAAATTTTAAATATAGATTCGCGTGAGCAGATGGGCTATTTAGTCCTTGTTCTAAGGCCCGCCGCACACGTGAGCTATTAGCTGAGCTAAAGACAACGCGTGGTTGTTAGCTCTGCCCGGAAACCATCCCCAGACGTGAGAAACCTGCTTTTCGAGGCGAATTCCTCACGAAAAACTAGGTAACTAGGTAACTTCAATAGTACAACTGAGGCGCTGGAAACAGACTCAGTTTAGCGCAGCTGCATGGAAAAGAGTTTTAGAAAAAAGGACACACATCGTGATTTTAGCAACATCAAAGTTGAGATCAAATTGTGAATTTATGACTATTAAATGATAATAGTAATACCTCTCCTCGTGCACCTTTATTTCTGTCCAAAGATTTCTTCTATAATTTTCCGGAATACGTATTGAAACTGTGAGACTAATTAGCAATGTTCAGACTCCAACGGCTAAAACATGTATACCGTATATTTATTATACAGTGGCAGGATGAAGCTACACAATAGACCTTTCTTATTATCACGTCAAACGCGGAAAGTCTAATGTTTCACGAAAGTTGATTGGCTCCACAAAACTATCGAGCCAATCAAACTTCGTGTAACATCAGACTTTCCACGTTTGACGTAAGTATGAAAAAGATCAATAATTTGCCGGCAAATATTTAGGTCTGATTTTTTTTAAACTGATTGTTTAAAACATAAATAATTATATATAAAGATACTCTTCCAGTTACACTTCTACCTGGTGATATAATTATGATGTTCTTACTTTAATAGTTCTAAAAAGTGAAGATGGTGAATTGTTGAAACTATACGACGACTGTGTGGAAAGTCTCGTGCAGTTTCGAAGTCTACATATTCAAGTTGTAACTAGGTGAGTTCAATATTTAATTTTACTTAAACTATTAAAATGTTATTTATTTGATAACCACATTTACTGCCGAGGGAGAAAAACCTGCGAAACAGCAGCCTATGGCCAGGGTTTCCAAAATGCAAGGTAATTTCCTTACAATTGGCAACCACAAGGGAGTGATGGAGGGATCTGTTTTAATAGAATATTTTATGCCTTCTTTTCAAAACTTGCTCTCGTTTGTTGTTGGCGCCCCCCCCCCCCTATCAGGAGTTCGATGATTTTATCCCGCTGTGTAAATTTCGAGTTATTATAATTATTTAAGCTTTTAAAAATTTATTGTTTTTATAGTCAATGAACGCCATATTTAATAGTACTAGCATAGTGGAACATAACGTCAGCTTGGCTACGTTACTGCGCGTTGCCAAGCGCGTTCCTGTTCTTACAGGAATGAAAGTGTGTCGGCGGATCTCCATGAAAAAATACATTATTTTCGGAAAAAAAAATTACAAACATGACAAGGATATAAGTCTTGTAATAAGTACCCTTGACTAAAAACAGCTGTTCACTGATGTACGACGCATAGATTAAGATGTATTTCTCGTAGTGCCCCACAGTTGTCCCACCCCAACCTCTTTTTTAGCTAACCACTGGCGGTTGTGATAATAATCGTGAAATTCATCTCAATATTTCAGCTATGTGACAATTCAAGCAGCAAATGCGAAAAATAAACTTGATAGAGCACTGGTACATCACGGCACGGGAGGAACAGGTATGGAAGAAAATTGCATTATTACTGATTGTAATTTGGTCCAGCTTTCTGCTGTCTGCTGATCTTTTTATTCATTTGAGGCCTTCAAATGGAAAGTGAGACTCATACAATAGACATTTTAATAGACCATCTCAGCTTGCATGAAAATTAACCCATTTCAGATGTTGCGACCAAACCTTGTCTGACCCAACTCAACCCAGGGTTTCCATGGAATAGCCAATAAAACTTAACCATTTCAGACCATGAGATATGAAATGGGTCAATTTGCGTACAAGCTGAAAATGTTTATTAACTGCTATCATATGACTTTTTGAAGTATGTTATTAATTGTCAATTCACATTTTCTTAAGAATATATGTCCTTTCTGAAACATGTGAGGGACGAAACAAATGATGCCAAGATGATTTAAATAAATAGAACCACAGGCTATCGACACACTAGATTATCCAAACGTTTAAAAGAACCTTATAATAGCTATGGTTATATAAATCACGTTTTTTGTAACATTTTGTAATTATTTTATAATTCATATACTTTTAAGTTGTGTTATACTTCTTGACCTATAAATCCGATCAAGTGAGAATGCGATTGAAAGCTTGGGAATCAAAATCTGATCAAAATCTAATGAGCTTGGGAATCATAAAAACCTATTTTATTCTACACCGCAGTTAAAAATTATGGACATAATTGTTCCCGTTTAATTTGAAAACTCAAGTGACAAGGCACGTTTTTTCTAAGAGTCACCTTTGCATAATTATACATAGAATGACACGCAAGTTCTTAAAATTAAAGACGTCAGTTCGGAAGAACTGAGATATTTGTCCATAAGTGCCCAGGAAAATGTCACAATTTGTTGAGTATTTCTATAGATTTAATATTTTTTTATTTCAAAATGTGTTTTTATTCTTGCGGCTTTTCTTGTGTTTTTCAAATTGTTGACCTGAAAGTTTTTTGAACGACGAGCATTTGTCATGTGATGGCTAGGAAATTAGCTTTTCTCATGATGACGTTTTTGGTTACTTTTAATTTTCTCAAATGGGTTTAAAATATAACATCAGGAAAAGTAATTCTTTTAGAATGAACAGACCTTCCAGGAATAAATTCAGCCTAAAATTAAAGGCAGTCAGTCGCTCACGGTGAGCTCAGTGGGCTATTATGCGATAAATTTTGATGATAAAAGAGGGAAATTTTGATATCAAAAACGGAAGCACTGGGATTTAGTCAATCTACTTTTGAATTTTCAATTTTGACATTACATAAACTGCGTGAGATGCTTTCTTGGTGTGAAAAATATCCCTTCAATCCTACATTTTAGAAAGGTTCTGAACCTAAATTATAGGATAAATATTAAGAAGGAAAATTGCAGCGTTTATAAGTAAGGATATTGCTTTAAAAAGCGAGAGAAATGGTGCATTATCAGGAAGTTTGTAATCCACAGGCGACAGAGAAATTATGCTAAACAACGTTGGAAAACATGGCAATTAAAACCATACAATTCATTGCCAATCTTTATACGGTAAATAGATGTTTATACTCCTAGCGATTACCTGTGTTAGTTTTTTCTATTTTTTATATCAAGCTGCTTATAAAATGATTAAAATGCTGTTCATCGATGAATTTCCAAATGTATAGCAGTGGTCAGGGAGATATGAAGCTTCATACTGTAGTCTTAGGTGATAGGTAACATAACGTACATACTATAGAATACCCTGTAATATATTAATTAAAGCAGCACATTATTCTAGAGGCTGAAAAACTTGCTTGAATTAAAATATTTTAACAGTAGGATTACTCTGCCAGTGCTAAAGAAAAAATTGAAATGTACAATTTATGTATGGTAGGGTCATGGTAAGTTGTGTATGTAATTAGACCAGTCCTAACCATCATACATTAAAATGGTTATATTAACTATATTAGTATATAAATTATATATTTTCCTTGCAGGCTTGTTCAACCGGGTAACAATTTCTGAAATCTGGGAAAAGCCTTTATTGATAAAGTAAAGGAAAATGAATTTTAATCAAAATGTGATGAATACCTGTCCTGATCAATGTGGCTAGCATAACCAGTGGTTTAGCTACAGACGAAAAGTGTTACTTAAATGATAGCAGCATGTCTCCATAACATATCAGGTTAAAATTTACCTCATTGTAAATTTTATATATACGCTCTTCTCAAAAAATGTGAGACATCATTTTGTGGCTGAATGGCTTCTGTTGAAAGATTTAAAGTAAAACCTCTTCTGTCTGGAAACTGTTGGCAAGTTTGATTTGTAAATTTGCATTAATGCAAGGTTAAGCTAACCATCTTTGGAAGAACCTTTCAATGATACTGTGTTTCACTGCTAGAATTTTCAGTTAAATAAAAATATTCATCCTATCTTATGATAAAGTGACTAATTACCATGTTTATTTATTTATTTTGTACTTGTGCAACAAAAACTTTTGTTAGAAAACTGGCTAAAAACAAAATTTACAAACTTTGATATTGTAGTGTTTGTTCACCATTTCTATGCACCTTAGAGACAACTATTTTATTCATCTAGGTGGCAACACTTTTTCATTTTCTTCTATCTACTGTATAATGAAAATTAAATTTAAGACCTATTGTATATGGCTTTAAATGTAATTCACCTCAGTATTTTCATTCAGAACATTTAGTTTATATTATGGAGTCTGTTGGTTAGTTATTTTTTAGAATCCAAATCCAATGCAGTAGCAGTGTTTTTGTGTGAAATTTACTTTTTTCAATATGACCACACCTTGAACTCATAGGTGCATGACATTGTATGGTACCGGTAATGTTTCTAACACCATTCTTGTACATTCTGATATTAGAGAAAACAAGATCTTGATCTCCTTGGTTATCTTGGAATTGAAACTAAAAGTGAAAAAAGTGAAGGATCCAACACAAAGAAAGGTTTGAACATAAGTTTGTAACAGATTTGTTATTCTCTTCTGATTAGTTCATTTGGCAAATTGTTAGCTTTGATCTTCCATCAACTCTACATTCTTCTTTCTATAATTGTGATGTGTTGTCATGTTGTCTGTTAATGCATGTATGGTATTAGGTTGTACATTGTTTTGTTTTGTCTTGTTTTGTCCAGTACTTGTCTGACATTAAACACCATGTCAAAGTGAACTTATTGTCGCTATAACAATGCTTTTTTTAACCGGATGACATTTCATCTTTAAGTACAGGGTACAAAAAACACCTAATCTTTAAAATGAAAATTAGTTATAATGGACTGTGATGTTAAATGCTTTGCTACAAAAACAAGACAATACTAGATCCTTTTAGAATTTCAAACGGTATAGCACTCATATTAATATGAAAGGTTTTACAGTCAATTTATTAATTTCAAAACATGAAACGACCAAATTGACAATTTGAAGGAATCCTACATATGTGGAAAAGGATTAATTTTATGTCAGTCCAAATTTCATGTCAATTCGACGGCTGCCTAAAATGATTAAACTATCCTTTTCAATCCAATCAGGCAACAACGCTTCCGGTCGTTCTTAGTTGTGTGTATCTGTGATAACTGTTTGGTAGCTATACCCTGGATTAAACCTTATATATAAATATTAAGCCTTCTTTCTAAAGTAAATTAAGTAAAGTAAAGTAGAAAACGCTAATTCACATTCACTATCGCAATCCCTAATTGATATTCTTAAGTTGTGCTCTTTATTATCCGAATTCCTTACTCATTATTGATCCTCATGCACTATTAATTTATTCCTATGACGTTTGCATGTATTATGATAATTACCTATATCCGCACCATTTCAAACATCTTTACTAACAGACCTAAATCAGTAAATCTATAGGTTTACTGCTTTTCAAATATCTTTATGTACTGTCAACTGGGGTGAATTGGGACAATTTTTAAGCATTTTTAGTAAAATCTACTCAGATAATTTTCAAACAGGGCTCATTATATGTCATAATTAAGGTCTCTTACTACAGTTTACAACACCATATTCAGTAATTACTCATGTAGTATCAATTAGGCTTTTTTTGAAAAAAACTGCCTTGTCCCAATCAACCTCATGTTGGGGTGATTTGGGACACAATGTTTAATACTAAGAAAATTAGTCTGAAATCATAGTAGGCCAATTGGGACTTGGGTGGGGTGATTTGAGACACTTAAATCCTTTCAGTAAGACAAATAAAATTGCAATGCAATTCTCAAAAATGGAGCAAAATGTTAATTTTTCAAATGTAGCAATCTATAATAATGCAAATCTCTGTATTTCAAACTGTTTTCTTTTAAACATGAAGCAAAAATATTTATAGCATGTGTAATTGAAAAGACAATGAGAATTAGTTCATCTTATTTAAAACCAAACCATGCAATAGTTTATAATACTTAGTTTAAACTGGTTTTGCAGTAAATTGCAAACATAGTACATATGGTACGGTAGCTAAAAGCTCATTTTTACTTTCCCAAAAATGTCTTGCATTTGTTCATCAAATGTTAAGTTAGATTCTTAAATAACATAAAAACACAGTTTCTCAAAAACAACTTAATTTTTTTTGTTGTGTTCCACCTATGTTAATAGCTATATTTCCAGCCTCGTCCAGCTTTTTTTAATTGAGGTGTGACATCACATTCATAAATACTTGCATAAAACACTGCATCTTTTTCTCTTTCAAGATTTTGTGGTTCCCTTATACCATAGGGCTTTTCAAGGCACTGGACCATGCTTTCCCCTCCAGCCTTTTTAAGGACTTTTCCAACAAACACTTCCTCTTCATATAGAACTTTAACCCACTGTCCAACAGATATTTCATGTGGCGCTAATTGCTTTAGTGTTAACTCAGCAGGCTCATCATCAATGCTTGACTTGTCTGATTCATCCAAAGAATTTTCAGACTCAGAATCTTCAGACTCAGAATCTTCAGACTCCTAATCTTCAGACTCCTAATCTTCAGACTCAGAATCTTCAGACTCAGAATCTTCAGACTCAGAATCATTCTCGTCAGAATCTTGAGATGCATCTTTGTCCTCACTTTCAAGAAAGTCATCCACACTGTAACTTTTTCCAGGGTCTACTGTAACCTTTTTCCTTCTCTCAGGTTTTTTGTTTTCAACTAGACTGCGCATGATTTTCAGGAGATGTTGCTGGCACTGGCAGATGTAGAAGGTTCACTCTGTGGCAATTTCGAGATCAATGCTTCAGGGTTAAATGGGTAGATACCACATGCTTGGAATCCGGATATAAGGTTATCAGTATTCAGTGATTCTGTTAAGTCTTTTAACAGTCGAGGGAATGAATCCTTTGGAATGCTTGACAAGTATTGATTTTTCAATTTCCAGAACTTTAATATTTTCCGCCACTTACGTTTCAATGGTGCAAAAAAAGCAACATCGAGTGGCTGGGACAAATGCGTACTATTTGGAACCAAACACACGAACGAGATATTGTGGTCTTCACACAAACGAATAACATCAATTGAAAAATGGCTGGACAGGTTGTCACCAATAACAACCTTTTTTCCCTCCTTCTGTCGCGCCCATGGTAGGACAATAGTACGAAACCAGTCATCAAATGAGATAGCATCGAACCAACCACTCTTAGAACGATTATATCGAGCACCCTTTGGACCTCCAGTTGTCCAAATGTTCCACATGTGAATTGCTTTATACACAACATAAACTGGAAGTAACTCACCATTGGCAGATACACAGAACATTACACTGGTACTTCCTTTGGAATAGTTCATTACCCGCTCAGGATACTTCTTCCCACGTTTGAAAATAAGTTTTTCTTGCCCAGGATCATCAGAAAGATTCGTTTCATCATAATTTAAAATGTTTTCTGGTGGAACATCATTCACAACTTCTTTTAAGTTTTCAAAGTACTTTTCAAAGTCTTCTTTATGCATTTCAGCACGCTTGGTTTTAATGTTTTGACACAAACGCTGACGAATCACATTTCTATGGCGCTTTAAAAAGCTTTTAGCCCATTCCTCGCCAGGAAGATTTCCTTTAAATTTTTTGATACTTCGACCAGACTTGTCCAAATAAGATTTGACCAAGAGACGAAGATCTAACTTTGAAAATGGAAATCCCCATTCAGCAACCACGATCAGATGATTTGCAATCAATACTTCTGCATTTGTGAGGCACGTTTGTCCACCTTGTGGCTTCATTTGAAGGCTTTAAATTTTCGATTTAAGGTTGACTTTGGAATGTTGAACGTGTTTGCAGCTTTACGAACTGACATGCCTTCTTTAATCTGCTCGAGAGCATTAACAAGTGACTGTTTTGTATAATCACCATATTTCTTTTTTTTTGAGCCAACAACACGTTTATATTTTCTCATTATAAATTTAAATTTAACGGTAAGTTAAAAAACATGGCCGTTTGATTGCTTTTCTAATGTCCCAATTCACCCCAAATTATCCCTCATTCAAAACAAATGCTCCTTTGTACCCCAAGCAAACAGGAAATATACAGGGATGTTTCCACTTATTATTCTTACGTTATGGTTTATCAATCCCTTCCAAAATTTTTGTTTTTGGCAACAAGCGTAGCAACAGAACCACCAATTTTTTGTGATCACTAAATGTAGCAATTTTTTAATTTTAAAGTAAAGCTTGATTATTTCAGTGAAAGTAAAAATAAAAGTAAAACACTTCAGTTTTCTTGAAGCCTCATAACACTTAGCGAACCATCATAA
The DNA here is from genome assembly GCF_004324835.1 of Dendronephthya gigantea. Taxonomy (NCBI): domain Eukaryota; kingdom Metazoa; phylum Cnidaria; class Anthozoa; order Malacalcyonacea; family Nephtheidae; genus Dendronephthya; species Dendronephthya gigantea. The sequence goes on along the minus strand of NW_021163185.1, from coordinate 320,369 downwards.
ACATAACTTTTAGTAACAAAGCATTCTCTCTCAGAAACATATGGGCAACAATTGAAGGGAATTAGTGTCCCAATTCACCACACTGTCTCAATTCACCCCAGTTGACGGTAGAACTGTTGTAAAAATCACTATCCGGTCGATTTACGCTATCCAGAATAATACGTACAATACAACCAACCCCAGCATTAAAATTCCTAAAAAATTTAATTAGGTCTTTCTGCTTAAAATAGTTATAAGTCTTACCTGTTACCTATAAGTCTCAACACTCAAATAATTTAACACCACTTTGGGAGAGTTAATTAGCACCTACATGAGGAGTGCGGGTGCTAAATCAGCACCAGAAAAGGTGTTAAAATCACAAGTGCTTAATCAGCACTATTCTGGAGTTAGAACATGAGGAATGTCGGTGCTAAAACAGCACCAGAAAAAGTGTTAAAATTACAAGTGCTAAATCAGCATCGTTCTGTAGTTAGAACACTGGTCAAAGATCTGTAGCTGCATGCTAAACTGTGAATAGAAAACGTCTTTTATTAATATCTTTTCCAATGTTAAATCCGTTTGAGATTTAAAAAATCTGTACCCAAAAAGGGGAAATGAGACAAAATGAGGGAAAGGTGTTTGCAGAAATGACTTTATTATTTTTCATGTTTTATAAATATGACGAATATTTTTACAAATTTGAGAACTTACTGAACTCTAATATTGTGTTATCGTGCATATACACAAATCTGAATCGTGAATTTACATATTAACTATTTCATATCTTAAACACACAAACTTTTCACAGCACCCAAATGGCTTAATTAAGCTTAATGGTAAATGGGATGTAAAGTCCTTGGAGTGAAGCACTTTATTTCTTTAATGCATTGAGGGGGCAATTTCATACGCTTGATAATGATCTGAAAACCTCACTGTTTCTTTGTCTAACACAACAAACAACGGATTCTCCAGGTTGTTGTTGACAACATTTATTTCAACGATTTCGCAGAATTCTGGAAAATCGTCAGTATTAAATTAAACATGTAACAGCATTCCAACTTTATATTTTGTACCAAGAATTGATATCCATTTGGCTCTAAGAATCAAATGAATCATATCCCTTGAAACTTCTTTAAAGTCATATGGGCAGAATAGGTCAGAGAAGGAAAACTTACTTATACAATGGTGTTTGTCTTTCTATGCCACTGACTTCTGCTTCAATGAGATCACCAAAATCAGAATCACCAACATAATATATTTTACCTACATAAATAGGGAATTTAATTATATGTAAGCAAGTTCTGAACAAGGTCACCTCCACTCACTTTTGTTTCAAAGGACATATATGGACATATTTCTTCTCACTGGCAAAATTCTGGACAGTATAAATTATAAATCTGGTAGCTAAATATTAACTAGCCAGTGTTAGCAATTAGACTACATTTAAGATTGGGCAAGTACTAATTAACAGCTAAAAGCAAAAGTCTTAAGCCATTGTAAATTTAAACTGAACAGGCTTAAACAAAACTTAATGCACACGCAATTGTTAAAACATATACATGCTCCATATACATGCTCTGGAACGTTTGCATTATTATTTATAAATTATAACTATAAAAATATTTAATCTTGTATTACTTGACTTACTGAAGCATTGCTTTTGGCATGTGAACCATATAATGCATTTTTGGGATAATGCTGCACTGAGGAAACAGCTCTTTAAAGGTGGTAAGGAACTTCTGTACCACTCAGTACCAGCACTTGCAGATAGGCTACTTGGTCCTTGCTTACAACTGGGCTAAAAATAATTCGCACTGCTTGAAGTAAAGTGCAAAGTAATTCCTAGTTTTCATCATCTTCTGGTACTAAATCGCCGATGAGAAAATCAGAATCACCAACATAATATATTTTACCTACATAAATAGGGAATTTAATTATATGTAAGCAAGTTCTGAACAAGATCACCTCCACTCACTTTTGTTTCAAAGGACATATATGGACATATTTCTTCTCACTGGCAAAATTCTGGACAGTATAAATTATAAATCTGGTAGCTAAATATTAACTAGCCAGTGTCAGCAATTAGACTACATTTAAGATTGGGCAAGTACTAATTAACAGCTAAAAGCAAAAGTCTTAAGCCATTGTAAATTTAAACTGAACAGGCTTAAACAAAACTTAATGCACACGCAATTGTTAAAACATATACATGCTCCATATACATGCTCTGGAACGTTTGCATTATTATTTATAAATTATAACTATAAAAATATTTAATCTTGTATTACTTGACTTACTGAAGCATTGCTTTTGGCATGTGAACCATATAATGCATTTTTGGGATAATGCTGCACTGAGGAAACAGCTCTTTAAAGGTGGTAAGGAACTTCTGTACCAGCACTTGCAGATAGGCTACTTGGTCCTTGCTTACAACTGGGCTAAAAATAATTCGCACTGCTTGAAGTAAAGTGCAAAGTAATTCCTAGTTTTCATCATCTTCTGGTACTAAATCGCCGATGAGAAAGGGCAAATGTAGTCCAAGACACCATATCTGGTTAGCTTAAAAAAAGACGCATGGTTTTAGTGACAAGTAAAATTATCCAGTACTTCACAATGTAAAAAATTAAGACAGAGGCATGCAGTGTTGGTCATGGCCAATAGAGAAAAAGTGGAAGAGTTAAATTGTGAACTCATTCAGCTACAAGTCTCAGCCACATTAGGGATTGAGGACATTGCTGGTTAACTAGTTAAGAAAATAAGAGTTGCCAGTGTAATATGATATTGAAACAGTAACACAAAGAAATTATCATACCATGCTGTTTCAAACTGTTATTTTGTGATGCCAACTTCTGAGCTTGAATTGGTGCAGGTTTACTTGTATCGTTATGATAGCCAAAATGAAATGCTGCCATTCTTCTATTCAAGTTATCCAAACTAAAATACTTCTTTTGGAAGATAAAGACCTTTAACAATTTTTTAACAGGATACTGGAAAACACCTTCCAAAATATCATGCATGGCATCAGGTGGGAGTCCACCAATTACATGATAATATCTTGAAGTATTTAGCAAAGAAAACTGGTTCGGTCCATGGGTTTTCTTATAATGGTCTCCTTGGTCAAGCCTCTTGCATTGTTTATCATAGGCATCTATTGTGCGAAACACAAAGTCGTCCTCGTGAAACTAAATCAAACCATATAAATCAACCAGGTAATTAACATGCATACAAAATATATCAGCCACATATTGTAAGGTGGAAAGATCTGAGTCATTCTCATTTGGCCACGCAGAAAGTCGTATTCTTCGGCGATCACAGTTTTGGGCACCTTCGAAAGTAAATACTCCTGGTTTTATATCCAGGTCCTCAAGGATCTTCAAGAAAGAAATGTCCCCATTATTAAACGTTAGCACTGCCAAGTAGGTGGCAAGGGCAACAGTGGACCTTTCAACATAGGTTTTGGACACCGATCCCAAATCAGCCCGTTTAGACATTCATTAGGATTTTGGGTAAGGCCATACAAACATTTTTGAAGCTGATCAAAGTTCCTTAAATCTTCAAACACTGGTACGAATACAATTTCATCAACAATGGACTGTGGTATTCTATTCTTGTGTTGGTAGGACTCTTTCTCCCGCTTGTTGTTGCACCAACTGTCATCACCATCTGGGCATAGATCTTGCTGCGGATTGGACTCGGTTTAAGCTACATGAAATAATGTTGCTTTAATAGCAGTAGCCATTTTTTCAACATCATCCAAGTTGCTTCTCACTGCAAGACCATAATAGTTCTGCAAAATGTCAATTTTGCCTTCAGCGAGTCTTCCTTTACCATCACATCCTTCGCCATCACTCAAATTCACACCTTTGCTCGTGTTCTTCAATCTTCGCAGCCGACTCCCAACTCTCTTCTGCACATGGCCAATACATTCCAGTTTATCTGGAATGCACTCCTTCCCCATATGGTTTTTTCTCTGTTATGGTATTATATGTGGATGAGTCACCATCACCAAGCGTGTCTTTGTAACGTAGACCCCTTGTTGAAGACCTCTCAGAGATCCGCAGAGTGCCAGCAGCTTCCATACTGTTAGCACTGCAAGCATGATTTATCTTGCAAACATAATTGGTTATCCACTCTTGATACTTGGGGTCATTTGTTTTCTTTTGACACCCTTGACATTTGTCAAATGAAATTTCCACATCCAACATTTTTTTATGTCCATCAAGATTGCGGTTACAACACCGTTATGTGAAACATGGCTTCGCTTTTGCCAAGTCCCATCGAGGGAAATTCCACATTTACCTGCCTGATCAATGCTAGCCTCTTTAAACGCCCGTATCATTCGCTGTTGAATAGCTTGAAACGAGTTAGCACAGATGAGTAAAACCGAAGGGCCTAATGTAAAATAATCGTCCAAGTAATGCTGTAGATCACGAACTAGATAATTAGTAACCGGAATTATTCCACTGAAACAAGTCCGCCAATCTTTAGAAATGTAAGGGGCAAAGCGAAGCCCGAACGGCAAAGCGAAGCCCGAACGGCAAAGCGAGATCAATGAAGTATTGATCGCGCCATTTCATTCCGGACAAGTAGTAATCGTCAGGATGGTTCGAAACAATATGATAAACGCTTTGAATGTCAACTTTGCCTATTAACGCGCCTTTTCCGCCTTTGACGATTAAACGTATTGCGTCGTCAACCTTGCTAGCTGTAACAAATCGGGAACTCGTGTTTATCCATACCGTCGTTGACACTGTGCCCAAGAGGGTGGGATAAATTTAAAATAAAAGCCACGAGTTTGCTCTGTTTTCTTTGGGATCACGCCAAAACGGCTTACTTGTAAATTCGAAAACGGTAGGTTTTCCAACGGGCGAAGAACTCTACCCGCATGGATTTCGGTAGTTAAAAATTGATCAATTCGCAATGTTGGAGTTCAGACGGACAATTGCTAGTATAGCTGATTTTAGTTTTACTAAATGAGAATGAAAACCTACGCAAAACCCCTCGCGCAGACCAGAAATCACATAGTTAACCTTAACTCAATCTGAATGACCAAGCAACTGGTAAACGAGTAGAGATACTGGTGAACGAGGTAGACGAGGTAAACGAGTGAGGTAAACGAGTACGGTGCTGGGTCGACTGCGAAAGATCTTACAACGCATGCTGCTGAGACCTTATACAAAATCTTTCATAACGTACTAGACAGAGTGCTATGGTGACTAGTGTAAACGTTTACATCTGAAGCGGTGGTGAGCGTGGTCGGGATAGGGCCGGCGTCCATCACGAGGTGCAGGCGGGTCGTGGTCGATGCGGCGATGGAATTGGCCGCTACCAGGGACGTTGAATACGTGGCGAAATCTACATCGTGACCGGAGAAATGCACGCCTCTTGATTCCACGATACACTGCAAAAAATCCTCGCGTAAAAATTACTCAAAATTTGAGTACGTAGTAAATGTGTTCACAGTGACGCACAATATTTGAGTAACATTACCGCAATTTCTTGAGTAAAATTTACTCAAAATTTGAGTAAAACGAACTGCGTTCACGGTGACACCTAAAACGTCCTTAAAATGTGTAATTTACTCAACTTGAGTAAAACATAAGCTCTATGCAATATATTTGAGTAAAATTGTACTCAGTAAAATTGTGTAAAACAAACGTTTTACGCGGGGCAACGGAGTAAAATGTTACTCAAGTTTTCTAGAATCTGGTATTCTTGGTTTGCCTTATTCCTCTTTTGGGGTAGTAGAAACGATAACAAGACGAGTGCGACTTCACCAAGTTCTTCTATATAAAATACACACAAAAAATATATGAGTAGGTATAAACTGCATACATGCATGTGCGTTTTCTGGTAGGGGTATAAATTATATAAATTATATATTGGTTTAATTTTATACGAGCAATGGATCCACATATAATTAACCTACTTCCAGAAGGCTCGTCGATAGCATCGTCTGTCGGCTCTATTTCAAGGAGGTGCAAGAAACGTTTTATTTCTTTCTTGAATGTAGTCTTTTCTCGTGCAACTCGAATTATTGCAGCAGCCACTTTCTTCACGTTATATGTGAACGACTCAGCCACACCGGACAAGTATTAAATACATGTTTCATGCGGTATTTACTTACGTGAACTTTAGACGTTCTTCCCTTCCAAGAGCAAAATAGCGCAGGATATTCTTCCTTGATTTCTTTGATTGGTTTCTTTTCGTCACCAACTTTCGTCGATCGGGGAATGTCAACAGCATTCGTCTGGCAATTTTCGCCTTATCTGGTGTCCGTTTAAGAAATTCACTCTTCAAAAAATTGCTTCTGGAGATTCATGAAGATTCATCTTCACCTTGAGGAAAGGCCGGTTCCCAGATCAAAACACCTCTTTTGATTTTCTTCAATAAACTTCCTGGCGATGTAGCACCCGTGGTTGCTGCAATTATTTTTAATTTCTGTACTTGCATTTCTGGGTTGTCTTTCATTCTTCTTCTTTCGTTACGAAATTTTTCGTAAAGCTGAGCAACCCAAGAATCCTGAGAAGCAAAGTTGAGCATTTTTTTACTAATTATAAGTAACTAATCCCCTGGGCTCAAGAACAAAGGTTCATAAATTAGGTAACAATTTTTCTTAATTTAGTTTCACATATCTATTTTATTACCAAAAATCCTTGGGCAAAACACCATCTATATAGTTTTCCCATTTTAGACGGGGAACTTCATTAGTGTCAGTGACTGGACAGTTCTTGTTGGCACAAACTTCTGTCTCCTCACCGCCGTCTTCTTCTTTAATGTTGGGTAAAATTTCTAATGTTCTGCTTGTTTTTTTCGGAGGATTTTCTCCTTCTCTTACTTTTAGAAGACTTGCCCTTTAAGGAAAGATTCCGTAGCTCCTCTTCAAGTTTTTTCCCTGCTTTAGCTCAAGACGAAAATTTCCGTAAATATGTAGCCACAAGAGGTAACAGGAATAGTTGCCAATTATTTTAAAAAAGTAAAAAAAGTTTGAAAAGCTAAAGGTCTACAGATGCTAGAGTTTTAGATACCCTGTCAGGAAGATTGTTGATACCAACTTCTACAATCTTCTCTTCCCACCTTCTTTGTCATCATTTTCGATACTTGTTTTAACAAATCTCTTTACATAATCTTTCTAAAGTTTTAAAATTTAAAATAAAGTATATTCAGTAATATCTGTTCAAACAATATGGTATACTGGGCAGACTAGATTATCAGCATTTGTATTACCGACATCACGACATGGCGGAGTGCCAGGAGATTTTGCGCTCTTCGATTAACTCGAATGCCAACAGTAATTCCCAACTATCGGATGGAGATATCGATTCTACACAATCAAACAACGATAACAACGACATTTGTGGTGAACTAAACTCCCACTTGAAACTCTCCTGGTCAGGAGATTTCGAATCTCTCAAACGATTTGTAGATTTGAATATTGATCTTAACGGTACTTGGAAATCACCGGGAGACGAGCGAAAATCCTACAGCAATGGCCAAACGACAATAATGTGGTGGAGAAAACAGAAGAAGCTCCAACTCAGTGGCAGAGAAGCCAATAGAATCAAAAAGCAGTTTTGTAACATCCTAATGGGCGAAGCAACGCTTGGCCTTGGCCTACCACGCTTGAATGACGAGAGCGGAGCAAGTAGCGAGCCACCCAAAAAACTTTCTGATCAGTGTTCATGTACTCAAATCACAACTGATCTCGACGGTATTAGACTCGATATCGAGATATTACAATCAAAAACCGATGCCCTACAATCTTTAGCAAACGTACAAGAAGGTCGTTCATTCCCTGGCCACAACATTAACAAATTTGAATTGCAAATGCAAGAATTCTCAAAGGAAACAGGAAAAATAAAACAGATGGAAAGAGACCTAATTGAAATCAAACGTATGGTCAATAAAGGAACAGGCGAACGACAGCTAAATCCGGATAAAGATCAAATTCCTAACATCATATTACTCGAAGATACGATACCCTCAACTTGCAAGCCTAACGAGGCCGAGGAAAATCCGGCAATTACCGCCCCCACAAATCCAAATGTCAAACAGGCTAATGATAACGACCATATGCACAAAGAACCCACCCCTCTTTCATATAAAAACAAAGGCAATACTCGAGCGATTAAAGATCAAAAGATGCAAATCAGGTCATATAGACAACAACAAAGCAAAGAATACACCCACTACCATCTGAACGAACAGCTACGTTCATATAAAGCGAAACACAGAGATATACATAAGAACACATATCCAAAAGAAACCAAAGTATCCAGTAACTACACTCAAACCAATCGGCCCCACATTTCTACAAAAAACCCAAAATCCCAAAAGTCCTCCTTTGGCTCGAGTAGACAGGACAACCGGCGGACTTTCCCACCAAAAGCCAACACTAATAACAGCGCTAACCGCCGGAAATCTGATCGCAGAAACAGGCCTCCTTTTCACCGGAGATTGACAAACCATACACCGGCCAAATATCGGACACGTGTAAACAGCCCACCACCATATCAGGTAAAACACCTAAGGAAGTTACCATCGTACCAATCACATTGCCTAAACAAACCACTTACCTACCAGTCATTGGGCCAGAATTCCCGCCTTTCCATGTACACCACCCACAGCAGTCAACTCTGAGCCAACGTCCCCAATCACCCATTTACAAACAATACTTCCGCCAAGCCTACCAACCCATCAATCGTACTGTAGACCAGAATGGAACATGGGTCTAGATAACGATGCATGCCACGTCGATCCCTCACGAAATCTGATAAAGTCTATCCGATACCTGTGAGGATTACGAATCACAATGTTAAATTAATTAACAAACGAAATACCAAGCAAAACAAGCTTTTACGAAATCCCAATATGATCGACATTCCTACCACTGAAGGCAGGTCTTGGAATGAACACTCGACCCTGAAAGACCTTAGTATAGAACGGGACACTCCGCAAAATTATAACATTCAAAGTCCCCCCATTTCCGTCTGGTACACTTAAATATAAGGTCTCTACGAAATACCTCCCATTGGATCCAATTCGCCGAATTTGTTTCAAAGACAAGGATTGAGGCAATAACATTATCAGAGACTTGGTTAAACACAACCATACCAAATGCCGAGATCAACTTGGAGGGCTATAAAATTTACCGCCAAGACCGCCTCCACAAAAGAGGAGGAGGGGTAGCTGCGTACATTCGGAGTGATATTAAGGTCACCGTACTGAAGGAAATATCATCAGTTTCCACCGATTACTTCCAGCAGCTTTGGCTCAAACTTCAGACTAAAAAGTTAAGATCTATCCTGCTCTGTGTATCATATAGACCACCAGACTGCCCGCCGTCCTGCCTAGAAAACAACCTAAAAGCAAGTTATATGCAAGCCGCCATGCAGGACAAACCCATATTTATTTTGGGAGACCTCAATTGCAACACCATGAAGGTCACCGCTGAGACCACAGCATTGGAAAACTTCATGTACGAGATGAACTTAAAGCAATTGATCACTTCACCAACCAGGATCACAAACACTTGTGAATCACTAATCGACGTAATCATAACTTCATCACCCAACCTTGTCCATCAAAGTGGTGTTATGGACACACTCATAAGCGACCACCTACCAGTATACACCGCGTTAAACATGAAACTTCCTAAGCCATCAGTACAGAGCATCCTGACGCGAAGCTATAAAAGCTATGATAGTTCAAAGTTCATTACCCATCTTGGTACAAGATCACAAGAACTCATTTCTATCTTTTTCGATTCCAATGTCAATTCAAAACTCAGAAAACTTAATGATGTCCTCTCTACTACTTTGGCTGTCCATGCTCCAATTAAAGAGGTCAAGATTCGACGTCGCTCCTGTCCATTTGTTACTGCTGACATCAAAAAACAAATGATCTACAGAGACCAGCTACATCGTCGATACAAACAGACACGAGAAATGGAGGACTGGAAGAACTTTAAAACAGTCCAAAAATCAATCAAATCCACCTTAAAAGTCGCAGAGAAAGACTACGTCCGCACTGAAGTTAATACACATAAAGACAAACCTGGGTCACTTTGGAAAGTAATTCATAGCCGCATTCCGTCTAGAGACAAAACAACCCCAATATACAGCAAAAACCAGGAAGAGGTTGCCAACGATTTTAACAGTTTTTTCCAGTCAGTAGGGATAACAGCCGCCGAAACAGCTACGCAACTGGCCTTAGATAATAACATCAATATATCTTCCATGTCTGCCTGTGAAATCAAGAACCTACAATGTCCGATCGAAGAGTCATTCCACTTCATACCTGTTACCTGTGCGGAAATTGAACGCATACTAACATCTATGCCATCAAATAAATCACCAGGTCCCGACAAAATCAGTATGAGAACTATTAAAGACTGCCTCCAAGTAATCTTAGGCCCCCTGACGGATATCATCAACAGTTCATTTACAACTAATACGTTTCCAGAAGCCTGGAAAATAGCAGAAATCATACCAATATTAAAAGAAGGGGATCACGAAATAGCCTCCAACAACCGTCCCCTCTCAATGCTCAATGTAATCTCGAAGGTATGTGAGAAAGCGGCCTTAAATCAATTCACGAGTTTTTTAAACCGGACCGGCCACCTTACGGCACACCAGAGTGGAAACAGAAAGTACCATTCAACGGAAACCCTCAATTATTAGTAAACGATTTTTTCCTGAACGCAATGGATAACAAAGAGCTATCTGCCCTTATTCTGTTAGATCTGTCCAAAGCCTTCGATAGCATCGACCACACAATATTGCTTCAAAAACTAAGCAATATTGGAGTATCTCGTAAGGCTCTAAATTGGTTTAGAAGCTACCTTTCAGACAGAAAGCAATACGTACGCATTGGCTCTTCAGTATCAGAAACTCTTTCAATCACTCATGGCGTCCCACAAGGGGCAATATTGTCACCTCTGTTATTTTGCATCTATATAAACGACCTTCCAACAGCACCAAAAACAGCTAAGTTAGAATCATTTGTGGATGATTCGAAAATATTCATGTCCTTTCCAATCACGAATATAATCGATGCAAAAAGTAACATAGAAGAGGATCTTAAGAGGATTGCAACATGGTGTTTCACAAATAAGCTGTTAATTAACCCTGAAAAGACAAAATTAATGCTAATAGGCACTCGACAGTTAATCGGAAACCTTACTGAAGGACTGGTTATCTCGTTCCTAGGAAAAGAGATCACACCTTCCTCTTACGCCAAAGACCTAGGGCTATTCATGGACAGTTATTTAAGTTATGATCATCATATACGACACGTCATATCATCTTCAATGGCAAAACTGTACCAAATAAATAGAGTAAAGGACAGCTTCGATAGCGAAACCCTCCACACGATTGTCAATGCCCTAGTGATGAGCAGATTGTATTACTGCTCTACGGTGTGGTCGAATACATCGGCAACAAACATAAAAAAACTCGAAAAAGTACAAAATTTTGCTTGTAGGATTATAACAAATACAAGGAAATACGACCACATAACACCAGTACTACAGGCGATCGGTTGGCTCCCAGTCAAGGAACATTTACAGTACAGAGATACACTAATGGCTTATAAATGCATGAACGAACTTGCACCGCCGTACTTATGCGACCAGTTTTCAAAACGAAATGCAGTTCACAACAAGAACACCCGGAATAAAGACGACCTTGACATTCCCCCATGCAAAACAACATCAGGTCAAAGAAGTTTTCGCTATAGAGCAATAAAAATCTGGAACATTCTAGATAAAGATTTTAAAAAACTACCTTTTAAAACATTTAAGAAGCACTTAAAGAAAAATATGTTAACAAATAACGTTAACGGAAACCTATCTTAGTTAAAGTATTAAAATCTTAGTATAACTATACAACTAGGATTTCTCTTAATTGTAAACATATTTTATAAACATAGCATAGTCAATAACGTAATTGTAGATAGAAATATACCTATTTTTAGCCTTGTTAGTACATACTGAAAAGCCCTATTGGGAGTATGTTTTATGTATAATAATAATAATAATATAATAATAGTTAATGCTGCAGGAAAGCCAATAATATTTGGAATACCAGTAGAATAATGATGACAGAATTCTGTAACAGAATTTCTCCAGGTAGATGGTTTGCCGACATAATAGTAGGAACAAAACCCACTATAACATGTATAAGCTTCAGCAGAGAACCTAGTTTCAAGTTGATTAGAAGAACCAGAGAAGAAAGAAGAAAGGCTCCTTACAACAGACATTATGTCTTTTACTAAATAATCGGAGCAAGTGTCAGCAAGAGATTGAGGCGGTGGTTCATCCAATGAACATATACAAAGCTTTCCTAAACTGTAGAAACACCATTGTAGAAACACCATATTGTACTTTCCTGCCATATTGCCAACACCATCATAAGATTGCCCTCTGCAGTTGGCCATTGACAAACCAAGGTCAGCTACAGCCTTCAGTATCATATTCTTCAATGCCGCTCCACTGGTTCCAGCTTCACAATGGTAGAAACCAACAAACTCCTCTCGAATCTGTTGAGTTGAGTTGAGTCGACAAATCGTAGGACTAAAGAGAGCTGCTCTTTGTTGGAGATATCAGCTGCCTCGTCTGCCACCACTGAGAACAGCTGACTTTCTACAATTTCTGCTGAGATTTTTGAGGTAATGTAGCTGTCAACGGTGTTATAATCTTGTCTTTGATCTGCCACAATCGGTTCATTAGGCCAAAAATTGTGATAAGATAGGATTACTTTCAATGTTGCCAATGTTGTAGGGGAATGTGGGTTTGACTGTTTAAGGTCTATCTTTAATTTCGTCGAGAATTTGCTTCACTCTTTTCTCTTAATAAAAAAATATTCATATTTACTTGCCTTATCCATTTCTTGAAAGAGTCGACGACTTACTACGCTTTTTGGTCGTACTCACTTGGAGTGTGTCTAAACCCCCTTTGCGTCCCCATTCTAGTCCTGTAAACATCGACTATAACGTGGCCTTTTCGAGTTTGTTACAAGGTTTGGAAATTTTAATTTGAAAATTAAACGAGACTTACCTGTAAGTTGAATTTTATTTGAATTATATAACGTCATCAGTGTGGAACGAAGGAGTAACATGAGAAGCACGCGCTCTCTTTCCTAGCCATATTATAAAGACAGCCAACTCGCTTATTCTCACACGGAACGAGGAAGTATCGGGAGGGACAATCTCCACAATTAAGGGAGGACATGTTGTCACTACGGAGTACCATGACAATTGAAAGATGCGAAATCAAAGTGAACCCGAACCATCTCAGTGTTTGATACACCGTCTTAATAGTTTATTATCAGAGCTATACAAGATATACAAGTCATTCGCGATCATTGTTATCCTGGCTATTAAAATGATTAAGCATGCTGTTTCCAAAATTGGAGACGATTGGTTTATTACAATGTTTGGCAAATGTTTCTGCATTTATCAACCCGCCAGCTTTGAGTACGTCCTTAAGGGACAACCCAGATAGGAATCCGTAAGACGAGGACGCCGTCCGGCTTTTGTGAGCTGAATTGTTTATGTCGATGCCTGAGCCTTGGAGAACACGCTTTACCTAACGACCAATTGTCGAATTTGTAACCGGTTTTAATGGTTAGACTTAGTAGCAATTTGGAATCAGCTCTCATAGGTTTAGTTTTAATAATATAGTGCTTAATATGAGCTACAGGGCAGAGGCGGATCTCCTCGGGATAGCTTTTAACTTGATAGGCGCCGCCTTCGTGGTTTTTAGTTTCTCGCGTATTGTAAATATAATTCCATCATCAGGCTCCGCATGAAATCGAGGTCTAAGCTAGATAAGGTTTGGCATCGTGCAGTTAAGAGCGCCAATAAAGTTGCTAACTTTTTCGTCAACTAATAATAGAGGTAGCTCCTACATGGCAGGCAAGGACTGCATGTATTTAAGGACTGTGCCCATGTCCCACACGATCGAGTATCGGGGGAGGGATGGTTTAAGCTCGGATATACTTTTGAGAAATCGGTTCATCGTTGCAAAGGGTGTTCGCCAAACGTACGCTCGCTATTCAGAGCCATCAGTGCAGATAGTGCAAACCGCGCTGTAGCCTGTAGCCTCCTTGTTTGTATAAGAATGTAAGAAATTCGAGGCCATCCTGCGTGTTGGCTCGTTCGATATCAATTTAATGTCATTGTCTTTGCAAAATCTGATCCATTTTAAAAGATAACACTTGTATTGTTTCCCTGTTGCCTGGCGCCATGACGCCATTATAATATTAACTGTTGCACCCTTGGGCAATCAGCTGTTGCCGGATAAGTTGCAGACTAGCAGAATCAGATTTATTTTTACACGTATACAAAAACAAGAAGATAACATTAAATAAAATAATTATAGTTACAGAAACGACTTCTGTAGAGGGTGTAACTCCCGAGGTTGACCGGGTAATTTCAACAGGTTTCTCCCCGGACCAACATGTGCTGGAGGTTGTCGGCACATTTGCATGGCTTTGGCGTACCAGGGTTGCGTTGGCCAGTTTTGCACTATCACTACCCCCGTCGCTTCTCTTCCTGGATTTTTTGCAGTAATGCGGCTATGACACTAAATGGAGGGAAAGCATAGAACAATTTAGTCAGGTTAAGTGTGAATGCATCTACCGCGATTGCACTTGGGTCAGGTCGGTATGACACTAACACGTGGGTAGGAAATGGAGTATTAAGGCGTGATGCAAAAATATCAATGTTTGGTTGGAATCCCAAGGTGGTGAAAACACCCTTAAGGATTGAGCTGTCAATCATCCATTCAGTGTGAGTACAAAGTGTTGCGTGACTCAGAGTCGGCTATAGTATTGTCAACTCCTGGTATATGAGCAGCAGTTAACCAAATAGTTCGGCCGATACACCATTCCTAGATACGTTTACCCAGAGTGTGGCAATTTGGGGAGTGACTAGTACCCATATGATTAATTACTGCGATGGCGGTCGTGTTATCAAGGTAAACACGAATATGGGTATTGGTTAAGAATTTACAATAAGTCTTCACACAGCAAAAAATCAATTTCTTATTTCAAGAAAAGAATAACTCATTTCTTAAAACAAGTCCAAATTTTCTTGGGAGAATAATAAGAAAATTTTCTTACTAATTTTCTTAAGAATTTTTTTCTTAAGATAAGAAAGGCTGGGACTGAAAAAGTTCTTATTTCAGGAATAAATGCTTATTACCTAAAAAATATTTCTTAAGCCAATAACAGGATATTTTTGAAAAAAGCTATATAGATACAAAATTTGACAATTTATCAACCAGTTATATTGTAAAATAGGAGTACTGAACAATGTTGAACCATAGACTATCGAAGGGAATGGACTGGAAACGCCAGTGTTTCTCGCGTTGCATATCCGTGATGCGGCCTGTAAAATTCGTGGTCTCATTTGAGCACAAATCAAATTCAAAATGGCGGAAGCTTCAAGTGCGGGAAATTTAGGATCTGAAGAAGAAATCAACTGGGATACCATTTTTACCGCTGAATTTGAACCCAATAGTTGAAGCGAAGACAGCGAAGGGAACTATAGTAGCGATGAGTGTTCAGGAATTGAAGAAAAACTGTTTATCAGCGGTATTTATATTGTTATTTGTTTGCAAGTATTGAGATACAAAATTGTTGATTTGATATTATCTAATATGTTTTAGTATTTTCACATTAAAACTGTGTACGTTTTAAAGTTACTCACTCTTACAATTTATATTACAACGTATTTATTTTAATTTTATTAACTTTGCCATATTATCAACAATGCATGTGTTTTTATATTGTACAGGTGTGCAGGAAAAAAATCTACAATTTGTTTTAATAATTGATAATTAATACTACACACTATGATACTATGGCGTACTTCGTCTCAAATTAAATGGAACTGTATGTTCTGAAGGCATATTTATTACTGAATTAAATCACAGGCAATCAAATAGAATTCTATTTGCTTGTCTATGATTAAATATATACAGTATGACCACATCACAGGCATTACAGTATCTTGCAGTATTTTCAGAGAGCATATATTAATTATTATAGTAATACACTGGAAACAACCCCGATAACATTAATATATCATTTCTTGCAGACAAGGCAGTTTCAACAAAAGTACAGGATGGTGTAAAGAAGCTAGACAGTGACAAAGAAACCTCTGCTTCTGGTAAAATACATTACACATGATACTCTGTCAACTAGAATTTTGTATCTACAATCAGTGACATAATTATTGGACTATTTGATTGTCTGTGCACTGATATGGATATAGGTACATCACTAGGGGTATCACTCTTGTAGCCCTGAGAACGAGTTCATGAATAAACTTTCTATGTTTCAACCTAAAGCTTTTGTAGACATGAATGCATGTAATATGTATATTTGATGTAATATTGTGAATATTTAAATTATTTTACAGCAATTAATATATTAAATTTTTTTAATGACTATTGATAACATGATTAAATTGCATATGCAGCGAATTTTTTTATCATTGAATTGCTTTTCTAAAATTTTGTTAGCTTTTTTGTATGTCAAGATATCGGACCTTCTTTGATGTACAAATGTAACTCAAATGGCGTCACACTGCATTATATGATTTCTAAGAAGACTGTGTTTTAGACTTATAGCTTGATAAAATTGTCATTAGCCCAAATTTGAAGATGAAGTGATAGCTCTTACAGTATATAACTTTCAGTGTCGGTAGATAATAGACTCGGTAAAAACAAGGAAATTTCAGTTATAACAACACACAATCTTTAACGCATAATTTTAGAGTTATATTTTTCACCAGCTCATTGTTTTCTTTGTTCACATGTACATCCAGCACTGTGCCTGTGGCAGTGTTTTCCTGGTCTTGTTCAATTTTTTTTCTGAAAAACCTTTTTTATAGAATATCCTTTCTTGTATAGCATCTTCAAAAGTAATTGCAAAGTACTGGCTTAATTTAAGGTTGTATGTGTATACTTGATTATGTTATTACAGTAACTTTTAAAAAATGTTTAATATTCTGTAAAATATAATTTTAATTAGTTGATTTATAATTGCTGTTCGTAGACGTATGGTCACAATCATATTACATTTTTTTCTGAACGGAAAATCGCACAGCAATGAATTAACTATAGTTTCGTAGCTTAATGACTGAAGAATTGTTTTAGCATAATCCTGTTGAAGAAAACACACTCGCGTTTAAGATACAGGGTTCCAAATGTGACCCTTGTTTCGATAATAATATTGTGTTTTTTGTCGCGTGCGTAATTACTAAATTCCGTATCACAACACTTTGCTGGCTATTTTTACGAAGTTTAGAACCACAAACGTACTTATTTTATGATGATTTTGTAGTTAAGTAATCAAAGAAGCGGTATAAATAAATAAAAATGAATTTTATGAAACAAATTTTAATATATTGAGTTACTTTTCACCTGGACATCGACAATAACAATGTCGATCGGCGATTTTTGCAAAAACAACCAAAAATTATTTGATCGGATTTATTGTCAAACAGGAACGTAAATAGCTACAACTTTTTTTGCGTTTCGTTTACAAGACGTTTAAGAATAGTAATATTTCCTTACACAATCGTAAAACATGATGGTTCTTGAGTTACAGGGTTTCAAAGTTTTGCAATTTACAACACTGACCTTACGTGCGCCATTTTAAAAGGTATCGCTTGCTAGCGGCTGCAGTTTTTGCTACTATTTACTATAAAAGTCATATTTTTTTAACATAATAACCTTTATATAGTACTCAACTTTGCATACGAAGTCTAATTTTTTTCTACAAAATCTGTATTTTTTAAAAAACGCGCTATAAACAAATTTTAAATTATGTAAATTTCATGTTTTTATTTGGCCCGTTTCCTGAGCAACGCGGCAATTGATTCGTGATAACCCATATCACGGATAGGCAACACTGACATTAGCGCTTTGCACTGGCGTTTCCAGTCCATTCCCTTCGATAGTCTATGGTTGAACATACAAGTAACAATGTTGAACATACGTATAATAGGGAGCTTTAGCAGCGACACAAATACGAGATTCATCATTCTCGCGCTTTGTTTGTTTACGCCACTAGCCAAAACTCGCAGTCGTTGCATGAGCTTTGAGTACGAAATTTTCCTAAAAACTCGTACTCAAAAGCCCAACGACTACCAGTTTTGGCTTATGGCGTAAGCAAACAACCAGTGGGAATGACGAATCTTGTACTCTTAGTATATCTCTGTATCTATTACTTACTCTGTGCCTCGTATAGTAACTGCTAAAGCTTTGTTTCGTATACCGCACAATATGAAGCAAAACCTATATAGGCATGCATTCAACTGTTCAAGTGTTCATAATTTACTGCGACTCATCCTTAAAGTTGTTGTACTTGTCCAGTGCCAATTTAAAGTGCGAGGTAATGTCTTCTGGCGCATTAGAGTCATTAAAAATTAAGTATTGTAAAATACTCAAACCGATCTCTTGGGAACGTGGGTAGTCCAAATCTAGTAAGTAGAAGGTGGACAGCAAGGCAACAACCGCTTCCTTTAGGAGCATGATGTTCATTTCACAAACAATCCTTTTCCCCCAAATCAGATAAAGCTTCGATTTTACAACAAGCAGTACTTGAATGGTTCCAGATCGCCTGGAGCACCATTGCTCTGGATCTTCATGATCCTTAAAATCAAATATTGAATATCAGTAATTAAGGTAATACTATTAGAAATAAAATAAATGAGAAAGTCAACAATAAGAATATTTAACTATAGTTGACAGTATATACCTTAAGTCGATGCACCAAATCGATGTTCTTCTTACTTACCTTTCTGGACGCAAAGACAATTGACAAATTTTGTAGCATGTGGAAAAGTTTGGACTCTAAAAAATTAAGGAATTAATTAATTAATTTACAATTATATATATATGAGTAAAGTCAGATTTTGCATCACCGTTAGACAGAGACAGAGGCAATTGTTTGGCCAGCACATACGTGAAGATTTCACAAGACTTACTCAGCTTTGGGCTCTTAGGGGGAGTAATCCCAGCAACATCAATTCCATAATAAATTACTACTTCAATTTCCTCAACTAATGTTTCCACACAGTCGGTTTTGAACTTGTTACGATCCCCATCAGTTACAACCTCGTTTTTAGTCGTGTTATTGGGGGTGGCTTTCCGTCGAGTGGTGTCATGAAAGAATGCTTTTATTGCTTTTCTTTCATGAACATGTTTTCTATGGTGGGGAACTGTGTCTGTTTCCCCACCAGGCGTTTGCGGATGGTTGCTGTTAATGTCTCGTTGGACATTGGTATGGGTGTCTGTGTTGGTTTGATGGGTGGAGGTGTCGGTTTGGGATGGGGATGTGGCCGTTTCCGAAAACCGGGTTGGTGGTGTTGTTTGGTGGGTGGGTGGTGTGGATTTGGTGCGTTTGTATGGTGGTTGAAGGGTGGACTTGTGGCGGCTTTCATTTTTTTTATGTTTTTGATTGGAGGTGCTGGCAATGTCGAGAATGGTGGTAGAGACGTCTTTTGTGTAGGTGTTTTGGACAGATTTGGAAGGTGTGGCTACGCTTTCTCCAATTTTTTCCAATTGTTGAGTGTGGTGCTGGTGTAGTATGGAGGTGAGTTGTGTTTAGCAGTTTTGGATGTGGTTGTCCCATGCTTGTTGGTGTTCTGGGGACAACTGAGTCCAGGGTTGTAACTTGATAGTTAAACCAGTGGGTGTTGTGTGATGATTGATGTGTTTATTGAGGATGGTTTGTTGGCGTTGATGGTATGAGTGTGTTTTGTGGAGTTCAACCAGTTGGTTGAAGGTGGTGGATGGTGTGTGGCTGAAATTCGTGGGAATTGATGAAGTGTGGAGTTGTGAAATGGATGGTTGATGTGGGGCCAGGATGGTGGGGCTATGGGTGTTGGGAGGGGAGGTGTTTATTGAGGTTGGGAGTGGCATGTTAGGGGATGTGGGTGGGTGGGTGGGTGGGTGGGTGTTGGCTGAGGAGGGTCGGTTGAGGTTGGAGTGACTGGAGATGTGGTTGGTTTTGGGAGGATATGGTGGTTTGGGTTATATTGAAAGTTGGGTAGTTGGGTCCTGGTTGTGCCAGGTGCTTTGGGGAGACTGGTGAATCTTGGGTGGTTGTCTGGGTATTGGGGTGGGTTGGGAAACTGAGGAATTTATCCATCTCATGATCAGATAAGGCGAGCAGGGTAGCCAGGTTCCCCCCGTCAGTGTCTACATGATCGATCTCCATTTTATTGGTCTTTCGAAAGCCTCACTTCCTCTATTATCTGTTGAGAAATAAGTGGGTACCAATCCCTTTTGCGCGGCGTTTTTTTTCCAAATTCTATGCTAAGTGGCAATAACTTCTAGACTAAAGTCGCAATTGCAATTCGGTTTTCGAATAGAGTATACACTGCTGACAAAGATTCTAAAAATGTAAAATTCGTTTTTCTGCCAGGAGCACCTTAATTTACATGCCAACAAGTGTCCAGCAGTCTAATATTTAAGTAGGTTTTCCCCTTTTAAATTCTGTTCCATTAAGTCAAGTTTGTCATATTTGACTGGCACATACATTTCTCCTTCATTGCCTTCATGCTTGTGAAGAACATTAAAGTCCACTAAGCTTTCGTATGCACAAACCTTTGTTTCAACTTCTTCAGAGGTCTTCACATGGTAGATCTGGAATTTCTCACTAAAATAAAGTGTGTCCAATGGCGTGTATTCGAAGTAGATAAAGTTGCTTATTATCCAGATGACAGATATGGTTGGTTCCAATGTTTGGTCTAACCAAATCTTCATTGACACTGCAGAAAAAAATGCCACCACTTTTGAACTTTGTCCCATAGCAAGACACCCATGTAGTCTAGTAAATATTCTGAATGTTGAATGCAAGGTAGTAAGCCAGAAACATCTAACTTTTGACGCAAATTTCTTTTTTGATGTCCATTAGCCAAGGTCAATTATTTTTTTTCAGAAGTTAAAAGTGGGTGTGACTGTAGAGATTCATTGAAATCAGCAAAATTTCCACATTCTTTGAACTGACATCGCTCAGCTAAAGACTTCGAGAGGTTTCTTAACTCTGTTTACATGCTAAATCTTGAAGTAGTTATGTGCAGACTCAAAGACAAAACATGAATGGCGAATTAGGGGTCCAAGTTCTTTTATCATTTTTGGGATGTGTATCATGTAGTGTTGTTTGGGGATAATGTTCTTCGAAATTAGCAAGGTGAAACTGAGTTCATATTGGACCACACCTTCTAATAAAGTGTGCATAATACCTTGAGGCAGTTGCTTAGTTATGTCAAAGGAATGAAGATCACAGAGAACGCTCCACTGGTTCCAGCTTCACAATGGTAGAAACCAACAAACTCCTTTCGAATCTGTTGAGTTGAGTCGACAAATCGTAGGACTAAAGAGAGCTGCTCTTTGTTGGAGATATCAGCTGACTCGTCTGCCACCACTGAGAACAGCTTACTTACTACAATTTCTGCTGAGATTTTTGAGGTAATGTGGCTGCCAACGGTGTTAATAATCTCGTTCTAGATCGTTTTCGAACGGTAGGTAGCATTTCGAGGTGCATTTTCAAAGTTATCTGTAGCGTGTTGTCTCCACTGTCAACACGAAATGCCAGCAAAGCTTGGGAGTTACCCGGAATAGTTTTCTCGTCGGGTTTTTTTGATTGCACCTCGCAATGCCACGGCATAATGACCACAAAAGACAGCGGTCTTAATAATAGACTTTATCCTCTCACTATTTTGTTCAGCGATTTGGTTTAAACTGTTCGTCAATCCCCACAGTACGCCGTGCCATCATGTCCATAAAGTTTTCCATAGCCACCACAGAGAAGTTGTGTGTTTCGCACTAGCGGCGAAAGATATTAAAAATTCCATAAAGTGGCCAAATTCCGAAGTTGAAACCTTGAATATAGTTAATCCATTGCAGTTAAATGTAACACTTTTATCTGACATTTGGATCTGACATTTGCAAATCTCCGATTTGTGCTCAACTTAACTGGTTGTCTTTTGACGAGGGGGGAAAAAGAAAGCACAGCACATTGTGGCCTAATGGGTTTAAATGGTATATTTTTATCCGAGGGGAAGATCAAACTTCATTTTCTTACCATTCCTCTAATTGAACCGTTCTTCGAATCTCGCTTCAAACGTCCGAGGATCGATGCCATCTGAATCGTCTTCGACAGAAACGTAATTCTCCTCGGCGTCGTTTGCAAGAGGCTCGTGTTCATACGGATTCACAACCGAGTTTACAATTAGTGTATCTTCATCGCCGAAATCCGAAAATGTAAATTTTCATTTTCTGCGTCAGATTTCTCGCTTTCAAAACTCCGTTCGCTCTCACTGTTTGATAAACTCATTTTTTACTTATGGAATTTATACAGCGCATCTATCAAAACACTATCAAAGCTCTATGCTCATATTTCGACTTCTTTCCTTGAATGATAATGATACAGTTACCATATTTCTATATACAACTATGATATTGATACGTAATAATTTATTGTTACAACTTGACCTTGAATAATAATGATATATTTACCATGTCTTCTATATACAACTATAATATTGATACGTAACAATTTACTGGAAATCCTTAACTGTTTAATGTCAAAGTTAACGACCGTTTCATCTGACTTGTAATCATTTTTTTCAGCCACTTTTTTTTATTTTCCTTTCTTTGTTTTCCTCTTTTCCTTTCTCCTTCTTTTCCTTTCTTCTTCTTTTCCTCCAGGTTTTTAGTAGTTTGCAGGATTAAAAATTCAAACGATTATATTATTGCTTTCTATCGATTTACGCGTCCAAGCATCCGCATCGTAGACATAATGTGGTTTATTCACGTTATTTTCAATGCAACTATTTATTTAACTAATTTTTTGCTTTCTTGTACTCATGAAATAAATTACTCGATCCATGCAGTCTTTATCGGTTTTTTCCTTCAAAAAACCTCAAGCGATTACCAGTCACATTTGACAAAGATGGTAATTAAAGTAAATAAATAATTCATGGAACATACTCGCTTCGTACTTTTAGTGTGATTTAGAGGGGATGAATATCAGCAGTCAACAGAAATCTAGCTTTGAAAGCATGCCAGAGAATATTTGGGTTAGAATCATTAGCAGGAAATTGTAAAGTGTCTATCAAATAAGAAAGAAATATATTTTATCGTAGTGTTTGTATTGCCTAGAGTGTTAAATGTTTTTGATTGCTCTTCTCTCGGACAGTCTCTGACAAATATAAATCAGGCTGTGGTCGCTTATTTCCAGATGTTTCGTATCCCCAATGGTTGATCCTCGATATGTTTCAGTTGATGTTTTGCGACCGTTTAAGCCTTCTTGAATCTAAGTGTTTTTTAATAATTGAATCGCCAATGGTAATCGTGTGTGTCGCATTTGCTTTTTTAGTTGAACGGGATGGTCTTTCGTTCTGTCCTTGTTCATTGTTGTTGTCAACCTCATTTTATATGTGTTTCTTTTATTATAACTAGAAGTCTCTTATTGTTGACGACGTTTTTGTGTACGTTACGTTTTCCATGATTTCCATGCCAGGGCTTTCTTCTTTGACCATATTATCAATATAAACAATCCCAGTAACAATGCCGTTAGGATTTTGGTAAGCCAGGTTTGAGTATAATTCTTGCAGTAATTTCAGTACTTCCAGCAATTTAACTTATAGTTCTTTATATTTTTCCTGGCAGAAATCAGACTCATTTATGTTGGGACAAATGTCAGAATGCTTAGATATTAGAGGGTATGGAAACTTTGCACTATCCTTATAGATCCCTGGTTTTCAAAAACTTTTTTCTCTTTTCTTTCTTTGTTTTCCTTGGCTTTTTTGGGCTTTAATCACAATTTACTATCGAATTTCCTCGTCCAAATTTTGGAGATATTGAATTAAAAAATTCTTAATTATATTTACGTCTTACCGATTTGTCCGAAATAATCAATGTATGTTGTCAAAAACTGTCTAATTTGACGTAAAATTGAGATTTAGTTACGAGGAAAAATTCATGTTTCCTTCTAATGTCAATATGTTGTTTCTGGTTAATGTTATATAACACTGTGCCTGGTGTTATTAATGCACACAAACATTAATTTTAATTCATCCAGTGTCATTACCACATAAAAATTTGGAAATTTTCATTGATTTGTATTAATTATAAATTGAAGGTATTTTTTGATATTTTGGTCACGCAATTTTAGGCATCAAAATGCGTTTTGAGCATCAGCATTGACACGAATCCAAAATTTGACAATACCAAACTGTGCTATCATAAATCATACATCCATTTTACAGGCGAACTATTGCCCCTAGGTTGCTATTAAATATTACATTGAACTGCATATTTGTTGATTTAAGTCTTTTTTTTTACACGAGGCAAACATCTTGAAAAAAGCATTGTTACAGCGAGCTAATATTATTAAGAGCGGAAATAAAACACAGTAAATTATTTTTTGTTTGATAATTTTATATATATGTGAATGAGTTAAATTAGAAAATATTTTCGTTGTAATGTGAATGAACGGGTCATTTTTTGTCTAAAAGTATACTTTTAGATATATATGTTAGCTCTAACTGTGGGTTATATTTTAATTGTCTGATTTGAAATTCTTAAATTGTCTAATATGCTTTCTGCACCGCAGAAGCAAATCAAATATATATTATGTTTTGTGTTACTGTGTTGTATCGTACAGACTTCTTTTCATTAGTGTGTGTCGTACAGTTCATTCTATATCTCTGTGTATGTCATGTTATGTCATCTTCGCTTTTTGCAAGTTTATTTTCCTACTTCTTTGTATCGCCATAATGAGACTATTCAGTTGAGTTACACAACGCTTATCTGTTACAAAAATGTTTACAACCTATAAAATCCTATCGAGATGAGAACGTGTGAAGTGAACATTGATTTGTGAAAAGTACACCGCGCGGCGACGATTGAGAAATGCTTGGACGACAAACTGGGAACTTGTTAATTAAAAATACATTGTTCAACGAATCAATACTCTTTAGAATGAATTTTTTTAGAAATATTTCTTTATGTGTGTGTCGTACAGTTCATTTATTTCTTTATGTCATGTTATGTCATCTTCGCATTTTGCAAGTTTATTTTCCTACTTCTTTGATATCGTCATAATGTTTACATGTTTACATATAATTCATTTTAACTGCTCCAGTTTATCCCACCACTGGGATGCTCTCACCAAATTTGTCAAAAGTCACTTTGAGCATTATTTAAGCCAAAATCTGATCTCTGAAGTTCTAAATCTTCCTTCGTCCACAACACATTATGACAAGGTCTTTGGTTTGTGAAACATCTGCAAAGAGCAGCTGGCTTTCTTTTGATGTTTGTGAATTTTGATGGAGGCACAATCACAAAAAAATATGGATCAATGTAAAACGTCCAATCAATATAATTTATGTTATATCAATGTATATTTACAAATGAGAGTAAATTAATACGTCAGATAATAAATTAATACGTCAAATCGGTTATAGACTAGAGATTCAATGTTTCGTTAAAATTCTGTTTCCCGAGGTATGAATGACAATTTATGTCTTTCAGTTCTACTGTAGATGTTATTTTATTTACATTATCACTGTTGCCTTTCAATCCAGTGTAATAATCATGCTGATTATTCATTAGATAGTGTAATCGTCTGCTGCGTGGCTGAATATGTACGGATAATTTCAGATATCTGTCGTGCCCGCGCTATTTTTCAGCTGACAAAGTGCTATCTGTCCGCGCCCGCCGTTTTACAGCGGTATCGTGCCCGAGCGCCGGAAATTCGCGAGCTTCTCCTCTCTTTTACATAATAAAATTTACAATGGCCGCAAGCACGAGTATGCATTTCACATCAGTTTCAAGGCAGGAAATTACTCGTTTCGGTTTTTTTGCGTCAAATTGAAAAATGAAACGAAACTTACCTGGAAGTTGAAGTTTAATGAGGATTCTACCGACTTGTCATGCGAAATTTATGACCATTGCGAAATACATAACCACGCGTGACGAGTCACGAATTTCGCGGTTTACTCGAGCGAAAAACATGACGATTGCGAAATCTATGATTTCGGCGGCTAAGTGCGACTGGTTTGGTTTTGGCTAATTTTGATCAAAATTTTAGTAAGTTTTAGTAGTTAATCGAGAATAAGTGTAAAACAAGGATTTACTAGGAGAGATAAAACATCGTTGAAGGCTATTTACATCGCTAAAATACTATTTGAAAAAGTATAAACGGCATGTTTTATACGAGCGCCGTGATATTAACCCAGTCCAAGGTTCACAATCTTGTCAAGAACTTGACTTTGACTTGTCAATTTCTAGCAAGACCTTACACAAGATCCTGCCAAGATCTTTCTAAAACCTTATTAAATCATGCAAGAAACTGTAAAACGTTTTATCACATTTGTTGACCGAGACCTGGAGGTTGCCCCAGCAGCAGTATCGAGGCTGTAAGCCTGGGCTCCTAACTACAATGTGGCAACGGCCAAGCGAAGAAACGAGGTGAGGAGAAGGGTGAAGAGGAGTTGCTTTCTCCAGACGATTTCCAAAGATTAACTGACGGACATGTGGCGCAGGAAATCAAAAAGTTGTTTGAAATTGCACAGAAAGATCCTGAAGCAATCTCACTCAGAGATTTCAGCAGAATGAGAGATTATGTCATGCTTCGTGTCACAATGGGGAGTGGGCAGAGGTACGGGGCAATCTCGAACTTGTCCCTTAAAGACTACATGGAAGGAGAAAAAATAAGCGGGGAGGGAGACGAGGTGCTCTATCGCACGAAGACGGCACGACACAAAACAGCATCAATTGGGCCGACCAAATTGTTTTGGCGAGAGGACGTCAAAAAAATGGCCGACATCTACATCAAACGTCTTCGGCCAATGTATGCAAACGAACTTTCGGTCATCCCAGGAAAACCTGGATTTGAAACAGGAGGAGGCCATCTTCATAACACTAAGCGGACGGGCAATGAACGAAAGCAACATAAGCCAATCGATCGTACGGCTTGGTAAAACATGCAAAAGGATTTAAAAGGAACACTGAAACAATCTCGATTACGAAAATCAATCATATCCACCCATCGCAATTCAGGAAGCACTACCAGCAAACAGGAAATGGCGTCACAAATGACGCACTCTGTCAAAACCGCAGACAAATATTACGATTTGCGGAACACAAATCAGACTGATGCTGAGATGGCAGAGTTCCTGCATCGTATCACGACAGGGGGAGAAACGGAGATGGGCAAAAGCAGGTAAGTTCTTGTTTTCCAATGGACCAATAGAGATGAATATGTCAAATGGATAGAGTGTTTAAAAACATTTGCGCTTCTTAAATATCAAATTTTCTTATTTAGAGCAAGGAATCCTGTAGTCCGTCACCGGAGGCCTTAAAAGAGGAGGAGACAACAATGGTAAAGTACACTGATAATTCGGATTAACTGCTTACTCCTTTCTGCCCTCTACACCCACAATTTTTCCACATTAACAGAAAAGGAAGCACGGTGAAAGTTCGAAAAGCCCTGGGTCATCTCCAAAGGTAACATATTCTGATATTTCATGTTTGAGTATAATGTCTCACAATTTTCACTCTTTCTCATTTGACAGAAAAAGAAGCATAAATCCCCAGGATCATCTTCGAAGGTAAAATATTTTGATATTCCATGTTAAATTTATTCCTATCCTGTCTCACAATTTTAACTCTTTCTTATTTGACAGAAAAGGAAGCATACACAGTCCCCAGGGACATCGTCAAAGGTAAAATCTTTTGATGTTTCTTGTTAATTTATTGCTACCCTGTCTCACAATTTTCACTCTTTCTCATTTGATGCAGAAGATGGAAATGCAGAAGCTGGATGCCCGCCCATCAAAACAATTCCATAGAGAATTGTTTCCAGATCAGGTAAGAGTAACATCAAATTTTTTCCTTACTCGTATAACAGATCTCAATATAAAATATAAAACCCTTTACTTACAGGTCGCTGAGCTGGATGAAAAAGAGGCAGATTACCAAGGTCTGACGCCTGTGCAGGCCTTAGTAATGGAGACCCTGAGCCCTGGGAAGAGAGTTTTAGAAGACATTGCTTGCCGAAAATACGCAAGGGACGAAAACAAGCTAATCTACAAAGCAACGAAGAGCTTGCCCGATCATGCAGGAACAAATGAGATATACGCCTGTTTGATACAAGATAAATGTGTGTCCGAAAGCTCACTCTTAACGCAGCACACGCGGCAGTCCCTCAGGGACAAATTTAAAAGTATACGCAAAAAGGTCGCGGCAAAGAGAAAAGACAACCTGTAAATAATTTGTAAATAAAAACATGTAAATAATTTCAAACATTGTACTATATTGATATTTTAGTTAAACATATCACAGCCGAGACTGTCACCATTATTAGTTTGTAATAATTGTAAATAATTGTAGATAATTGTGGATATTTGTAAACAATCGTAAATAATTGTAAAAAATGTAAATGATTGCAAATAATTTTAAATACTGGGAAATAGTCGTACATAATTGTAAATAGTTTATTCACGTTATTATTATTGATATTGGGAAAAGACTTCAAATCTTTTAATATAAAGAAATTATTCAAAACTGTTTCTTGAGTGGATTTTTGTCACGCTTGATTGGATTAAGTATTTAATGACGTATATCAGTCAAAAAGACTGAAAACCGGAAGTGGGCATGGTCAACTATGGCATAATTGAAATAAAATTGCCCAATTAAATATTCATGGTCTTTTAGTGGATTTTGTGGTCCTTTAGTGGTCCTTAAGTGTTGAAAAATACAGGCAAATTTAAATTTCCCGCCATTTTTTAAACCAATCATTTCAAAAATTGGCACAGGGATAGACCACGCCCACTTACGCATGCTCACAAAGTTACCGGAAGTTTCGGTATGATCATCTGCAAGATGTTTGTCACGATCCCGCAAGCTGCAAGATCCTGGAAAATTTTTCTATAATCATGCAGAATACTGGAAGATTTCGCCATAATCTTGCAGGATCGTGGAAGGCTTTTGCTATTATCTTGATTACCCAACTACTTTAATACCCAACCACTGTAGTGCGCAGTATTATATTATCTAACCACTTCTTTACCAAATTGACTCTAGTACACCATCTGGTACTCATCTACTTGTATATAATTACCCAATGAGTACCAGAGTGGTATTTATTTCATGAAATACTGGGTACTACAGT
Organism: Dendronephthya gigantea; assembly: GCF_004324835.1. NCBI lineage: Eukaryota > Metazoa > Cnidaria > Anthozoa > Malacalcyonacea > Nephtheidae > Dendronephthya > Dendronephthya gigantea. The sequence goes on along the minus strand of NW_021163185.1, from coordinate 291,186 downwards.
CGGGTACTAATGTCATTTGGGAAATTAAGTGGTTGAGTAATAGAGTGGTTAGATCATTTGTTTGGTTGGGATATCCCAATAATGAATGTAAGGATTCAGATAGCAATATAGTTGGTATTATACTACCACAAAAATTCAAGTATAATGGTAAATTGCTTCATTTAATTTGGCTTAATTGGCTTTAATTGGCTTAGTTTGTTTGACACATTTGTTTATGTAAAAAGTGCATCAGGAATCTGTAATGTTTATATCATTGATATCAAGCAATGCTAGTGTTTGAATTCTTTGTCCAGATAGCAACATAATCAACATCGTTAGCTTTTGTGTAAGCTTTTTAAGTGAAATTTTTTCCAGACTTGGCAATGTCCTCAGATAGTTGAACACCATCCCCACATCCCATGTGTCTATATATCGCAGTAGTGCTGGTCGTTAGAAAATGCTTTTTAAAAACCTACAAGCGAGTGGATGTTTTCTGCAGGGTGTCTTGCCAGCTAGAATCAGAATTGATGACAATGCTGGTTTGATTCCACTTTATTGCTTTCCTTCAAACAGCTGTGTGAGGAAATCCAAAGCTTCACCTAAAGGGGGGCAAATCGGATCAATCTGCCTTACACAGCAATGTTGTCGGCATTTTTCAAGGTAGACTTTATATTGTTTTGTGTGCCATTCCGCCAGACACTGTTTCTGAACTACTGAGTTAACTTTCTTAATCTGCTGAGTTTCTGAACGCTCAGCAGATTCGCTCATCAGATGAGCGAATCTGCTGGGCGTTCAGAAACTCAGCAAATTCAAATTATCAGAGCTCTGACGGCTCTGTTTGTTTTGTTCCTCGCCCCTTTCGTGGAGGCACAACCACAATTTCATCATCGTCATCCTGATAGCGAGTATTACACTGAATCAAGCGAAGTGTTCCAGTGTGAAACTTCTGATAGTGATAATCCTCCTGTTCATGTTGTTGAGCGCGAACAAACGTAACGGAAGAAAGGAAACAAACACTGCTCCCTATATCTGCGAGCATTGAAAGTTTTAAAAGAGTCTGCGCTGATGGTACTTTTGAAAATAGTGAAGATGAAGGTAAATTAACTATTCCTGCAATATAAAACCTGGCATTGTTTGCCAGAAACCAAAAAGTTAAAATTCCCAAATTCACACAGATTTTCCCGGAAGAAGCTAGTCGCCGCAGCTAATTTTGATGATCTTAACTCGTCATTGATGGTCGTTCTCATCATTTAACTCGCTCCCAGGAACACTAGTACAGCCCATTTAAATGACTAATATGCAGTATATAACGTTAAACTTGTGGTATGCTTGTGTTCGAATATTGCATCGCACCACTTAGTTTTTTCTTTTCGATATTTGCAGACTCTCAAATTGAACCAGTAACAATACACTTTGGTTCATTCTTTCGGTTTTTTGAGGGTATGGTTTATTTTCTATATGTATACTTGTCGTTAATAAGAGTGTGAGTGCGTTGTTCTAGCAACCTGGAACCGAGTTATATAAATGATGAGAACGACCATCAATGATGAGTTCGAGTGTCTACGGAATCGCGTGCGGTTGATGTCGAATGTCCCCATGTGCACTCTCCTGATCACGTGACGGAATAATTAGTAAAGCCCGCCCACTCTTCTAACCATCTTCGCCTGTTAACGATGTTCACATTCGATGGTAAATTAAGACACAGTATTTCGAAAGCAAACAATTAAACATGGAATGAGTTTTCAGTGATAAGGCAGTCCTCATGTGTTATACTACATGGTTTTGTCTGTAGAGTTGTAATTTGTAAAGTTCCCAGACCCAGGGTTTGTTATAAGCGGCTAAATGTAATATAAAAACTCTTGCCACACAAGATGGCGAAGTGTGCCTGATACGTCATATTGCAAGAGCCGAGTAATTATACTTCGGTCGTGTAGTGAAGAGCAGCTCCAACAGGCTCATGTAGTGTAATCAAGTAAATAGTAAAAAGTTTAAACTTTGAAATTAAAGTATTATTAAAAATTACTTTCCATAATCAGTTTTAAAAATAGTTTTGAACTAATTCTAGTTGTACATGAAGTTATACTGTTATATACATATCAACATCGGGTAAATTTTGATTTTATTCATTGTCTTTGCAAAATTGTAGCTATAGGCAACTCGGCTTCTTTTATAAATTATGTATATGTATTTGTAAGGTAGTAAATTAAATAATAATACTGCGATATAGCTGACACCCTCTTTCCCATTTTTGTTCATCACAATTTAGACTTCGTCAGGTATATAGTCAGAGAGCACATCGGGTTCTAAATATAATAAAATATGTACTATGATTATGTCGAATCTGTCTGAATGCATCTGAACCTGTCCTTTCTATTTTCCTGGGGATATTTTAGCTATAAAAGCTTGGATAATCAGCACATGTAAGACATTGTCAAGCACCATTGTTTAGCGAATAATGAATATACTCGTGTTGAAGAAAATATTGCTCACTCGTGAGCATTATTTTCTCCAACACTCGAAATAAATTCCATATTTCTGCGGAACCATATGATATTCTTCATATGGGTTCATTCGTTGTGGGTTGATTCGTAAAAACCAATTTCCATCATCATACTACTTAAGAGGTCAAGGGTCAGAGAGTCAACATATAGACCAAAGACATGATAAGGGCATACAATAATAATTTAAATATATATTAATCCAAGTCCCTGGAAACCAATGTTGTAACAAAATGTGCTTCCAAGCTTACCATCGTCATGGTCTTCTTGGACAACGTTTAGGATGATAATAACGAAAACATCAATTTCGGACGATCTTAAGGTAAAAAAAGTAAATACACATGTAAATATTGTAAACAAGCAAAGCAAAATTGCATTGTCTGTATTGCTAAGGGTGGAAGAAAGGCCCAAGTCAGTTACAACAAACCTGAACTGAATCTCCTTGTCAGCAAAAAGTAAAGAAAAGTCGCGGAAGAATTTATGCAAAATGGAATGAATTAGAATTCCAGATACACTAAAAGTGTACGGCAATCTTGCCATTTGCTGATGGTAAAAAAGTATAAACAAATTTACGACAAACCTGAAAAGGCTGAACTGGTTTTCCCCATTGATAAAAATAATGGGTGTGACCATGAAGAGAACAAATGTCCGCCATCTTTCACTAAAATAAAATATATAAACTTGTAAAGTTCGTTAAGTATTAAATAACATATTTATATACGTAACATGGGAAAATGTACTTTGCAACAGAATTTTTGACTATATACGATATGAAGTTGGCATTCACGTCCATGTCTGCAAATATACACACCTTAGCACTAAAATTACAAGCATACTGATACGTTAAAAAACATCTATTTCATTATGAGCGCGTATTCTGTATTTACGGTGCAAAGTTGTCGTGTGCATGTCCCTGCGGATCCGCGTAGCGTAGGCAGCGCCAGCGAAAAAAAGCAATCAAGGACCCGAAATGGCCAGAAATGTCAGTCATTTGAGCCCGCGAGCGGTATGCGGTCGCACGCAATATTCTATTTAAATGGCCAACAGAAATGTTAACATTTCATAGGAAGATGGAATTCAAAGTGTGATATAACTAAAACAAATCATTCTTTTTGATTTGCCAAAGTTGATTATTAGTGCGCCATTGTGGTTGAAAATATTTACGAAAAAATATATACGAAACAATAAAACCGTACATTTCCCCTCGATTGATTTCCACTAGCTGCACACCAGTCAGTCAAACCTCTAATAATGCTCCGTAATTAGGGGGAAAATTAAGAAAATTCCAATGTTTGAGGTGAACTATTCAAGTGACCATTCATGCCATGAAATTTGCCAAAGTTGATCCATGAAATGCAGATAATGCTTAACTTGATTTCGAAGATTCAATAAATTTCAGCTAAATCGTGCCTTTCCCTTTTGCTTTTGAATCTTGCCCATATCCACGCTGTTCTGTACCATGAATTTTGCCACATTTTATCGAAGTTTTCGTTGAAAAAAGCTGCGTTCAACACGAAATATATGGCATGTTTGTTATTGAAATCCTCACCAAAATCTCAGCTTTCTGAATCCGTTGTCTGCTAGTACAGCAGTGCTCCCCAATTCGCGCATATGCCCTCAAAGGAAATCCCAAGCGCGGTTAATTGCGCGAAATTTAAAAGTTGTTTTTATATATACTTCAAAACTTCGCCAGTTCGGAGGGCTTTCTTCGACCGAAAGTCTCTAAAAATGACAGATTTACTTTCTTCTTATGATATGGAAAGGTTCAGGCATCAGTTTTCTATTAATTCGTAGCATTGTCTTGATTATATTCATAAACAAATCGATAATCAAGATGAATTATTCATGACCATACACATAACTAATGAATGTTTGAAAGGTTGGTACGAATTCAAAAATGAATTTCGCGTAATCCAGTCGACATTTGTGGATATCCTAAATGCATTTCTGGGAGAAAATCATTACCCGCCATATTTGCCTATTAATATTGCGTAAGCCATAACCGCTGAAATTCTGAAAGACGCGCAGGCTCAAATGACCGACATTTCTGGCCATTTTAGAACATCCAAGGAAATGTAAGGAATTTTTGAGAAGTGTTACTTAATATACGAGTCAAATATTTTAAAATACTATTTTAAAAGTAGTATTAAAAAAGTGCAATTTCATAAAATAATCCGGTATATTAGAACTGTGGCCTTGAAATAAATTCATATAATAAATACAGATTTGGATATCAGGTACCTTTAGATGAATACCCAGGAGTACAGAGCACGAAGTATCAATGAAATTAAATCTTGTTTAAAGGAAATTTAAGGATATTATAATGCAAAATCAAGGATATTTTAAACAATTCAAAGCGATTAACATAGCTGTAAAAAACAAAGTTCAATGGCTAATGTTTATTTATGCTTGTGAAATAACAAATATTTTAACCCGAGAACGTCTATATTTTTCAGTATGATTAACCCTGCATCAAATGATGAAAGGATATTCAGCTCCGGGTTCGTGGCTCCGGGTTCGTGGCTCCGCATTCGAGTGAACCCGGAGCTGGAGTGGCTAGTTTCATACAAATCGATGTGGCCTTTTCGCTATTTATGGAAATCGAAAAATTTAAAAAGGCTGAAATTTAAGAACATGGCCGAAAGTGAAAGTTTTATTTCATTTCGTTTGCTCGCAATAGCTCCGTAAAGTTGGCTATTTTTTCGCAAAGTTGACTGGTCAGCGGCACGGGCGACCGTCAGGCTTTATAAAAGTTCAATTTACTAGATTTACGCGAGTTTTTGTAAAAACTAAAAGATGGCTATTCGAGAGAAAGCTTATGAGAATATCCTTATAGTTCTAACCTTCTTTTAGCTTGCGAAACCACGACAGGCAATTTCTGTAAAGTCTAGCCGTCTGATTTCAAGCATGCACCCGTGCCGTGGCATGAATTTAATTCCTTCGCGAAGGCAACATCAATCAAGGCATCATCAATGCTAACAATTATTCGAATACTCAAAATAGCAAAAGATATCTCTTCTACCTGCAACATGCTACGGAAGCAAGACCGTCAAACAAGTAAAGTGTACATGCACAAAGCGGCTCAAATCGACGAATGACCATTGCATGTTTAGTACGCTTTTCATCGCCCAGATTTTTTCGCTGATCTCTTCGCTGATTTGACTTTATATAAAATTCTAAAAGATGGCCATTTTAGATTTACATTCATACTTTTACACCACAAAAATTTGAGGTTCTAGGATTCGTATCCAGTGAGCACAAGTCCAGAGAGTATACAAGCCGTCAGAACTCGACCTCATGCACGACCCGACATCATTAACATTACAACCCGGTGGACACAACATCCGTGTTTAAAGGAAATTCACGCTTTAGCGGACAACGCTGGTAAACCATAAACGCCTTATTATTATTGTTAGCCATTATTCGAATGCTTTACGCTAAAAATATCTTTACTTCTTCTACTACACGGTGCAAATAGCATCGCTAAACGATGGTCTTAAAGACGGCTCAAGTTCTCAAACGCCAGAAATATGTCAAGTAAGCTGAACATCACTCGTATTGCTTCGCAGATTTCGTCGCTGTTTTCACTTTATATAAAATTCTAAAAAATGGCCATTTAAGATTTATATTCATACTGCTATATTACAAAAGAGTAAAAGCCTTTGGATTAACACGCAGCGGCGACAACTCATGAGAACCCAAACTGTTGACAAAAAAGCCGTATCCTGAGCAATGTTATATAATCACGTTGTTTTGATCTCAGGGAAACCCCTTAAGGCCCTAATATTGCAATAGGTAAATGGTTAATAATGGTAATTGCACTGAGTGGAGTGCAAGTGCAAGTAAAGATATTTTTAGCGCAAAGCATTAGAATAATGGCCAAGAATAATAATATGGCGTTTATGGTTTACCAGCGTTGTCCGCTAAAGCGTCAATTTGCTTTAAACACGGTGGTTGTGTCCACCGGGTTATAATGTTAATGATGTTCGGGTCGTGACAGAATTCTGCCGGCTTGTACTCTCAGGAGTCAGGAGTTGTGCTCACCGGATACGAATCCTAAAACCTCAAATCTTTGTGGTGTAAAAGTATGAATGTAAATCTCAAATGGCCATATTTTAGAATCTCGGCGATGAAAAGCGTACTTAACATGCAATGGCCGTTCGTCGATTTGAGCCGCTTTGTGTACACTTGTTTGATGGTGTTGCCATAAAAACAGGTTTATGGTTCGCGAACCCGGAGCCACGAACCCGAAGCTGAATATCTTGTCATCATGACGTATGCAATCTCGAGACGTGAGTCACGTGACCGCGGGCTCACTGACGGAAACTGTGCATAAGCAGAGCTAAATGAAAACACTCTACAGGGTGCATGAGTCAGAAAAAAGTCCCCTCTATTGAAATCAAGCCTTTGTTAGAATCTGATTGCCTTAATATTATGATAAACCCAATTGAAAGCAAGACGCTTTATTTGAATGCCTCAACCTAATAACTATGCTATTTACACACTACTGCGTTGATCATGCATTCAAATCAACAAAGGCTTCATTTCAATAGGGGGGACTTTTTTTTTACTCACCCTGTATATGTGTATAGAGATTTATGCACAGTAGAATGATGAAATGAAAATAAAAAAAACAAGACGCCTGATCTGGCGTTAACTCCGGCGCACGTGCCAGTCTTTAATATAGAGCTTCTAAACATAAACAATACAGTTCATATTCGCATTTAGATGCCTTGCGAGTTGCGAACCTATAAATGTTCGATTGCGAAATTTAGAAGCACATCGTACTTTAAAAAGTGTAGAAGTTCAATTGTTCAAAAATGTAAATAAACTGCATGATACATTCGCTTTGTCTTACACTTTGCTTTTGGAATAGGCGCTTATACAGTTATACTAAATCTTCAATCCTGTGCAAACTACGACGTGTCAACGCGCCCATACACGACTACATCATCTTATTAAACGGCGAAATAGCAGCGATATTATTAAAATAGGAACAGAATCTACATGTATTAAATATATTCTTACCCCAATTCAATCTAAACTTAATCGAACAGCATGAAAACAACGGTTTATTTGTTCCTCTTGGAGGAATTGCCGTATCATGCGAGCGAAATCGAATCGCGCATCGGAAAATTAGCCAAAGCTGTACACCACAACTCTTAGAAGATAAGACTGGGACGTAGATAAATACGGTTACATACACATTTCAAATACTAGAATGGTTCGCGCCATTTCAGACTTGCGACGACGAAAAATAATAAAAAAACAAAAAACAAAAACAAAACAAAACCGAGGCGAATTTTCAACTCCGTCGCTGACGCCGGAGTAATTATCTTCATGCAATTTGATTGGACGTACGATACTACTGCATGACTATAGTAGCTGATTTGCATACCTATTCAAATCATATTACTCGCTGCGAGCTCGTGATTGCCATATTAGGGACCTTAAGCATGTAGGACGGCAACACGACGACGACGCGGCTATAATACTCCCTTAAATAAATGTTATTATATAAAGCGTTGTTAATTTGTATATTATCAACTGTACCAATTTAATGAGATATAAGACGTTGATAACTGCCGTCGTCGTGTTCCCGTTCTACATGCTTAAAGGCCGGCGCACACTAGAGCTATGTGCTTAGCAAAAAGTCATTCGTGGCCATCGGCGTAAGCCAGTTGCTCTCGTGTGCGGGCGACTTTTCCGGCGACTTTTGGCACGAATGACGACAGTCACTGGAAAAGTCGCCCGCACACGAGAGCAACTGGCTTACGCTAATGGCCACGAATGACTTTTTGCTAAGCACATAGCTCTAGTGTGCGCCGGCCTTAAGGTTCCTATTCAATACAACACGGCCGCTGGTGTTGTAAATATTACCGATTTTAAAATTTCGATTTTTGTTGCTCGCTGTGTTTTTGTATACATTAAAAGCGTGTCATTGTCAAATAAACAAACTCAATCGTTTGCTACCCTTGCTCGTTCTTTTTGTGTATGATCCTAATTCACAACTCGTGCATAAAAATCGTACAAACTCGCCAACCATGAAGTAATTTATAATTATTTACTTTGCGTCTCCGTTGTTTTGTACATTTTCGTTGTCTTATTAAGTATATTTGAGTATAAATAAACTGGATTGTTTTTAAATTCTACTCGAAATAAGGACCTTCAGTATATTTCATTTCAGTATTATATTGATTCTAATAATATTTGGCTATACTGTCTATATGCATGGTTATTATTATTATATTGACTGCAGTTGCTTGGAGTGACTTTTAATTGGTTGCTTTTACTTTTACCTTCGACGTAATCAGTACGCGACGCAATTAAAATGAGGTTAGATTTTTAAAGGCCATTGTCCAATCAGAGTTGTGCTTTACAAATTCCTGAATATGACTAGGAGGATTTTTGGCATTCCTGTGTCATAACAGAATCGGAAATCCAAAACGCATTTTGCCGATAGTATTATAGTAAGTATCTGACTACTCGAATAGCCGCTTTATATAATGCTGCCCCACCATTTTTGCAGTCATAACTAAAATAGTCTGTTATACGAGAATCATTGTTAAATGTTCTGCTGGGTGGGCTAGTTTCATTACGTGCTTTTCGTACATACACACGACACTTGCTGCACCTTAGGCAGACTTATCACTGACGGCAACCTATATATATATATATACTCTCCTCCTATATATACTACATAATACACAGTATTCTTCGGACTGACAGAATTCGAAAGCTATACGAAGTACTTACCTTCCGCTATATTCCTGTGTGTTTTCCATCGTCTGCTAAATGCGTTAAACTAAGAACGAGTGATGTTTGTTGCTGCCTTGCTTTGCATCATTTGGAGTCGCTACGTCAATAATATTCTGATAGTGCCAAGAGTTCACACATCAACGGTAACCCACATCATCTGTATTCTTATTGGATTAATTTATATGCAAGCTTTGATACCTTATCGGATTTATAATTCTGTTGACCTGACAGTATACAAATAATGAAGGTTTATGAGTGTAATCACTGCAATGGTAAGCATATTTTCACGAGAATACCCTGTCATTTTTGAAGCTGTGTTTGAAGAAGGCGGCTACTGGCTACGAGTACTGATATTTAATAATCATTAAGTGGTTAAAATAATTATTAAAACCTAAATGTATGTATATTTTTTCACTGGCTACTGGCTACAGGTTTAATTTAAGTTATTTGGCGTTATGATGATGTAATCCTAAATGTAGGCTATAGATTTAATTTAAGTTATTTGAGATTATGATGATGTAATGGTAAATGTAGGTATATTTTTTCACTGGCTACTGGCTACTGGCTACAGGTTTAATTAAGATATTTGAGAACGAGGCAATAGAATGATGATGTAATGGTAAATGTAGGTATATTTTTTCACTGGCTACTGGCTACTGGCTACAGTTTTAATTAAGATGTTTGAGAACGAGGCAATACAATGATGATGTAATGCTAAATGTAGGTATATTTTTTCACTGGCTACTGGCTACTGGCTACAGGTTTAATTTGGTTTTTTAAGAACGAGTCAATACAATGATGATGTAATGTTAAATCTAGGTATATGCATTTTTGTTTCGTGTTGTCTAGCGACTTTTCAAGAGTGGGTTTGTGTTAGCCATTGCACAGGCGCCGAGAACGTGAAGACAGTGTTGTAGAACCGTGGTTGTAGTGATATCTGTGAAGGTTTTGTTAAGTGTGGTAAATTACAATAAAACGCGGGCTTTGTGTATGAACGCCGCGGAAGCGGTCGGCAGTGCATTTTACCGCCGCACACATGAGTCAGCAGTGTCAGATGTACGGTAGGCTTGTCATAATGTTAACTAGTGTTAAGACTTGAGAAGAGCACGGTGCTGTGTGGTTATGGAAAAAGGCGTCCAAGTTTGTGTTGAAAGCAAGAAACGCCAGAAAGGTTTATAATAGCTCACAAACAGATATATCTTATTTTGATAAGACAGAAATAGGAACACAGTGTAGTAAGGGTGGTGGCAGTTATTGCCGTTGTGCACGGCAAAGCCATGTACCTATTAGACTTATGATCGGTTGAATGATGAGATTTTGGTTAACAAAGAGAATGTGATACGTTGGTGCATGGACGAAGGCGTAATCGCTCGCAAGAGAGTTTGTGGTCATTGTAGAGGTGAAATGAAGATGGTTTCGTGCAACGATCGATCAGACGGTTTCAAATGGGTATGTAGCAAACAACAAGGGGGGAAGAGGCACAGGGTGGAATTATCAATTCGTCATGGTAGCTGGTTTGAGAAGAGCAACATGAGTTTAGAAGAAATACTGAAGTTTACGTATTGGTGATGTGCTGATGTGCGACAAGAGCAGATATGCCGTGAGTTGAACATTGCATCTCACACAGCAATCGACTGGACAGTTTCTGCCGCGAAACATGTGAGGTGACACTGCTCGAACAAGAAGACAAGATTGGCGGTCCCGGCAAACAAGTCCAAATAGACGAAAGTAAGTTTCATGGTAGCTGTCGAGAAGCGAGACGAGGCAACATTGTTGCCAATTATAGAAAGATACGTTGAAAAGGGAACGACAATTGTGTCGGACAGCTGGAAAGCCTACATTCATTTAGAGGAAAAGGGCTATACCTATAAACATAGAACCGTCAGCCATTCGAAAGAGTTCGTTAACAGTGAAGGATTTCGTACGAACAAAATCGAGGGGCACTGGCGACAAGCGAAATGCAAGCTTCCCAGTTTTGGTCTGCGAAAGGTAGTGTTTTCTTCACACTTGGCCGAATTTTTGTGGCGATACCAAAACAAGGGTAAAGATTTACTTGAGACATTTCTCAACGATGTTAAGAAGATCTACAGTGACTAGAAATAAGATCTATAATGACTAGAAATAGTGTCATATCAATGTAGAACGGTGATTGCAAAATTGTGCAATATTAATTTTGTAGTTGTTTGACTTTTTATAGTGTGTGATCATCAATGTAAAACGCGTCATTGCGTGAAAATTGTGTATTATTACATTCGTACGCATTTGTTTTGAAGTGATGAATAAAATAGAAACTGACTTTAAATATGTCCCATGATCAATTGCATGATTGTAAAACAGGTAGTTTTGAAGTGATGTAGTAGTTTTGAAGTGATGGATCAATAGTAATGTGTGAATCCGCCTGGGAATTTGCAGCAAATACTTCTAAATAAGTTTAATATGGGAGACGCATACATATAGTAAAGGGTATACTATTGCTGTTGTAATAAGGTCACTTAATAACGCCAGCAGAGTGAAATTTGAAAAACGAAAGTTGAGCATAATTCTGTCTGATAAATCTGGCTATCGTTGGAAAGGCGAGGGAGGCCAAAAGTCAAAGAGATAGTGAGGTGCGAAGATGTGTTGAAATTTGCTGACGTTTCGAGCGAAAGCCCTTCATCAGAGGAAATGAAGATCGAAGTAATGTTTCGGTTATTTTAGCGACACATCATTTCGATGTTGAAACGGTCTGATGAAGGGCTTTCGCTCAAAGCACTAGCAAATTTTAACAGTTTTTGGCAGCTCACTATCTGTTTGACTCTTGGCGTGCATTTTCACGGCCTATACGCAGCACAACAACTGTCGGGACTGAGCGACAACGGGGCGCACGAAATAATAGGTGATGACACGCACTGCACAGAAATGGGAAGCAATATGGGTAAAATAAGGGATCTGCACAAAATTGAGTCAGTTGGTGATAGAGGGTCATAGTGTGCGAAACGGTCTGTGACTCGAGAGACGCGATATTAATTCGACATAGCTGCAACGTGAATTTTGGGTGAAGATTTAGTATAACTTTTAATTTTATTTGTTAATCAATATATTTCATAAACCCAATCGAATTTGTGTGAATTGAGACTTGTCGAGGACAAACGATACTGAACGGAGGCTAATTCTCGACACAACTTTTTCGACGGTATCTTGGAAAGTGTGTGTTTATTGGCATTGACTGCGCATCACAAAACTTTCAAGACTGGTCAGGAAAGGAGAATATAATAAAAGTACGCAAGCTTAGAGCTTGTACCAAAGACGTTTGTGTCGCACCGATAATTACTCTCGCCGCTTTGACGTAGAAGTCACAGAACCACGTAGGCGGGTTGCGGTAATCACGAACGTCAAAAAATGATTAATGACAGGTGCTGAAATTACACATGTGCTTCGACTGTCGTCTCAGTTTTCAATTGTGCAAAGGCTGCTTTTGCGCGTTTATAAAAATAATGATTTTGTGTGTGAGACAGTATTTAGAAACGTTGAAGTTAACAGAGGTCCCGTATTCAAATATGACGTACCAGTAAAAACCTACATTTAGCATTACATCATCATTGTTATGCCTTGGACGTGTAGCCAGTAGCCAGTGGCCAGTGAAAGAATATACCTTCATTTAGCATTACATCATTGTTATTACATAATCATTGTAACCATAAGCGTGGTCGCATAGCTGTACATGTAGCCGCATTGTGGTGGCTACGAGTACAGGCTATGTCTAGTGGAGGGGTATTCTGCAGTTTAGCCCAATTTTGTATACTTTTTTTACTACGGCCGGAAGTGTGTAACTAAATCAGTGAAACGCTTCAGGTGCCACGGAAAATTTAAGACCTGCGACATATGTGACGATTGACACTATAATTTGAATGACTCGGGCTTCACTGGAAGATGTCCTGCACTTCCTAAAATCAGGACGCCAGGCACCTGCTCATTTTGCCACTCTTGACAAAGTCGCAAGGAGTAAAAACGTGGTAAAAACGTATACAAGATTGGCTACTTTACATAATTACATGGCTATATTTTCCGCAGTACTTCACATGCATTTTGCGGCCAAACTTGGCATTTATACTAATTTCGGTATGCTCTTTTTAGCTGTGGCAAAAAGGTCCATTCAAACTACATGGCGTATGACAAGAATACCATCTGTGAAATTGCAACAAGTCGTATTCTTGTCATACGTCTATGTAGTTTTATTGGCTTACAATACCCGCATCAACCTCCAACTTGGAAGTACCCTCTAGATGTACCCTAGTTGAAATTATTATACGTCCAGATCTGCGGAAATTCGACCTGCCAAACAGCCTGTAAACATATATGCGATATATATATATATATATATATATATATATATATATTATATATATATATATATATATATATATATATTGCTGTAGCAAATTATTTGTGATTATAATATCATTGAAAGAAAAACTTTCTCGCTTATAAATAACAGCATATCGTCTTATAAAGTGGAGTTACGGGGCAAATAATGGCGGGTGTCAGATATCTTGAATGGATTGTAAAGTCAATAATTGTGACTATCTTGCTACTTTGTGCTACACCCGTTCGAGAGCAAATCAGTGAGCAAGATATCTTTGGAACCTTCGTCTTCACGGGTTTTTCTCAAGTGCGGTCTCCGCAGATAAATTTACAATATATATTAAAATTAGAACCATCTTAAGTGAGATGGATTTCAAGTTTTACTCTCACAAGCTATGTGAAAAGGTGCAAAAAATCCTTCTATAACCCGTGCACGAAAAATAATTTTTCATTTTTACTAATAAGTATGAAAATAAGCCATAACCCGGGAACGAGGCTCGCGGTCTTCACCACTCAGCCTCGTTCTCGTATTATGGCTTATTTACACATTTATTGGTCAAACTAAAAAAAATGTTTTTTATGCATGTATTGAAGAAGGATGTTTTGCGTCTTTGCACATTAAACAGGAAATTATAATCGTGTTAGTGGAAGCCATAGGTGGAAGCGCTGTAAATTTTAATTTTTGTGTTGTTTTGGTAACTATATGGGCGGCCGTTACCACCAAAAATGTTACACGTGTGAAATGAATGGACATAAACAAAAATCATTCATAACAAACACGAATGATTCAATGTGTTTAGAAATGCTTGAACATATTGTAGTAATATGACTGGACAAAACAAGAAATGACTCGTTCAAAGTTGAAACGATTCACTTCACTGTGTGTTAATTCGGCTATTATTGAACTGATTCGTATGGACCAAGTGAAATGACTTGATGTATTTTGCAGTGACGCAACAAGTCGTATAAGAGTGACCCAGTAAGCTGTCAAATAATTCATGCTTTTTTACAGCCATCCGATGTGTTTTAAAATAGCTCAACTAAATTCGACACCATTCAACCAGATGAGACGCGATTCGATCTAATATGCGACAATGTAACTCAATGTGAAACGGCCCAGTTAAAGGCGGCGTCGTTCAGCTAGATGTGAACAGATTCAAAATCATGTGAAATCACTCAAATAAATGTGAAATCACTCAACAAGATGTGAAATGGCTTCACCAAAGGTGAAACGATTCGCGTCCAAGTGAAATGACACGGCATATTTTGATTTGACGTAACTTGTGCGTTCTTGACACGTCTTGTTGTAAGTTGATTCATCATGTTGTGAAGTGAATCAACAAGATGCTTCCATCTTGTTATTTATACTTCCTTGAAAGAAATTTTACGGAAATAAAATCAAAATATGGAAATTTGCCGCATGTTTATTGAAATGAGATATCGTTCAAAGTCCTTTCCGCAACTCACACTTCGACGTTCGCACACCGTTATTTTGTATCGCGACATTTTCCAAGCTTTTTTGCATTTTGTTGGCAAATATTTTTCCCCTGGAAGATCTCAGTATAAAGGTATGTGTTCAAAGATTTATACTCTGTTCTTAAACAATATCTTCTTGTTATTTAGAGTATATTATTTTAATATAGGAACTATCTGCGTCAACATACATGACATACATAGTGTTGTAACATTTTATAAAGAGTTGTTTAACATTGATATAACATTTGAAAATACTAATCTATTCAAAAATCTTAATAGCTTAATTAATGTCATGGGCAGGCAACATGGCAAAATTTTTAAATATGTATTATATACAGGAGGATCCCCTCCCTCCCCTTTGTATGGAAAAGAATAAGGATGTCACATAACTCACATTAACATTAGATTCCATCTATTTCTATTCCATACCCAATGTGCATACTATATGCTACATTTTTTCAGGGGAGGGGGCAATCACTGATGAATAGTTTTTTCCTTTAGGTCAATTTAATATAGATACATTATGGATTCATTTACAGCAGAACTAATTAATGCTATCAAGGATGTCATTACCATGTTAAGTGAAAGCACGAGTTATGATGATCGTGAGCTGTGTGCAATGCGACTTGAAGTACTTGCTGAGAATGCATTAACTCATGATGTCATCCCATTGGAGGTTGTTGACTGCATAAATAAAGCAGTTCAATTATTGAAAAGAGATCTTGGGATAGAAAGAAGATATGAACCTTATCAAGCTCCATCAGATGAAGCTCTCAGGAGGCGAGGACGCCCAAGATTTTCTATTACGCAAGAGCAGCTTATGTTTTTTAAAGGTAAAAATTGTTTTGGCAACTTGTTTGTATTTTACTTTTCAATAAAAAAGTAACAATTATCATGAATTTGGGAGAAGTGAAGGGATGATTTTAAACTGTTCTCTTAAATTACATCATATATACTATGTGCTTTTCTGTACTTTTATAGATATGGGATTTACTCAAAATCAAATGGCATTAATGCTTGGTGTCAGCAAGCGAACAGTGGAAAACAGACTTGCTGAATTTAACATGACACGCATTGAGAGATTCAGTGATATTGATGACGACTCCCTTGATATATACACTAAACGAATAATCTCGTATTTCCCAAGATCAGGTAAAATAACTATTGGGTAAAATAAACACTCAGGCAAGACAACAGACTGCTCGTGTGGTTTGAGGAGGTTGAGCGTTGGTAAGATCGGGATGACCCTCAGATTGAATATACTCTATATCTTCTTTTGTCGTGTAACTCCAAGCCGAAAAGTAATTGTCATGACGATTAGAAAAGTTAACATTAATACCGTGCTGCACCCGAATATAATTCCTTACTCTTAACCATCTATGCCTTTCCGACAATTTCACGGTCATGTGAAAATGAAATCCGGATTCTGCATGGTCTTCTTTGGCACATACCCATTGAATAACTTGCATATTACAAGATGTGAATGCATTCTGAATTACAGTCGCGAAACTTTCACGCGTTGGACACAAATCTACGTTCACCTGACTATACGTAATTAAATAAACACGTCTGACTTGGCGACTACGAAGCGATTCGTTTTGCATTATGTGTGTATAGTTTTTGATTAAATGGATGTTTTTAGAATACACACGTCTCTGTATTACGTTACTATCTGCTTAATGAGTTGCGAGCCGGTCATGCTTACTTTAGTGCTTATGTCAGTTAGCAAATTACTTCACAATTTTCGTTAATTAAGGGCCCATTAAGCAATTTTTATGTCATGCCTATGTTTTTTACCAACAAACATGCATTTTATTGCCACATATATAAAATTGTACCATTAATATAATACTTCAACAAATGTAATAATTTTTCATCGTGTTCCGTTACATTTCTCTACGTTTAATCGTGATAAAAGAACTTGACAAAGTGGTAGTCTATTAAAATCCGTACTTATTAATCGTCTGCATTCCAAACATTCCCGCTCAAGACAATCTTATGCAAAATTAACGAGACACTACATACTCCCGCACCCTGTTTCAATGTTGGGTAGTGATGGTTTTCACTATTCGAGGTGTTAGTCTTCATTAACTGTTAAAATACAACATTGAGATAGGGGGAAGGGGGATCAACATTGAAAACTCATGGTGGCACATATTATATTGCATGGGATTGTAGGACCAAATACGCGACCTAGAGAAACTTCTTTTGCCACATATTCATCAATCACCGAGGGATGTTCCCGCGTTGATGGGCAATTTGACTTTGCTGGTTTTAGTTTGGTAGATTTGGGGTGGAACCCGAGCCGAAACCCGTCCCGTAAACCGCTTAAAACATAATCCACTTTCGCTTTATCCGGATGACCGCATAATTGTAAAAATTGTCTACATTAATAGGAGTTACCGAGGACACACAAGGAAGTGGATTGTGCAGATACCGCGGTATGATAATGGTACAGATCCGAATGAATCTAATTCCAATTCGTCGAATTGGATGCCGCAGCGTGTAGGCGAAACGCTCGATCATAATTCAGCCAGAACCCTCCTGGGAACTGTTTAGCCATGCGAATAATCAATGCCCTATATGCGAGTAAATCACGTGCCCTGTCAGGTCTAGGAGAGGTTTTATCACGGTTATATAACTATTGAAGCACTCGACCCACGTCAAAATATCGCGAATTTCGTTTTTCTTGCGCGATGTACTCGTAGGGACAATAGAGCGGCGATCAATAACAAAGGATGGTACTTCGTTTAATGGGGCTTCGAGGTTCTCTGGGATAGTTCGGACAGTTCGACAAACTTATTGGCCAAAATTTGAGTCACAAGTTTCGCTGGGATAGGAGGACGCCCCGGACCCAAAATAAAGGCATGATTGAGCCCACCAACCGGTCCCACCGAGGTTAGCTGTATTAGCGGGTAATGACTGAGTAGGTTCAGTCAATTCTGCCGTGTTCGTATCCACGAAACTAGCGCTTGAGACTTTGCACAAAGCGCTTTGCACATCAGAATAGACTGTCTCAATGTTATCATCTGAGGAAGCATCAATCTGCAATAAGGAGATGAAGTAAACTTGTTTGCATATGTGTTATAATAAATGTTTTACGCCATGAATACTAAAAATGAACATCACTATCATCACCTAAGATATTACTATTTCAAAATTATTGAAGGTAGGGTAATTATTTTACTTTATCTCCTATAGTCAAATATTTTGTTTATTTACAAGGGAATCACTGTATAATGGCTATAAACAGTCGATTGTTAATAGTTTAGTCGATTATTAATAGTTGCCTCATATGTGGTACCCCCCTTGTCTTCTTTCTTTTTTTTCTGGTCCCGTAACATTTTCCTTCTTTTCTTGATTTCCGCCTCATTTCGATGGTTAGTCTTCTTGATCTGTATTTCATTTGCCTTTCTAACTCCTTCTTACAAGTAATGTCCTGGTTCCAAACCTAGCTCTTTAAGAATAGCCTCTGAACCTTGGAACCCATATTGAAATGTGCAACAGCATCATAAACATCAAAATCTAGCACATCGGCACCAACAAAAACACCTTTCGGTACCTTATTCCAAATCATGCCGTTCAGCGACTCGTTCTGATTCTGGGTTTTTCCATCAAGACATTTCCTCAACAAATTATCAGTACTGAGTCTAGCATAAATTGACTTAATCGATGCTACTATGTTGTCAGGAAGACCTGGTCCTGGTTTATATAAGTTTCTATTGTTCGCTTTGTCTTGCTTGAATCGACACCAGCTGTCCGTACCATCTGGACAGTGATTGTGGAGATTGCGCTTTACGGACGAAATACAATGAAAAAGGCTGGCATAAATAGAAGACTTCATGCCAGATAAATTTCCACAATTACTTCTAATGGCAATCCCATTATAATTCTGTAGTTTGTCAAGATTCTGTGAGCTTTCCCTTCCCACCAAATCCTTTATTCTCTTTCTTTAGTTTTCTAAGTGCAGCCCCAACCCGCTTTTGGACATGACCAACACATTCTTTCTTCTCCACGTGAACATTTTGGTAACAATGTTCGACTTCATTGTATGCTTTCCTGTCACCATCACCAAAATATTCTGTGTACTGCAGCTTATGTAATTCCTCACTCCGGTTGAATATTCTTTTGATTCCTTCGGTCTTCATTAACGGGGCTGATCCTTTGTAATTTGCCTTACACTTGTGTCTCTCTTGTAAATCAGCTTTTTTTACAGCATCACTTTCATTTGCCATTTTCTGGCACCCATGGCAAACTTTCGTTAGGACTTCGACATCTAAACACTTACCCGTGTCAATTGACAAGGTTGTCACACAGCCATTTAAGGATGCATATCCTCGACGTTGCCACGTTCCATCACATGACACACCACACTTGGTTACCTCATCAGCACTACCTTGGTGTATTTCGCTTGCAGCATCTTTTGTGGTCTTTATAGCGACAGGCTTTGCTGCTTTTATTAGGCAACATTATTATATCTGTGTAGGCTTTAGCATGTAATGGAGTAGCCTCCTCCGCAGGCAACTCTGTTGGTATTCAAATAGTTTTATAGCATAGATGAGTAACAATATAAGTAGGCAAACCTGTGTAATCCCAAACGGAAACCTTTGAGAAATGGAGTTCATAATATTTTATATTTTCGCCGAGTGTAATTGAATATATGTTTTGGCCGAGTGTAACTGAATATAAGGGGATTGCGCCGGGAAGGGAAGGCGGTAAGGCGGGCGGGGCGGAAAGAGAAAGAAAGGAGAGTTGCGTGCCAAAAATCGACATGGTCTGTCAATTCTGCGCATATGACTCGCGCATACCAAAAATCTACTAAGTAGGGGAGAGAAAAGCGAAATTAAGTGCTTTCCCTGTAAGACAAAGAAGAAATTTGCTCATTTACTCAGCACGCATCATCAGTATGGCGGAAGAATGCGGAAGAATGAAATTTGCTCATTGACTCAGCACGCATCATCAGTATGGCGGAATTACTTCTAGCGCTGGAAAAACTTTCTGCTGTTCCTCCATTGTGGCCTAATAATGCATCGAATTTTAAAATAAAAGGATACGAAATAGAGTGTGTGGTTAAAGCAATTTCAAGTTTTGAAGCTGCTACAAAATTTGCTTTTGTCTTCATGAAATTCATGGCTTTGCCGAACACGAACCGACTTCGAAGAACATTGAAATATCGGACGAAGCAAATGATCGTTATGTGTATAGTATTAGGATCTTGAACAAGAAACCTCTTGTTGAACTGAATTATGTACTCAAGAATACACCTTTACATTCGGAAAGAACCACCTTCAACGACCAAAGTTCAAAAGATTTTGAGGAATCAAATTTATCTCAGGATATCAATCTTGACAGCTATTTCTTATGTTTGAAACAAGTTTTTGGAATAGTAGTGGTTGGAAAATATGGGAAATGTCATTTGCTTTATCATCTCTTATATTAAGGTTGAACAACTGCTTTGCTTTATCCACTTCAGATGTAATGGCATTTCTTTCCGACACTGACAACAGCCCACCAAGAAGCCTTCCAGTGGCAATGATATCTTTTTGTAAAGCAATAATATCATCTTGTAGCTGCATAATTTCCTGTACTTTTTTGTCGAAGTCAACAAATGCTTCCTGGAAATTGGACAGTTTGTCACTATCATCTTTTGTAGTAGACTGCATGGAATCTTCAAGCTCCATTGTTTGAGATACCAACTCTTCCAAACACATAAAATTATCACTGCCTGTGAAGACAAACAAAAAAGTTACATATTGTCACTTACTAAATAAATTTGACATTGGGTCATGTTAAGTTTTTATTTTACATAATAGTATGCATTGCACGCCTTCGTTTTCTTCAACATTGACACTTTCCATCTGAAGACCTAGATAAATAATAATCAGTCATTAATTTATTATTTCACTGTCTAATGCCAAACAATTTTACTCATCGAGGAAAACGTGATGACACTTAATGGTTTAACTAGCCTATCTGCCCATGTGTCTAGTTAAACCATTGACTCATGTTGCACTGTAACACAAGAGTATTATTCTGTTCAATGCAAGACAATTTTACTTGTCAAGGGGAAAGTGTTATAAAAGAAAGTATCATATACATTACTGTAAAAATATTTACATACTTTTTCTGGCTTTATTTGGCTTTTGCATTTCTTTATTTAAACTTGACATTCCTGTCAACAAAGTTATAGTATAATTAATATTCAATATTCACAAAACTGTACACTCAGTAGAAGATATTATAAATACAAGCAAACTAGAGTAAGCATAAAAAATGTAAAGTCAGTGTGAAAAATAATATAAAAGTTTTAAAAGGTATTAAAGCTGTGTTACATATTTTTATCAGGGAGAAAGGCATATATGTGTTTTAGCATTTAGCATACCTGCAGATTTGTCCTGGTCTTCAATGAAGGCTAATCCTCGATAATATGCTCTGAAATGTACAAATAGAGTTATTAGGAACTATTAGAATGAATACCATTTCATATTTAAAATAAATTTTGCTGTCTAGTAATTGCAAGGCATATATATGACTATATCACAAACTACCAAGCAGATATCACAACAACT
Source organism: Dendronephthya gigantea (assembly GCF_004324835.1). NCBI lineage: Eukaryota > Metazoa > Cnidaria > Anthozoa > Malacalcyonacea > Nephtheidae > Dendronephthya > Dendronephthya gigantea. The sequence continues at coordinate 269,564 of NW_021163185.1, read as the reverse complement.
AGCTTCCTTCGCCAAGATTTGAATATATACTTGATACTAAAATTCATAATAAGCTTGAGATGGAATCAGCTTGGGAAAAAAACCTCCCAAACTGTCTCCCTTCAATATAGTGTAAGTACCACTTAAATAAACTTATGTAAGATGAAATATGAACATGACAACCCACCTTTCCTTTTGGTTCCTCCTGGAGTAAAAATGACTTTCCTCTGATTAGTATCACGGTCAGGCATCGTCGACTGCATTGCTGATTGTTTCCTGCCACTGGCACGATCTACACTGATACTAGACGATAACCCAAAATTGGGAAAACATAAATTCTTACGAACGGCCAACCCCTCCTTTTTCGATTTAATTTGGTCTTGTATTTGTGCTTCTTTCTGTCGGACACTACGCAAAACATTTTTGTATTCCAAACTGCGTAGAGGAACTTGTGTTCTTACATAGCGTGGTATCTTCGATTGAGAAGCTTTAGAACCCGCTGAACTTTCAGCCATGTTTATAGTAAAACCAGTCAGTAAAACGACTGTTCACCACTGAGAGTGATTTTTACCAAACGAACCAAACCACTATATGAGCAAATTAACCTAACCCTTCCCGGGGTGAATTGTTAGGTCCATCGAGGTGAATTGTCGCCTCCAACCAAAATATAAAATATTATGAACTCCATTTCCCAAAGGTTTGCCGATTGGGATTACACAGGTTTGCCTACTTATATTGTTACTCATCTATGCTATAAAACTATTTGAATACCAACAGAGTTGCCTGCGGAGGAGGCTAGTAGGGGAGGTGGCGTGTTCATATGGGCACAAAATCTTTTGATTGAAGCATGTCCTTGGTCGATACTTCTCATTGCATACACAAGCCTCTTGTTTATGTCAAAAGAGTATTCAGCTTTCCTTGACGTGTAGAAGGTATAAACCCAGCCACATCCTTGACAGCGTAAACGAAGATGATTGCAAAATATCTTGTTTGAACGGGAATAACTTCTTAACTTGTAATCAGGTTTTTGAATATCATATATACTGCCAATAAGGATGTAAATATCTAAAATCTATTTTTCTGGTAGGAGCACTTCAAATTATTTTAAACTTTTACGTGCGCGTACGTACGTGCAAAAAACGCGACAGTGGAAAGCAGCCAGGTTTGATTTCGCAGCCAGGTTGAAAATGCTCATTTGGATTGTAAGCACTTTTCAGTGCTGTGAAAAACCTTCGGTTCAGCGGTTTGGGTTTATCGGATGTGTGTCGTGGGAGTGGCAGGTTTATAACACCGTTTTCCCCAAGCATACTCTATGCTGAAGAGAATCTTTGGTTTCGAACTCTCCGTATTCGAACTATATATATATATATATATATATATATATATATATATATATATAATTATATATATATGCTACAAAGTGCTTTAAATATTCGAAGAAAACATCCGTATCAATCAATTTATTGGGAGAACAGCATACATGCATGTGCGTGATCACCAACTCTGGGTTCGCATGCGCATTCGTTCAACTGCTCGAGGTATCTTCGATAGTGTTCGGCCTATAGCTCGTCCTCCAGGGCATCGCATCCGGCGGTATGTTTGACCTTGCGCCCGTCCGACTTTGTTTGCTGTATGTGGTCTCGAACCAGGTTGCCCACGTAGTTCGGAATTGCGGATAGGAGAAGAATATTTTCCTCTCTCGTTCTCTGTTCGTCCACTTTATACTCTTCCCATCATTGGTGCCCGGAATATAAGTTCCCAATGCACTATATGCCACTACAAGGGTTTAAAAACAAGTACGTCTTTTTGAGTAGATCATATACAGCTTCTGACATCAGAGTTTCTCTGAATCCATCATCGTCCTTACAATTGTTTAACTACATTTTTTGTAGAAATATGTTACTAAGTTCGATAAATAATACTGATTGCTGAGAAAATACAACAAGTAATGACGTTGCCAATAGCTTACTTTTTCAATTGCAGTTTTTTAACATATCTTGTACCATATGTATCTGTAAAATATCATCATGTAAAGATTTTTTCAGATAAGAGTATCTTTGGGATCTTGATAACACCGTGCTTCTTCTTTACAGATGCTAAAGAAATTCATCAGATAAGAGTTTTGTACAATAGTAAAATCAGATTAAACACTTTGAACACCATTTGCAATATGAGAATGAAGAAACATTCATTATGTTTGGAGCTTGTCCGCCTTGCGCAATAGAAGAAGTTGCTTGATAAACTTCTTGTTTTTATGGAAGAGTTTAATATCATTGTGCTTCGGCGAGCTCAATAAATTATGACTGACGGCCATATTGCCTTACTAAGTATTAGCTGAGCTAAAGACCACGCGTGGCTGTTAGTTCGGCAAGTTACTCTCGTGTGTGGGTTACTCCCGCGATGGTTAAGTAATTGATGAATACCAAAGTGATCATACCCATGTGCATCATGACAACTGATCCCAACAGGTATTTGTAAGACTGTAAGATCATTTATATAAATGACAGAATGACTCCCTGTGGAACACCGTGTGTGATGGGGAGAGCTTTAGATAGGGATGAGCCAATGCTTACACTTGTGTCTCTCTTGTAAATCAGCTTTCTTTACAGCATCACTTTCATTTGCAATTTTCTGGCACCCATGGCAAACTTTCGTTAGGACTTCGACATCTAAACACTTACCCGTGTCAATTGACAAGGTTGTCACACAGCCATTTAAGGATGCATATCCTCGACGTTGCCACGTTCCATCACATGACACACCACACTTGGTTACCTCATCAGCACTACCTTGGTGTATTTCGCTTGCAGCATCTTTCATGGTCTTTATAGCGACAGGCTTTGCTGCTTTTGATAAGGCAACATTATTATATCTGTGTAGGCTTTAGCATGTAGTGGAGGTGGCATATTCATATGGGCACAAAACCTTTTGATTGAAGCATGTGCTTGGCCGATACTTCTCATTGCATACACAAGCCTCTTGTTTATGTCAAAAGAGTATTGAGCTTTCCTTGACGTGTAGAAGGTATAAACCCAGCCACATCCTTGACAGCGTAAACGAAGATGATCGCAAAATATCTTGTTTGAACGGGGAATAACTTCTTAACTTGTAATCAGGTTTTTGAATATCATATATACTGCCAATAAGGATGTAAATATCTAAAATCCATTTTTCTGGTAGGAGCACTTCAAATTATTTTAAACTTTTACGTGCGCGTACGTACGTGCAAAAAACGCGACAGTGGAAAGCAGCCAGGTTTGATTTCGCAGCCAGCCCGATGCACTATATGCCACTACAAGGGTTTAAAAACAAGTACGTCTTTTTGAGTAGATCATATACAGCTTCTGACATCAGAGTTTCTCTGAATTACAATTGTTTAACTACAAATTTTGTAGAAATATGTTACTAAGTTCGATAAATAATACTGATTGCTGAGAAAATACAACAAGTAATGACGTTGCCAATAGCTTACTTTTTCAATTGCAGTTTTTTAACATATCTTGTACCAATATAGTATTTTGTAAAATATCGTCATGTAAAGATTTCTTTCAGATAAAGAGTATCTTTGGGATCTTTGATAACACCGTGCTTCTTCTTTACAGATGCTAAAGAAATATCATCAGATAAAGAGTATCTTGTACAATAGTCAAATCAGTAAAGTAAAAAGCAAATTCCGAACAAACAAGACATCTTGAGAATCAAAATATAATTCAAACAAGACACAGATTGAGACTGTAAATTTTCGACTTTATTACAAAGTCATCTTCAGACAGAATGAAATACAATACTTTACAACGCATATATATACAACACAGAGAGACAGCGCATGTGTCAATCCAGCATGTAGGCGGAAGGCCGGTAAACCAAGCAGAGCGAAACATGATAAGGTTGTGAATAAAACTAAATATGTATGCTATATTTACAACAATATGTTAGATAGATTAACTTAAGGAAAGAAAGACCCGACACTTAAAATAGAGAGATTAAGTGAACAGGGTCTTTCTTTCCTTAAGTTAATCTATCTAACATATTGTTGTAAATATAGCATACATATTTAGTTTTATTCACAACCTTATCATGTTTCGCTCTGCTTGGTTTACCGGCCTTCCGCCTACATGCTGGATTGACACATGCGCTGTCTCTCTGTGTTGTATATATATGCGTTGTAAAGTATTGTATTTCATTCTGTCTGAAGATGACTTTGTAATAAAGTCGAAAATTTACAGTCTCAATCTGTGTCTTGTTTGAATTATATTTTGATTCTCAAGATGTCTTGTTTGTTCGGAATTTGCTTTTTACTTTACTTTTTTTTAAATTGTCGGCTGGTCATGGTTTATAGTCAAATCAGATTAAACAATGCACTATATGCCACTACAAGGGTTTAAAAACAAGTACGTCTTTTTGAGTAGATCATATACAGCTTCTGACATCAGAGTTTCTCTGAATCCATCATCGTCCTTACAATTGTTTAACTACATTTTTTGTAGAAATATGTTACTAAGTTCGATAATGTGATTAAACACTTTGAACGCCATTTGCAATATGAGAATGAAGAAACATTCATTATGTTTGGAGCTTGTCCGCCTTGCGCAATAGAAGAAGTTGCTTGATAAACTTCTTGTTTTTATGGAAGAGTTTAATATCATCGTGCTTCGGCGAGCGCAATAAATTATGACTGACGGCCATATTGCCTTACTAAGTATTAGCTGAGCTAAAGACCACGCGTGGCTGTTAGTTCGGCAAGTTACTCTCGTGTGTGGGTTACTCTTGCGATTGTTAAGTAATTGATGAATACCAAAGTGATCATACCCATGTGCATCTTGAAAACTGTTTGCAAGAAGTATTTGTAAGACTGTAAGATCATTTGTATAAATGCAGAAGAAATCCACCATCTCTACAAAGAAATCCACCTCATAACGGCTATTCAGAAGCCTTTCCCTGATCTTTTCGCATTCCTCGAACTCTCTCGTTCTTCTTTTTTGATGCTTTGAGGGCAGATTTGTATCCGACTGACTCGCGTCCTCACCATCACTTTCTAGCAAACCAGTGGTGGTGCTCGATGACTTGTCATCGGTGTATCTACAACCTCCTCGACTTCGGAATTTTGCAATTTTATCTCGGAAGTTGATCCATGGAGGTCAGCACTACGAGTTCTTTTATTCCCAGATGTAGACACAGAAACAACTTTAATTTTGCAAGCTTTAAAACGCTTTCGCATTATACGTCCTCCGGACTTTTTAGGTGCCATGTTTTTCCCAATCATAAATCATAACAGTGCACCAGTTCTCTCGCACCGGATGTTATTAACTACAATCAGCCATTTTGAATTTAGCCTAGCATGCACAGAATATAATTTGATGACGCTTCACAGCGCATTTCCAAATTTTAGAATTAACGTTAGATAGCGTTTTAGAACAGGTAAAACGGATGTACTAATTGAGACAGCTTCCTTCAAGGTTGCTAAATTTTCCGCCTCAGCTAGAGGTTGCCCAAGTATAACATGAGCTTTTAATTCGTCGCGAAGCCTGGGATAAAATAATGCATGCCATCGGTATCATTTAAACCCAAGCGCTTACACAATCGGCGGATATCCGCGGGATAGCTCGTTAGCGGCTCTGTTGATCCCTGCTTTCTTGATGACAATTGCTGATGCAGAAGCCAGATCGCAGCTGGATTGTTGAACTGCGTCTTAAGAGCATCAGTTAAGTTTTTATACGATCTAATTTCATTTTTATCAATACTAGAATACCAAGAACTAACATTACCCTGAAAATAAAGAGGTAAAGCGCGTAGACGGTGATTGTCATCCCACCCACAAAAATTTGCATATCTTTCAAAGTGATTTAAAAACGCTACAAAGTCATCAGTGGATTTGCCCTGAAAAGGTGTTGGCTGTAGTGCAGTGCCAACTTGTAATGTATTCCGTGCACTTAGTGTGGCTAGTTGAGCCTGTTGTTTTTCATGTAACTGAAGCAAGTCGTCATGATTTTGTTTGCCTAGACGACGTGTTTCATCTAGGATAGCGTTGTTTTGTTCAGTTGTCCGTACCGACTTTTCAATCACTTTTAACAGTTCAGACAAACTATTCGCAATCTCAGGATGTTCCGTCAAACTCATATTCAGACCGCGTGCAAATGCTTTTGATGGACAATCAGACTGTATGTTCTCTGTAGCGCGACCGCGACTACGTGTAACAGGACCGGTAAAAGACACAATGAAATTTTTTGTGATTGTGGCAGAAAGTGCAAATTACTAAGTACTTATTACGACGAGCACAACAGCTAGTAAACATAAAACACACTATAAACAATTAGCGGACATGTATACGCAAATAAAATTGATGTATAATATAGGAAGGAAAATTGACACGACAAGTGGTTCTTTGTCTTTTCCGTGCTATTGTAATTTGAGTATAACAAAATCGCACCTGTTTTTTTTTCTCTTATAGCTGTTGTCTTTATAGCTGTTGTCTTTATAGCTGTTGTCTTTATAGCTATTGTCTTTATAGCTGTTGTCTTTATAGCTGTTGTCTTTATAGCTGTTGTCTCTTATATTCTGCTTGGCTTTTATGTTCTGGCTATATCATGATCAGCGGCGCCCGCATTCTCCACCAATGTTAAAAAACCCCCTTTTTGTATTCTTCTTTACTCCTCGCGGGATCGTCGGGGCTGTTAGAGGGACAGCTTTCCACGACAATGAAACAGCGTAGTTTGGTTTTGTGCTTCAGTGACTTAGTCGTTCGTGCATGTGCGCCGACAGTGTGTGTCTATGTGCCTCTGTCACAATGTCTCGTGTTGCCTATATTGTGCTACCCGTGGTGCTAAACTTTAGTGCGCGTGCATGTGCAATCCCCGTGTTAATCACGTGCATCTATTTATGATAATATCCCTTTCACAATACCCATGTCCATCTTGACAACTGACTACAACAGGTATTTGTAAGACTGTAAGATCATTTGTATAAATGCAGAATAAAAGCGGTGACAGAAAATGGCTCCCTGTGGAACACCGTGTGTGATGGGGAGAGCTTTAGATAGGGATGAGCCAATGCGTGCTTTCTGTGTTCGTCCAGATAGATAGCTTTGAAACTATTTCACTGTTTCACTGTTTCATAGGATGCACCAATGTTGCTTAACTTGCGTAGCAGAATTGTATGGTTGATGTATGTATGTATGTAAAACTTTATTTATTGACGCTAGCCTTGTCAACAGCAATTGTTGATTTCCACAAGGGGCGTCATAACTATGAGAAAGGTACAATTACAAATAAAGAAGAAAGAAATAAGATAAAAACATAGCTATATACAAGAGATTAAGTTGGAGTGACCCGGTGGTATATAAGACCTACAGTTGATTTTATCTACCTATTAAGTCGTGCTACAAAATATTTGAAAGAGTATATTGATTGCGCTTCCTTAGCTTCACGCGGAAGATCATTCCAAAGTTTAGCACCACTGTACTTGAAACTTTTTTTAAGAAATTCGCGTCTCGGTTTAGGAAGGGCCAGATCAGTGTAAGAATTTCTGAGGTCGTAATTAGTTTGAAGAGAGTTCCTCGTCATGAATAACTCCTTCAAGTTTGGTGCACTATAATCGTTCAGAATTTTGTACAATAATGTTGCCTCGCTCATAGCTCGTCTTGAATCTAAGTTTTCCCATTCAAGAGCCCGAAGAACGTCAGCAGACCTGATTTCATTACTAGCGCCAGTTATTATTCTGGCGGCTCGATTTTGAAACTTTTGTAAATTATCTCTCAGTGTTTTGTTACAAACTCCCTAAAGCGGAGAACAGTAATCGAAGTAAGGCTGAATCAGAGCAATATAAATTGATATCAAAGTATTTGCAGGAACATAAGCCTTGATACGCCTTAAGATTCCAATGCCCGCTCCGACTTTCTTGCAGACCATTTCTATATGCTCTTCCCAACTCAATGTTTCATCAAGTTTAACTCCTAGACATGGAATTGAGTGTACTCTGGGAATCAGTTGATTATTAATCATTACGGGAAACTCATTGTCAATTTTAGCAATGTTATGATTTGATCCGACATACATTATTTTGGTTTTTGTTTAGTGGTACTGTATTGCCAGCCATTGACTAACATTGGTTAAATCATGATTCAGATTAGCATTAAGGTCTACATAATTTTTCGCAGATGAAAATATCTGTGAATCGTCGGCGTATAAGCATGGGGTTGACTTTTCTAAACAGTCAGGCAGATCATTAATATACAGTAAGAATAATAATTAAGGGGCCTAGTATGGATCCTTGGGGGACCCCACAGACAATTCTTTTAGGTGCTGACATTGCGCCATTAGCAAATGACACTTGTTCCCTGCCACACAGATAGGATTCAAACAGTTTTAATTCAATATTTGAAATCCCAAATTGTTCTTTCATTTTGCGCAAAAGAATATTGTGACTAATAGAGTCAAAAGCTTTTCGAATATCAATAAAAACTACACCGTTTAATTCACCATTATCCAATTTTTTACCATGCATCACACATCTGAATAAGTGCTGCCAGTGTAGAATTTTTTGGGCGAAACCCAAACTGATGTTTAGAGAGAAGAGAATTAGCGTTTAGAAATTCATACAATTGATTGAAAATAGATCTCTCGAAGATTTTGCTAATAATCGGTAAGATTGATATTGGGCGATAATTTTCACATTTTTCCCTATCTTCAGATTTGTGGATAGGTACAACCCAAGCCTTCTTCCAATCGTCAATATAGACTCCGGTTTTAATACAAAGATTAAAAATCCACGTTAGGGAAGGGCTAATTATTTCAGCTGAGATTTTAAGTACCCTTGCTGGGATAGAATCAAGGCCTGTCGATTTTGAGGTCTTAAGATTACTTAACATAAGAAATACATCGCATTCGCTTACTTCGTTCAGAATAAATGGAGTTACTGGACTAGAAACAAGATTTTCTGACAAGCCCAGAGAATCATGGTGAATTTCAGCGGATAGTTTTGGCCCAATGTTCACAAAGAAGTCATTAAAGGCCTCAGCTATCATTAAATTATCAGAGATAATAGTGTCGCCTATTTTTAATTGGGAAATGTTGTTTGATTTATCATTCCTACCTAAGAGGTGGTTAATATGGTGCCAACTTTGTTTAAGGTTTTTAGCCTGGGCACAATCCTCAAATTTGTCGCTAAAATAGCACTTTTTGGCTTGACACAATTCAGGGTTAACTTTATTGCGAATGTCTTTATACTTTGCCCAGTGTAATTGAGAGTTAAATTTTACTGCTTTCTTTTTGTGAAAGTCTCTAGCTTTCATCAGGTTTTTGATGTTAAGAGTGATCCAAGGAAGTGAGTTGCCTCGTATTCTCATACGTATAAATGGTGCGTGTCGATCAAGTACTTGCAAGTATAAAGATTTCCATAGTTGCCAACAAGAGTTTGGATTTTCATATTGTGCCACATTATCCCATGGCATCTGCGATAGGTCATTAAGAAAGTCGGTTGCATTAAAGCTTTTAAAATTACGGACATATTTAACATTTTGTCGGGATTTTGGAGCAAGAAATTTCCGAACAGCAAAAATCAAGCTATGATCGGAAATACCTAGGTGGATAACTCCGAATTTTACAATATTTTCTTTCTTATTAGTAAGAATAAAATCAATCAAGGTTGCTGACGTTTTCGTGACCCCAGTGGGTTCGTTAATTAATTGCTCAAGCTGGTAAACGCATGCGAGAAATAGCAGTCTACGCGTGTGGGCATCGGGAGAAAACTTGCCAACATCACAATTAAGATCGCCCATTAGTAATAGTTCTTTGTTTTCCAAGTCACATCTACTAAGAAAATTTTCAAAATCGTCAAACAGGAGAGTATCTGAGCCAGGAGGCCTGTACCAAGTAGTTATCAAGAATGACCTACTGCGTGGTCTACTAATTTCTACACATAACATTTCCAACGGGCATGCTGATAGCAGGTCATTCCGTTCACTAAAAGGTATAGTCCCCCGAATATACATCAACACTCCGCCTCCGTATTTGTTACGATCTCTTCGAATTAGGTGAAAACCACTAACGCTTATTTCATCATCCGAAACCGACTCGTTAATTTTAGTTTCATTAATCGCTAAGATATCTAAAGAATTATTTGACATGATTACTCGAATTTCATCAATGTGCTTTGAGAGGCTATTGATATTTAGGCATGCAATTTTTAACCCTTTCTAATTATTTAAGTCAGTGAGGGAGAATTGATTATTATTATCATCACTACTTATCTCAGATAGGTCACACCAAGGTTCAGTCAGGACCTCCTTGAACGGTTGATGGATGGTACTATTCCTATGCATGTTTCTTATGCTATATAGCTATGATACTATCCCTATGCATGTTTCCCATGCTTTATAGCTATACGATACCATCGCTATGCATGTTTCTTACGCTTATCTCTATATGCATGTTTCCCATGCTATATATTGTAGCTAAGGTACTATCCCTATGCATGTTTCGTATGCTATATAGCTACGATACTATCCCTATGCATGTTTCTTACGCTATATAGCTATGATAAAAGTTGATCGTTGTCCGCCGAACTGCCGTCTCGCCAAACAGCTGTCATAGCACTGATAGCAGGCGTTCGTTAGGTTGTAGCTGTAGTTGAACTTGCATGGGCGCTTGCGATAGATGGCACGTTTTTATTTCGAAATATGCGTCTTGTTTCTGCCTCAACTTGCGGCGAAATAACGTCTGCTAACTCACTTATGCGGTCGAGAAGACGATTAACAGCCTTACGAGGATCCGCCATTTATGGAAATGAGTGTTGCGTTAGGTTATCTTAACACGAAGTACACTATAGAAATATATCGTATCCGCTGACCGAAATCGTATGTAAAAACTCGCCTGTCGAAGGAATTCTCCATTATAGTTAATATTTTCGAATATTATTATTGTTCATAAAGCTCGATTATAGTTCATTTATCTCGATCACTTCGTATGTGTATTTTCGACTATTGTATGCGATACTCGCTTATCATATACACAACTCTGCTATCAAAGGCAATACTCGACCTACTTTTGTCTACTTTGGCTTGCCATATTCCGCAACCCAATCCCCCCGCTTGACACTACGAGTCGAGCATTTCGATTACATTGCGCATCTAGCGCTGCCTTCCTCCATTGCAATGTGAGAATGTCAATAAAATCAATCTCATGCATGATCAGTTCTAACACATAATACGCTACATGCAATATAATACATAGAATAACATGTAGTCATCGATATTTCTTAGCGTTTCATCGTCCCCATGAGGAATAGTGTCTAAAATATCGTCGTCACTGTGGACGTTTAACTTGATTTGGCTCTTCGCGGGCAATGTCCGACCCAGAAGTGAGGCAAAGTCACGAATGATAGGTATAATATTGTACATTCTGTTGGTTCTGTCGCGAAACTTCGCCTCTGTGCATGTACGCTGCTGCTGGCACCAGATTCAACGAATACCACAATTTGGGGACTGTAGTTTTTTACGTTTATTAACACTCTATGTACAGGTATATCCAGTGCACACGTAGTTGCATGTCGATAACACAATACTCTTAAGACAACACACTTAAGGACACACACGACGTTTCGGTGACACCACACCACACAATACAACTAATAACCAATCTCCAATGCAACTCAACTCCCCTAAAGTTTACAATTCTACTTATATTTTTACTAAAGATAGGGGATATTATTCTATTCTCGCTTCAACTTCCTTTGCGCAATTTATGCACGTCCCAGGATGTGTCTTTTTTCCTCGCAACGCGGTTAACTCTCTAACCGCACAGCCCCCATTCTTCCATCCGTTTGCGTTAGCGTGTGGGACAGGCGGTTTCTTTCTTCGTGTTTGGACGTGCGTATGTTTGTGCGCATTATTTCCCCCGTTTACAAATTTATTATATTTTAATATAAATGAATATAATTATATGAATATATATAATACACAACAACTCTACTGACAAAGAAGACATTTGACACGTTTTCACAACAGGTTCTGAGTAGGGGACATTTGGCGTTGTTAGATGTCGTGGCCTCGTATCACTGCTCCTCTACACATGGAATACAACCAACAACAGAAAAGCACGATGAGCAAACAGCAGCCGGTAACATGGTCTTGTTAAGGCATATCCTGCAATTAAAAATCTTGCTCAACATCTCTTTAGCCCGCTCGTCTTCGGTCGAACTGGGGGTAGTAGGATGACGAATGGTACTGATTGACGCCAGAGGAACTGGTTCGTCAAAGTCGTCATCAGGAGAGTCGACGCTTAAGATGCTCTATGATATCGGCTGGTTTTCTTTTCTTGGTGGCGTTAGATTTTTTTCGAATTCGAAATGTTTGCGACTTGGTTCGCCCTTATAGCTACTATTTTCCTATTGTTTCTCCAAAATTTGGAACCTTGCGGGAAAAACCGACATAAACGTAATATCATAAAATGCTTCTATATCCGGCTCTAATCATGCTTCACGCTACTTCGTATACGTTCATTAATGTATTTAGGATATAATAAATGTATAATAGGATATAATATATGTAAAATTAAAGAAATTGATTAGTGAGAGGAACAAAGCATTTAAACAAGGGAATCTTATATTGTTCAGATCACTTAGGAACCAAGTAAAACGTGAAACCCGGTTAGCAAAAGCGAAGCATAAAGATAAGATTTTAGGCAACTGTAATAAAAACAGCTCAAAATGGTGGAAGAATATCAGTCAATTAACGGGCAGAAACAAATCTTTTTCCTAAGTGACCCTGAAAGTCAAGCTACAATGAATGATAAGGAAACTGCAAATTATATTAACAATTTCTTTGCAAGTTTGACCGAAGATTTTCCCGACGTCCATGAAAGGTGGTTTGAATATGGCGCGGGTGAGTCCTTACCCATAATTACGAAAGAATCCGTTTTGACCAAATTGAGAAACTTGAAAACTAACAAGGCATCTGGTTTAAATGATCCCAATTGTAAAATCCTAAAGATATTTGCGGAGGCTTTTGCAATACCACTCACGCACATCTTTAATGAATCCTTCAAATCAAAGTGTTTCCCAACCACCTGGAAAGAATTTGGGGTCATACCAATCCCAAAGTGTGTAGCTTGTACTAGCGCTGAACAATTACGCCCCATTGCACTAACAAGTGTAATTTCTAAGCTCCAAGAATCATATGTAGTTAAATGGATAAACGAGGATGTTGAAGGAAAAATTTCGAAAGCACAGTATAGAGGACAGCCTGGATCGTCTGCCGTTCTTGCCCTAATATATTTGGTCCATAAGTGGCAGAAGGCTCTGGATGCCCCTGGCTTCGTAATTAGGCTAATGTTTCTAGACTTCCGCAAAGCTTATGATTTTATTGATCATAATATATTGCTTGAAAATTGTTCTAAAATTGGCATTCGACCAGCACTGATATCATGGCTTGCATCGTATTTGAGTGGTAGAAGTCAAGTTACGAAATTTGGAAACGAGTTATCTGAAAGATATACTATACATGGAGGTGTACCTCAAGGTAGCAAAATAGGACCTGTTGCATTTATTGCGCACTTAAGTGGACTTCCTTCAGTATTGAAACAATCAGAAGTATCTGGTGAAGATTTTGAAGCTAATGAGGACGACGATGATGTATCAATATTTATGGACAATACCACAATCTCTGAAATCATAGATATAAAAAATCACACGTCAGGTAATGTCATTGGCAACGCTACAAGGAACATGAGCCAAGTTGCGAAGTTCACTAAGGAACAAAAAATGGAATTAAACTTGAAAAAGTGTAAAAAAATGCTCATCGATTTAAGAAAGAATAAAACTGTCATACCACCGGTGAAAATTGATAACCACACGATTGAAAGGGTTAGTACGTATAAACTGTTGGGTCTTTGGATTGATGATGATATGAAGTGGAAGACAAATACAGAGAAGGTAGTAAAAAAGGCTGCTAAACGACTATTCCTTCTTAACGTTAATCACTTTCCGCAACTGATTTTTCAAAAAAAAATCGAAAAAATTTAGTTAGGTGTATAAGGTACTTTAACTAGTGTAGTTTCTGATAACATTGCTCATTTTATGAAAAAACTTGTTATATCTAGCCTAAAAGGCTAAAATTGATGATGTTTTCTAAATTTTTCCCTTAGCAACGCCTTAGCAACGGGTTTTTAAGGCCAAATTTCCATGAAAATTACCACAAAACTGGTTCTTTTTCAGTTCTACTTTTGGTGTATGTCATTTAAAGTCCTTTCCTTATGCTGCATTGTGATTGGTTCGTTTGAGGGAGGTCGCATGGCCACAAATTTAGTGTAGAAATTTCTAGAGCAGTCAAAACAAAACAGAGTCAGTTGTCTTCAAAAATCATTGTTATTTTACATTTTTAAAATCGAAAAGTAGCTTTTTCTGGTTGAATATTGCAGTTACTTTGTTATTATTCTCATATAAATGGGAAATACTCGTAATAGAAAGAGAAAAAGAGCGAGAATCCCACCATCAAAAGCAGCGAAGAGATTTAAAGATGGCGGCCCAAGTCGTGAAATGCCAGGACCTTCTGGAGTAAAAATAGGTGACCAAACCGCAAATTTTGGAGGCTATCCCAAGAAGATTGAAAGTGCGAAGGAAGGTATCATTTTTATCGACTTGTCCATCCTATTTGCCGTGTTTGAATGTATTTTGAAGTGCCCTGAATGTGGCAGTAACATGAACTCTCATGTTGACATGAAGAAGAAGAATGGCTTTTCCAATTATATTGTTTTGGATTGTCAAAACTTGGAGTGTGAGTGGAAGTACTGCTTCAACACCTCAAAGAAACAAGGTCATTCCCATGAAGTAAATAGTGAGCTTAAGCAAGCGACGTTTTTAATCTGTAACGTGAACCGGAAGTAAATTTGGCGATTTTGATGGCGTGAGCAGTTTTTGAGGCGAAGTAACAGACGGCAACTTGAGTGTTTTGGCGTTCTTGTTTTTCAACAGAAACGTGACAGGTAAAAGCAATTTTTTTGTGTTTTTTTTTGCTAAAAATTGTCATTTGTCGACATATTATTAAAGTAATATTACTACTTTCAGCTGAAAGCGATTGAAAGCTTACAAACTGTGATGGCATCCGAAAATACTCAAGGAGTTCAAAGGTAAAACGTACTGCCAAGGCTCGAAGCTTCATAATTATGGATTTATAGAAAAATGTGGAATGAAAATCAAGTCATATGACCTAAACGTTCATTTTATTTTCGTTCAAAAAGTTCTGATACAAACGTCGCGAGTCTTTAAATTATTGAATATTTCATTTGTATTGCACAAGGTAAACCTTGATTAGTTGATACTGTATTACTGCCTGTGAAGAATTTTTTTTCCATTTTTACGTCTATAAATGACTGCTAAGTCACTTAATAAGCTGAAATAATGTCCAACAGTATATTTAATTTTTTATAGTACTCCAATGGCATGGACAAAGTTGCACGATACCATGCTATTAAAGGAAGTACTGATGGTAAATCCCTTCCAAGCCAAGAAAAAAACATCTCAAAGAGCTGATTATTGGCAGCAAGTGATCAACAATTTGAAAGGCTTGGAAGATCCTTCTTTCAAAGACACAATGAATAGGCGGTCTGTTCAAGATAGATATGCTTTGCTCTGCAAGAAGCATCGTACCAGGCTCTCTTTTGAAAAGAGGGCTTCAGGAATATCACCAGAGGTTACAGAGCTCGACCTGCTCATTGAGGAAGCAATGGAGAAAGAAAAGACTTCTGAAGAGACAAGGGTGAAAGAAGGTATTGATTCATGTAAAGTAAATATTTGGTTGTATTAATTCTGCCCTCCAGCATGTAAGATATGATACTCAGTGATGTACTGATCATCACTAGGTGAAGAGCAGGCAAAGAAATTGATGGAGGATAAAGAGAATGCCATTGATGTCCGGAAGAAAGCTATGGAGACATTAGGGGAAACCAGAAGAAGGAAAATCGAGGACGAAGAAATGGAAGAAAAGAAAGTGAAAAAGAGAAGATCAGGAAATGAAACGATGGAGTTTTTGAGGAAGCAATCAGACAGAGATCAGAAGATGAAAGAGAAAGAGATGGAGCTGGAAAGAGAAAGGTTAGATGCAGAGGAAACAAAGCACAATGACTTCAAGGAGATGATGGCCCAACAGATGGCAATACAGCAGCAAAATATGAACCAATTTAGCATGATGATGGTTCAACAAAATAATCTCATTTTAAATATTATAGAAAAATGTCAGACCGTTAAACAATATATATGATGACAAAAATGTTGTTGTGACAAAATTGTTGTTCTTTATTATTATATATTTATATTAAAATACTCAATTTCATTGTAATGTATTTACCAAATTATATTAATTGTACAAATTATATTAATTAATTTAATTGTTATATACAACTGAAATTAACCTTTCTCATGAGGCCAAATGTCCATAATTTTTTAGATACTGCCATTTCAAAGGATCTAGATTTAAAAATTTACCAAATAATTGGTTGAGGTATTTTTTACCATAAAATTGCAGATAAACAGTGAACAAGAAAGGTTCATTTCTTTTAAATTTACAACTGTACTATGTTAATTTTAATTAATTATGATTAACCAAATTTGTACAGTAATTGATGTATGCAATCAAGAATTATGAAAAATATCTTTGAACAGATGGTGGATTTAGTTCAAAAAATTTTGATGTTTGGTTCCCATACATGCATGTTAGTGCATTTTGAATCAATGCACAAACTAAATACATCTTGCCTACACAGCTGAGACCAAGTTTCAGGTTGCTTTTTAGGTCAAGGCACCTGAAAGATCTTGTGACTTCGCCAAAAGCCCATTCCACCGTCACTCGAACCGTACTCATAGACTTGTTAAATTCCATCATGTGTGGAGTCAAAGCAGCCTCTCTGAAGGGGGTTTGTAGGTGGGCTCGTAATGGGTACGCAGGATCCCCATACAGGCACATTGCACGTCCATCAGTTGAGTATGCACGTTGTTCCAAAGATGCGAGAAGGTTGGAATCTGCAAGCATCCCAGCATCGTGCCTTTTCCCCTCTAAATGTACAATCAGAGCTACCTTGTTGCTCAATGCATGGTCAGAGAATAGCACAAATTATGAGCATAAATACCAAATGTGACTTTGTCTTGCATTGTCTTGCATTATATTGTATAAGCCCTTTTGCCAAAACAGAGCATCTCGGGTAATCAGGGCAAAATTTAAAGGAAATCATTGACCTGTGCAGTGAATTTCAAAGGAGCATTGGTCACAAGTCAAGTATTTCTTTTCAGTTTTGCCCTGATTACCCGAAATGGTCTGCTTTGCTGAAAGCGCTTATTGCATTGCATTGCATTGCATTGCATTGCACTGTATATTGTATTTTCTTTTACATTGTATAGCATTGCATCATATTGCATTGGATATCGGTTGCTAATTATTATATTGCACCCCATGTTATAGTAACAGGGTTGTTATATATGTCAAAGTTGAATACATAAATATAAATCTCAGATTCTTACCAACTGGCCCAAACATATTCGCAATCAAACCATTTGGCAAAGTAACAGATTGAAACTTGATTGAATGTAGTCGTTTATGGCCGTTGTACACATATCTTTGATGTTGACCTGGCCTGCACAAAGGTCTGACAGTGCCGTCGATGAAGCCATAGCAATTTGCCAACGCTGCTCCTTTCGCATGTATAGCGTCTGCATAGATTTCGAGGTTTTCAGGGCTCAAAATTTGCTGATTCCATTCCGTCATTCTATGTCCATGAGCATTGTAAATTACATCCATAACTTTATTGCTGATCAAACTTAACTCAGCGACAGACCGACCAAACAAAGGAATTAAATCAGCATAGCGACAAGGAAACGCTAAGCGACGAAGAAGTATACATAAACCTTCAATTTTTCCGGCAGTAGTGCGTTGATAGCAGTGAAATGTATCAGGTAAACCAAGCTCTTCTGCCAAGATAGGGATATCGGCCTTGTTGAATCGGAAATAAGATAAACATTCAGGTTCTGGGATGCTTTGAAGGTCAAACTTTTCGTACTGTCCGTGATCAAATTCTGGATTATGAGACGTATTCTCTTCCAGTAAAAGCAATAACTGGTCGGATGTTATTAGTTTCTTGTAGTAACTTACGTACAAAAGATCCCTGGTTTGTTTGAAAGACGGCATTTTTATGAAAACGGCTATGTCTGTGAAGGCGAAATACAAAAATGTAAACAATGACGTTACAGATGCCGTAATTGTGCACATTTGTGTTAGCTAAATATTTAACTTCACATCTAAACCGCCGTTTTAGATCCAGTCCCCGGAAGTTACTCATGCCGTTCGTGTTGTCAAAAACGTCACTTGCTTAAGCTCACTAATGTTAGGGCAGTACTGGCTTTTAGGGAAATTGGTAGAGGACACAGTGCCATGACAACATTCACCAAAGTCATGAATATGCCTTCACCACCAATGCGCTCTGCCTTTACCAAGATCCAGAATAAAAAGCTATTGCCAATTGTCAAACAGTTAGCCAATGCCAGTATGAACAATAATGCCATGGAAGTTAAGGAGAGGAGTGGAAATGACGAAGGACATTGTGGGATATCCTTAGATGGCAGTTGGCAAAAGAGGGGTCATGCGTCACATAACGGCGTTGTAACTGCCATATCATTGGACACTAAGAAATGCCTAGATGTAGAAGTTATGTCTGACAAATGTCAAAAGTGGCAGAAGAGGGAGAATGAGCCAGGGTATGAAGAGTGGAAAGCGAACCACCACTGTAAGATCAACCATACAGGAAGTGCGAATAGTATGGAAACAGTTGGTGCTGTTAGGATTTTCAAACGGTCATACATAACACGGGGACTCAAATACAAGGACATGCTAGGGGATGGTGATTCTGCTACATTCAACAGTGTTGTAGATAGCAAGCCCTATGGAGAGGAGTGTGTCCCAAAGAAATTAGAGTGTATTGGGCACGTTCAAAAGCGGGTTGGAAGTAGGTTGCGCAAGTTAAAGAATATCAACAAAGGCGTGAAGCTTAGTGATGGGAAAGGAATATCTGGTAAGGGAAGACTGACAGATGGTAAGATAGATGTCTTACAAAACTATTATGGTCTTGCTGTAAGAGAGAATTTAGATGATGTGTCGGCAATGGCTAAATCTATAAAGGCATCTCTTTATCATGTCGCCTCGTCTGATGAGAAACCACAACATGATCTCTGTCCCGATGGAGAAAAAAGTTGGTGTGGTTTTAAAAAAGATCCAGCTTCCTACAAGCACAAGAATGGTATTCCAGAGTGCATTGTCAAATTGATTGAGCCCATTTATGCTGACCTGAGTAAACCAGAGCTGTTGCGAAAGTGCACTCATGGGTTGACGCAGAATGTCAACGAGTGCCTAAATGGCCTAATTTGGGACAGATGTCCAAAGACCATCCATGTGGAGCAAGAGACAGTGGCTCTGGCTACTTACTTGGCTGTCATGAAATTTAATGATGGTGATATATCCTTCGTCAAAATATTTCAAGACTTGGATATAACGCCAGGTATCTTTACTGTTAAAGGTGCCCAAGATTGCGACTCAAGCCGAATCAAACTGTCGGCGAAAAAGTGTACAGAAAAGGTGAAATCAAGAAGAAAAACATTGAGACACCTCAGAAAGAGCTACATAGACTCAACTGAGGCAAAGGAAGGGGTTACCTATGAAGCAGGTAGCTTCTGAACCTTTTTAAAGGACTTTGGCAGAAAGGGAATCTTTAAATAGGATTTTCTCTTTTTCGCAATTTCACAGGTGTCCGTGATCATTGTGACACTCTAACTTTATAAATATTTACTGGAGAACATTGATTTTTGGCACATGTATACTTCATAACATAGTCTAGTGCCTGGCACTCTTTAAATTTTAATATTTTTAATGATTGATGAATTGTTGACATTTTAATTCATAAATCACTTGATAAAATGCTGAAATATGTCAGAAATTCAATTTTTTGCTCTAAATTTTTTCAAAATTATTTTTACATAAATTTGAAGAGTGTCAGGCACTGGTTCAGGTTCTAAGCTTTTCAAAAATATATCATCCATTAAATTTGGATATTTGGTTCTTGAGTTATCGTGTTTACAATGCGTAGCAATTATGCATTAATTAGTGGCCGCCATATTGGATAATTAGCTTAATTAACGATTTTGTCAAAAAATTTCTGCATTTGTGATTTTCCAGCACCGTACCCTTTCAAAATATGCTAATTTGATATTAATCTTTTTAAAAATGAAAAAAAATGGAAAAGTGTTGAATGGCAACCCTTCTTAAAGTATTAAAATCATATGGTGCAATTCCTGATGAATTAAAAAAATTTTACATCACAGTCATCAGACCAGTCCTGGAATATGGAGCTCAGGTATGGCATGAAGGGATTACTAAGGAACAGTGTAGAGATATTGAACGGATTAAAAAACGAGCATTGAGGATAATTTACAAGAATGATGATTATGATGAGAATCTTCATATTGCAGAAATAGAAAGTTTGGAGAATCGGAGAGACCGCATGTGCATAGACCTAATTAAGGATATGTCGAATGTAGACCACAAACTGCATAAGTTACTTCCAAAGAGCATTGGAGAAATTAGAAAGAGGGAAACAAGACTAAATAGTCAAAAGTACTATAATTATAAGGCAAATACAGAACGATTTAAGAACAGCCCAATTACTTATGCAATCTTAAAGTATAATGAATTTTTATCTTAGGTGTAGTAATCTTCTTATAGTATATATAGCTTTAATGTAGTCTTTTATTGTTATCATAGTATAGACTTGTTATTGTAATGCACATAACAATTTAGCTGGTAGTAGCTACTAGAACTGTGTATTTTACCCAATAATAATAATAATAATAATAAGTAAATCATACTTCGATGCATGTGCGATTATATACAGCTAATTATATATATTTTTACGAAGATAAATTATTAATAATTGTTTTACTGTAAACGTCAGATCGATATTGTTCCATTTTTCTGCTTTAAAATTAAAAAAGTCAACTCACCGACACAGTATAATACTTCACTAGATGGTAACTAAGTTTATAATTACACTATGCAGAAACGTAGAATTTGTAATCAGTTTCATGACACCACATGCACGGATAAATTAGGTATATAAGAGATTCGAAACGCGACTGAACTAACTATTAAATACCTGTTGTACTTTCGCATGGCATGTCTGGCAAATATTTAGCGTCCAACAATTTCACGTCGTAACCGAGCTGAGCTCTTAACAAATTTTCAATGCCAGTCACACTAGCATTATATGTCAGATGTATCTGGTATTTTTCTGTCACATCGCCACCGTGGTTGACTTCTTCCACCCAACCAAAGTTCTATACTTAAAGCGTGGTCGTTTTAAACTATATATGTCGACTGTTTATTTGCAAGCCAGAAGGTCTTGGGTTAAGGGAGGTTCTTGCTGTTTCCGGCTGGTAAGATAATTACAATCTTCTTGGCGAAAATTGATGCATCGGGTTGCGATAAATCATTGGGCTTGTGGCTGTTGTTCCGGGTGCACGCGTATCTGCAACATCAACGTTGACTACGTATGTTCTTTCCAGGTTTTCCTCCTCGAATAAAGCGTTTCCCTCGCCTGAGGAAAGAATAATTTCGCCTTCTTCTTCACATCTTTAGATAGATCCCTCGAGTCAGATCTAGCTTAAAAATCATAGTTAAATTGCTATAGTTGTCATGGAAGAAGGACGTAACTTTAATTGTCGACCTCCGAATTTCACCTTAACAGTTGCCATCGCAGTTTTAGGACAGAGCGTTGAAAATTAAATAGGTTTAAGTACGGTTTGAAACGTTGTCTATGTGGTCGTATAACTTGCAGCTTCTTCCTTTATATGCTTAGGGAACACGACTTTAGTTCTAGTGCCGAAAAACCACTGTAGCAACGTAAAATTGGCTCATTTCTTTATGCCAATCTTCGAACAGAACAAACGAATGTTTCTATGCTGGTTTTCTTTTCTTGTCGCATTAGATTTTCTTCAAAATGGAAATGTTTGCGACTTGGTTCTTCCTTATAAGCTACTATTTTCCTATTGATTCTCCAAAATTGGGAACCTTGCGGGAAAAACCGACATAAATGTAATATAATATGCTTCTATATCCGGCTCTAATCATGCTTCACGCTACTTCGTACGTTCATTAAATTGACAGGGGTAGTTGCAATTAACAGTAGTTGAATGGCATCACATTGTGATCTGTGCTTTGGATCGATATTTCCCAGAGTGTAGTAAACAACACCTAAGCCAACAAAGAAGAACATGTTCTTTCAACTCCATATACGTATTATTCCCCACATAAGATGTCACTTTGGCTTTTACAGTCAACTGTATTCTGTAATCACTGCATAAATATTTGCAAAATAATATTATACGTTTAGAGTTACATTTAGTCCTTAAAGATTTTTTTCTGTTTTGTACTACATTTTGATGTTTTGAAGGTTGAATTTTTACTCTTATTTAAGCTGTGATAATCCATAAACTGTCTGCTTATAATGCAGCGGAAAAGAGATCCAGTAATGTTTGCTTCCTCTTTTACTTCACTTTCATGAGTATATTTGTTTCGAATAATATAAATATAGAATTATTAGCTTAATTCATATTATTTGAGTCATAAGCTTGGCCTTAGCTTTATATTATTTGAGTCATAGGCTTGGCCTTAGCTTCATATTATTTGAGTCATAAGCTTGGCCTTGGGTCTGACTAACTCGGGAAATTATTTGCTTGAATTGAAATGGCGAGGGGTCACTGCATGCAAGTATTTCTATTATATACTTGTATTAACCGGACATATAAATATAATTGAGTGAACTCTTTTGATGAATATCTTACTCAATTTGTGCTTTCCAGCTTTGCTCCCAAGTGGATTTACAATCTCGCAAAATACCTTGTTTTAATGGGAATAACTTCTTAACTTAAATCGCATAAAATTACTCAAATTTAAATGATTTTAAACTTTTACGTGCGTGTACGTGCGTGCAAAAAACGCGAGAATGGAAAGCAGCCAGGTTTAATTTCGCAGCCAGGTTGAGAATGCTCATTTGGAGTGTAGGCACTTTTCAGTGCTGTGAAAAACCTTTGGTTCAGCGATTGGATCATTTTGAAGTCCTAAGTTGTAAATAATGTTTTTATTTTTATCTGTATATATTGTTATATAGAGTTTTACGCCACCGTATATATATATATATAACATGAATTTTATATAGACTTTTACGATACCGAGAAAAATCGTATTTAAACACACGTAAACCCGTTTACACTACATTCGATTTATTGGCATGGCACGGCTAAAATTAAGTATCCATGTTTCATTTGTGGTCGGCCTTTGATTTGGTAGCCTGAGCACTAATAAAATTGCATTGGGTACCCATTTTAGCCGTGCCGTGCTAATAAACTGACTGTATAGTGTAAACGGGGCTCAAGAATCCACAGACAAACATCGCGGACACCCCTAAAATCTAGGTACACAAAATTCCTATTAAAAAAAAAATTCCATTCAATAAGTTAAAAAATTTTCAGCCCATTTTTTGATTTTTTGCTGTGTGTGGTTAAGATTTTACCTCCGTTTCACACCCGGAAATGCTCGCGAAAACATGTTTAATTGCCATAGAAATGTTTGAGTCCGGAATAATCTAAATTTAAAGAAATTTCTTTTTATTTATTTAAATAATCATCAATTTAAATTTATAAAGAGATTTCTTTAGATTTTCTTTTAAGGAGATTGGTTTGAAGATTAATTTCACAAAGAATTTGGTAAATCCATTATTGCAAGGCGAAAAATACAATAGTGATGTCTGTGTTTTGCATGTTGTTTCCTTTGTATATTATTTATGCACATTTCTGTTTATTGTAATGTCAATTGCATATGTGAGGTTTGTGAAGGCATTCAAAAAAAAATCACTATAAATGTCTTGTCGATTCGTCGTATCATAATTGTTCGTTTGGATGTCCGTTTCCATGTTTGTTTGGCTGTTTGTGTGGCTGTTTGTTTGGCTGTTTGTTTGGCTGTTTGTTTGGCTGTTTGTTTGGCTGTTTGTTTGGCTGTTTGTTTGGCTGTTTGTTTCGCTGTTTGTTTCGCTGTTTGTTTCGCTGTTTGTCTCGCTGTTTGTTTGTCTCTCCCGGACGCAATCCTTTCTCCAACCACTTATTTCATAACATTGCCCATTATGTGAATATATTCAGTTGAGTTGTGATTATCTGTTCCAAAATACGTTGCCAACCAAAGCAGGACTTTGTAATCGAGAATCGGTATGACACGCGAGAGCCACATGACTAGTACAGATGAGGTGTGTGCATTGAACGATTGACCCAAGCTTGGTCCAATGGAAACGATAAATACAAAGAAAGTAAATTTGGAGGACAAACACCAAGACAACCACAAATCAGCCAAATTGCAGAAACTTGTAAATCTTGTGATCAACTATTTAAACCATTATATGGATTAAGTGTATGTTTCTGCGCATCAATACAGTTGTATTAGCTGATTAGTATTACTATTATTAAAATCAAACTTGTAACAATGCATGCCTATAATACACATTGGAATTGACAGGCTCTTTCCCAGAACGCAAGTAATGTAAAATTTATATATATTTAACAAACACTCGACAAGGCTAAAAATAAGCAAGGAATGTTCTTCCTCTGAACGCAAAATTTATTCTATATATAGCTATAGTTATGATCGTCTATATAACGTGTAAGTGTAAAACGAGATTCCATGTAGCTGGTTTTAGTAAATCATTTTGTATCGTTATTGTTGAATATATTCAGAAAATTTGGTAGTCGTTGTGGCCGATTGAATACACTACCAACAGTTTGGGTCTTGATATGACTAATGTTATCTTCATGGAAAAATATACGACTAAGAAAGCGAGCGCGTGCTTCTGAAGGTACTCCGTAGTAACGTAGACTGATGACGTAGATAATCAAGTTAATGATCATTATTAATATCTTATATCATTTTCCAACATATTTACTACTCGGCCACCTTTTCTTCTTGCCGTGGATAACTTTTTTGTCTTTTTTTCCGACGCCTTTTCCGGTATCGAAAGTAAACAGGGCGCTGAAATTTTGATTTTGCGGACCTTTTGTGCATGCGTAGCAACTTAAAGTAATCAGCTATAATTTCTGAAAGAAACGTACGACCATAGGACGTTATATACGCTACACGTATGGCTATAAGCTTACCGACCACGGATTATATTTGTTCTCGCTTTCTTACGAGCCCAGTCGGCTATTATCGCCGGTGATTCCGACAGTCATGTCTACCGGATTTAGTTGGTCACTTAAAAAGACAAAGGAGGTCGTTGGACTTTCGCATTTATCAGGGCCCTAAAGGAAGGCAACGTCGCGAGATGCTTTCTGACCTGAACATATGGGTATCCCGGCCGGGCCCAATCACAAATAGACCAATTGCTATAGCAGTTTGTATAAAGATCCTTGTGTTAGGCCTTTCAAAAGAACCAGCTCCATCGTACCCTTGACTTCTACTTCTTCTATCGATAAAGTTTAATTCTTTCAAAGCCTCCAAAAGTAATTTGGCAAGTTGAAAATCACTCGGCACCCAGTCGATAAAGAACAATATTGGCATTATTAAAATACGAAATAAGAGACATTTGCTCTTTGTTTGGAGAATGCTTTTTATAGATGTATGCATGGATGTTTATTAAGGCCCCGTCCACACATTTTACCTTTGAATTCGACATCCAACCTGTGACACGCGGGTGGAAAACATGGTGTATTGCGGGGTCAAATAACTTTAGCGTTTTCGGATCGTTTTTGTGTTTACGTGTGGACGCGGATAAATATTTCAACGGATAAATATTTTTGCGTTTTCAAATTCTTCCGGCATCGTGTAGACAGGGCCTAAAATGAATATCTTGCAGCTCGAGAGCTGAATTGCATATTTACAATTTTAAAAAATTACAAATAATTTTCAAGTATTACAATATCATTAATTGTAAAATATGTTAATGTTAAACTACCATTTAATATGATTGTAGGCCCAATTCAATCTTCAGGACATTGTGAAACTAAACCGAAATAACGTATCAAGATATATATATATAATAATTGTTTAAAAAGCAGTAATTTTCTATGAATATTTTTAATAAAGTTTGACATTATAAAAGTGTTACTGCAGAGATTTGTTTTCCATTCCGGGATAATAAAATGTCTGTTCAATAATTTATACAGTTTTCGCTATTATTTACGATATTGTGAAATACTTTATCGCGCACTAACTCGCAATAGGCAATAACGCTCGGAATTTATCAGCAACGATAGGATAGGGAACTCCTATCCGGACTTCACAATTTTTGATAAAATCCCCCAGAGAAATAACAACTAACCGGTGGGCGATGCTTAGCTCTTTATTGCATGGGATATGAAGGAGTTGTCAACTGCAGGGGAAATTTTGTGCGTACGTTTTATTCAACATGGTAGAGACATGTAAATTTTTCTTCGACATTCCACTTATCGGATTAATTGTTACAAAATGTCCAATATTTTGGGCATTATGCATGCCAAGTACCCAATGAAAAGATCCATGTTTCCTTCTAATGTCAATATGTTGTTCCTGGTTAATGCTATATAACACTGTGCCTGGTGTTATTAATGCACACAAACATTAATTTTAATTCATCCAATGTCATTATCACATCAAAATTTGGAAATTTTCACTTATTTGTATTAATTACAAATAGAAGGTATTTTTTTATATTTTGGTCAAGCAATTTTAAGCATCAAAATGCGTTTTGAGCATCAACATTGACACGAATCCTAAATTTGACAATATCAAACTGTGCTATCATAAATCATACATCCATTTTACCGGCCAACTATTGCCCCTAGGTTGCTATTAAATATTACATTGAACTGCATATTTGTTGATTTAAGTCTTTTTACACGAGGCAAACATCTTGAAAAAAGCATTGTTACAGCGAGCTAATATTATTAAGAGCGGAAATAAAACACAGTAAATTGTTTTTTGTTTTATAACTTTATATATATATATGTAAGTGTGTTAAATTAAAAATTATTTTCGTTGTAATTTGAATGAGTCGTTTTTTGTCTAAAAGTATGTAAGCTCTATCTGTGGGTTATATTTCATTAATTGTCAGATTTGAAATTCTTAAAATTGTGTGATATGCATTCTGCACCGCAGAAGCAAATGAAATATATATTATGTGTTGTTTTGTTGTGTTGTATCGTAGAGACTTCTTTCCATTAGTGTGTGTCGTACAGTTCATTCTATTTCTTTATGTCATTTTCGCTTTTTGCAAGTTTATTTTCCTACTTCTTTGATATCGCCATTATGAGACTATTCAGTTGAGTTACACAACGCTTATCTGTTACAAAAATGTTTACAACCTGTAAAATCCTCTCGAGATGACAACTTGTGAAGTGAACATTGTTGTGTGAAAAGTACAGCCCGATGCCAAACTGGGAACAATAAGAATTCATTGGGAAATTGTTAATTAAAAATACATTGTTCAACGAATCAATACTCTTTGGAATGAATTTTTTAGGATTATTTCTTTATGTCATGTTACGTCATCTTCGCATTTTGCAAGTTTATTAGGCTTTCTTTTGATGTTTGTGAATTTTGATGGAGGCACAACCACAAAAAATATGGATTAATGTAAAATGTCAAATCAATATATGGTTATATCAATGTATATTTACAAATGAGATTAAATTAATACGTCAGATAATAAATTAATACGTAAAATCGGTATACGACTAGAGATTCAATGTTTCGTTATAAATTATACAGTCATCTGACGGCTTGTAAATTTTCCGTCAAAGTTCGTTTTCCCGAGGTATGAATGACAATTTTTGTCTTTCAGTTCTACTGTAGATGTTATTTTACCTACATTATCACTGTTGCGTTTCAATCCAGTGTATTAATCATGTTGATTATTCATTAGATAGTGTAATCGTCTGCTGAGTGGCTGAAAATGTACGGATAATTTCAGATATCTGTCCGCGCCCGCCGTTTTACAGCGGTATCGTGCACGAGCGCCGGAAAAACGCGAGCTTGTCCTCTCTTTTACATAATAAAATTTACAATGGCCGCAAGCACTAGTGCTCATTTCACATCAGTTTCAAGGCAGGAAATTACTCGCTTCGTTTTTTTCGCTCCAATTTGAAAATTGAAACGAAACTTACCCGGAAGTTGAAGTTTAATGAGGATTCTACCGACTTGTCATACCGGAAGAATGGGTCACATGGAGATCACGTGAGATAGCCACCCTTCAGTCTTCAACGCATCACATAACCACACCGCTAATGTAGCCTCCTCCGCAGGCATCTCTTATGTATTTATATTAGGCATTTATATTTGGCTTGGGTTAGCTGTGTCGGGGAAGGCGAGGAAAAAAGTGGGAGAGATGCCTGTCATAAATCGACACAAGATTTTGCACTGTGCATACCAGCTCGCGCATGCTAATTTTAGAAAAAAACGACAAAATCATACTGTGTATAGCCGGGAGTGGAAAGGAGTGAAAGCATATTGCTACAAATTTGCGTAAAATTTTGTGGTTTATTAAAGAACGAATAAAAGTGTTCTGTAATTGTAACATGATAATCCGTGAAGTATGTAGTCTGTAGAATATAATTTGATTCTTTTGATATTCAATTTTATCCATATAAAAGTATTATTTCGCATGTCAAGTTTTGTCTACATCACAACATGGCTGTGCATAATAGGCGAAATCAAGCAAATGTTATCGGGAAAATATCGAATTTGCCTGTGTTTGACTCATTAAACACGCACTGTAAAGACGAAGAAATATAAGTTTTAATTCAAGCGAATAGTTCTCGGGAAGCTGCATAAATGTGGGATTGATGTTCGTCGAATCACTCGAATGTATTGCAACACCCAAATCTTGTTTGTGTCTACTCTAAATTATGGGGATAAAGTTTAGGTGCTATCTCTTGATTAAATAAATTCATAGGCGGCCCAGAACTGATCTCACTGACCTCGCGCGACGCTCATGTTGTCTGAACAGTTTTATATTATGACAAGGTAGGCAACTCTCACGCCAAATAAGCTAAAAACGCACGACGGTTGACCCAAACACCTTCACAAAACCGCAAATATTTCATAAAAATATGGCGAATAAGAAAAAAAAAGTACAACACATTAAACTTGAATAATTTTACTACATTTATACTATATTTTTAGCATTCAAATGTATTCCTATGCATGTATAAAACGTGAATGTTTTTATGGTTTCTGGCAAATATATTTCAAAACCTATGCTGGGGACACCTTGCCTATACCTTCGTCATATTTTTAAATTGAGAATAGAAAGCTGATTGGCTGTCGTTTAAAAAGAGCCAATCAGCTTTCTATTCTCAATTTAAAAATATGACGAAGGTATAGGCAAGGTGTCCCCAGCATAGGTTTTGAAATATATTTGCCAGAAACCATAAAAACATTCACGTTTTATACATGCATAGGAATACATTTGAATGCTAAAAATATAGTATAAATGTAGTAAAATTATTCAAGTTTAATGTGTTGTACTTTTTTTTTCTTATTCGCCATATTTTTATGAAATATTTGCGGTTTTGTGAAGGTGTTTGGGTCAACCGTCGTGCGTTTTTAGCTTATTTGGCGTGAGAGTTGCCTACCTTGTCATATTATAAGACTGTTCAGACAACATGAGCGTCGCGCGAGGTCAGCGAGATCAGTTCTGGGCCGCCTATGATAAATTAAACTTTAATGACAAAGACATACTGTCAAAAATATTTGCATAATAAAGTCCTACCAGGTTCAGGGTTAGATATTTGTAATTAGTCAAACATTGACAACATGCTTTCATTAGGTTTATCATCTATAACAATACATTCAATATGGAAATCACATGGGAAAGATTATAGGTACTTTATATAGTGCATAAACATAGTTACAAAAGATTATATTAATTTTTAACCTGGATATAGCTTTGTGCAGCATATTACTGGGGATGTTGTAAGATGTGGAATATTATCACTTAATTTCTACATTATAACTATCTATATAAAAATGCTACTAATTACTAAAGTTAACTAGGATATGATTGAAGTGAAAACCAGAGTGTAAGCACTTCTTGCAATTTATAATTATCTTTGTTTTGCTACAATGGCTAACATATGGAACTGGCATATCTACAAATGTATTACAAAAAGCAAATCAGAGTAATATCTGGCCAGATCCAATTCTAAACAAATTCAAATTCAGCTCGGTCAGAGTAACACCTTCATAACAATAGGATCTAATGGAAGGGGACCAAAAATAAATATGTGTAGCTTATAAGAAATTTAAAAGATTGCACAGCATAGAAGTTAGAATTTGGTCAACTTTTCCCACATATGACAATTCCTAACAACGAAGGGTTCAGTTTTAAAACAGTTCTTTTTGACAATCTCTTGCATTCTGGTATTGACTGGTAACCCCTTCTCTAAGACTGATATAAAGATATCACTAGCAAGTTGCTTTGCTTGAACAAAGCCTACTTTCTTTAACTTTTGGTTTTGAAGCTGATGTGTGAAGTAGGATTGTCATTGACTATAAAGCAACATATTTAGTAGTTGGCCCTTCATGTACAGAAAATATTTATGGGGACCAGCTCAGATGAGCATTTAAGTGCTGTATTAAATCCACACGAAAATCACCAAGCAAGCACTGAGGGTAAATGCCATTACCACGGATTAGTATTCAGGGTGAACAGTAAACGGTAATCGTGTTACGTGTCAGTTTGATTTAATGAATGTAATTTCAATAGTGCATGACACAACATCAATACGCGCTGTAGCCTGTATATTCAATAGTTGATTCATATCCGCGGCAAAGAACGTTTATATTATGCGCGTTATTCAGCCTATAAACTTCTGTTACTGAAGTCTCCTTTTCACATCCATTACAACACTGCATTAATCTTTGCTGCTTTCGTGTATACTGGATTAAAAGACATTTCCAAAGCTTCGCTCCTTTCGAACTCCTTTCACTCCTTCGCATTGAAGGACAATCGTGAATATTTAATTAGAGTGCGCAAAACCTACTTAGGGGACCCGGGGTACAGCGACAAGTCCGCAAGGTACAGCGACACGTCCATTTTGTGCGATTTATGGCAGGCTCTCCAGCAATTTTTTTTTCACTCCCGACACAGTAACCCAGCCAAATATAAATGCCTAATTATACTAAGAGATGCCTGCGAAGGGAGGCTACCGCTAATGGGTAGAGCTGATAATGTTGCATATTGGGTTTGGTGTGACATCTTGTTCCGCTATGACAAGTCGGTAGAATCGTCATCAAACTTCAACTTTATGATAAGTGTCGTTTAATTTTCAATTCTACCTCTTGCTTGTCTAACTGTCACAAGGGTCACATGGAGTTTAAAGCCCAGCGGTTAGGTGATGAAAGAACTCAATACAAGGTGTACACCAGGCATGCATCAACAAATTGTTTATATAATAGCCTTAGCATCAACAAACTAATGAACACACAGTTGCAGCTACAAATTTCCAAGCTTCACTAAGGGGGGCAAATCGGATTCAATCTGCCTTACACAGCAATGTTGTCTCCATTTTTCAAGGTAAACTTTATATTGTTTTGTGTACCATTCCGCTAGACACTGATGAGCGAATTTGCTGAGCGTTCAGAAACTCCTTGCTTTTCGTAGCCTTTCCTGATTAATGGCAAGCTATTTAAAACTTCATTTTTTCTTGTAGTGGGTGCTTTCTGTTGGGGTCGAAAGGAAGGTACACAACTTTGTCCTTGTTTTGTAGGATTCGCGGTTTTGCAACCAGCATTCTCATTGCCTAAGGAAACCATGCCTTTAATTGGTTCTTCCTCCCCCCCCCCCCTTCTTTTCCGCTGGAAGCTCTATTAGCGATACCTCCCAAGCTAGTTTTTCGAGTGTTGGTATGAATAGTCCCGAGTATGTGATCCTTTATATGGTTTATGACCATAGTTTTGCTGGCCTTTGCCAGCTTTTGACCAACCCTGTTTGTAGTTGATATATCTTGTAGTGTTTTAGGTAAGTCATCGCCTAATAATTCTGTGGTGCATGGGACATGCTAGGCACATAATTGCCGGTACTGCTCATTTAGGTCAGGTCTGATTAATTCCCGGCGATTTAGCTCATGATTGGCTTGGACTACGAACTCAATGGCATCCATGGACTGAATAACAGCTGCATCAGCTCATAGACAATCCAGAAGACATCTGGACTTCTGGATTGTCTATGATCAGCTGTGTCGCTCCGCGCTTTAGATGCTATGGGACTCGAATCCTTTAGATTAAGAAGACTCTCAGTCACTCGGGTTTAAGCAATTAGAGCTTTAAGCAATAGCGTTTGGACTTTCTGCATCTTTATATCTCGAGAACGTGTCTCGCTTTGCAATCGTGACCAGATTGCAGCGTTTACTCTTGTAGGGATAATTTTCCCACAATTTTTCAGCCGAAGATATTTTTTTTTGCATTTCTGCAATATAGAATCTTGCACTGTTTGCCAAAAACCAAAGTTAAAATTCCCAAATTCACACAGTTTTTATCGGCCGAAGCTAGTCGCCGCAGCTAATATTGATTATCTTAACTCATGATGGTCGTTCTCATCATTTAACTCGGCCCCAGGAACACTAGTGCAGCCGATTTAAAAGACCAATATACAGTATATAACTTTAAACTAGTGGTAGTCAAGGGGTTTGTTATTGTGCCGTATGCCTGTGTTCGAATATTGCATAATTGTACCACTTAGTTTTTTTCTTTTCAATATTTGCAGACTCTCAAATTGAACCAGTGGCAATACACTTTGGTTAGTTATTTGGGTTATTGAGGGTATGGTTTATTTTCTATGTATATTTGTCGTTAATAAGAGTGTGAGTGCGTGTTGTAGCAACCCTTGAACCGAGTTATCCCCGAGCCGGCGCGGAGCGCCGTGCGAGGGTACTAATTCCGCCCGGAGATTAGGAATTACACCCGGGACCCGGGAGAACATAGCGGAATCCAAAGTTGCCAAAATGTCATGGACGTTCAATGGTCATGGTAGTTGTGCGCATGCGCGAAATTTGAACGAAGAAAGAACGGTCGTCTACGACTTGCTGATTGGCTAAGACAAAAAGAGAGCATGCATGATAGCGTCAGCATTTTAACCGTCATTTTTCAAACTATTTTTTAAAAATATAAAATGAAATCATGGAGTCAAATATTAAAACAATAATAAACAGTAGCGTAGCCAGCCTGTCGATTTATTCCGCTATGCTAATATTTTAGTGTTCACTGACTGTGAAAACAATAGATTTCTAAAGACATGACTAATTATAATAACTCGGAATTTACATAGCGGGACAAAATCGTCAGGCTGGCTACGCCACTGATAATCAGTGGCGTAGCCAGAATGATAATTGGGGGGGCCAATATTCATATATTCGTGATACGCAGGATTAATTTCTTTTCAAATCAATTGTCTTTACAGTCTGTTAACATGAATATATGAATATGGGCCCCCCCAATTATCGATGCTGGCTACGCCACTGCTGATAATAAAGGATTTAAAGATCATCACAGCACAGAAACTGTTGGTGAAATAGGAACGACTCGTAGTTTATAATCTTTGAAGTGGTAGGTGTCTATATTTTGCTTATTCAGTGTTTGCTGTAAGAATGCATTGTTTTTTTGACAAGTACGAGCTTGGTATATGTCGTTTTACAAGGAGCTAACCGACCGTTTAAGGCTTTACATCATCGCTTAAACTTTAAAAAGAGTTCTCAAAAGTGTACTTCAGAGTTTTGATAAAACAAATATCACTTTGCAGCTTATATAGTCGCTAAAATCATTGAATGAAATAAATAATCGAAAAACAACATTCGACGTTTAGTGCTTGTATGGTTATTATAATTATTTGTGCTGTTTTGATGTTTTGAAGGTTTAGCTATAGAAAAGTTTAACACTCACTTAAACTGCAACGTAATGCAGCAGGCAAACAGGTGATTCCTGTTCACCTTTACGACTGTCTTTGTTTCCGAAAAATTTGCACGAGTTATTTCATAATATTAGCGTAGAAAGTTAGGTCTGGGTAGCGCACGAAATATTTTGCTTCGTTTAAGATGGCGAGGGGTTCCTGCATGCATGTATTTCAGGCATTAATGATGAGAACGATCATCAATGATGAGTTCGACTGTCTACGGAGTCGCGTGCGGTTGATGTCGAATGTCCCAATGTGCAGTCTCCTGATCACGTGACGGAATAATTAGTAAAGCCCGCCCACTCTTCTAACCATCTTCGCCTGTTAACTGTGTTCAAATTCGATGGTAAATTAATACACAGTATTTCGAAAGCAAACAAACATGGAATGCCACTGAGTTTTCAGTAATAAGGCAGTCCTTATGTACGTGTTATACTCCACGGTTTTGTCTGTAGAGTTGTAATTTGTAAAGTTCCCAGGGTTTGTTATAAGAGGCTAAATGTAATATAAAAACTCTTGCCACACAAGATGGCGAATTGTGCCTGATAGGTCATATTACAAGAGCCGAGTAATTATACTTCTTCAGTCGTGTAGTGAAGAGCAGCTCCAACAGGCTCATGTACCGGGTGTCCCAAAAAAAACTTTACCTGTTTGTCTTAATATAACTCAAAAACGATAAAAGCTATTGAGTTGAAATAAACTCCACTGTATACAAGCAGGGCTAACTTAGATTTTGATATATAACATTAAATTATTGATGTGATATTTACGGAGATACAAGCATTTGATGTCGCAAGGTACTTTCAAAATCCGTGAAAAATTGACAAAAATCGGCTATTAAATTAATTCAAAAATACTTGCATGCCACTTCCCGTGGTAAGTTTTTAACTTCAGCGATTTTAACTTTAATTGTTCGCTCTTATATAAGAGTAAGTTTGCAATGGAAAAGCGTACATTTAAAGTTAAAATCACTAAAGTTAAAAACGTAAAAGTTAAAGTATCAGTTTCGAATTAATTTAATAGCCGATTTTTGTCAATTTTGCACAGATTTTGAAAGTACCTTGCGACATCAAATGCTTGTATCTCCGTAAATATCGCATCAATAATTTAGTGTTATATATCAAAATCTAAGTTAGCCCTGCTTGCATGCAGTGGAGTTTATTTCAATTTAATGACTTTTATTCGTTTTTGAGTATATTAAGACAAAGAGGTAAAGTTTTTTTTGGGACACCCGGTAGTGTAATCAAGTAAATAGTAAAAAGTTTAAACTTTCAAAAGTATTATTAAAAATTACTTTCCATAATCAGTTTTAAAAGTAGTTTTGAACTAATTCTAATTGTACATAAAGTTTATACTGTTATATACATATCAACATCTAGTATATTTTTATTTTATTCGTTGTCTTTGTAAAATTAATATTGTAGCTATAAGCAACTCGGCTTCTTTTATAAACCATGTATATGTATTTGTAAGGTAGTAAGTTAGATAATCATACTGCGAGGTAGGCGACACCCTCTTTCGTATTTTTGTACATGACAAATTAGAGTTCATCAGGTATATAGTCAGAGAGCACACCAGGTTCTAAATAAAATAAAATTTGTACTATGATTATGTCGAATCTGTCTAGATCCATCTGAACCTGTCCTTTCTATTTTTCCTGGGGGTATTTTAGCTATAAAAGCTTGGATATAATC
Source organism: Dendronephthya gigantea (assembly GCF_004324835.1). Lineage (NCBI taxonomy): Eukaryota > Metazoa > Cnidaria > Anthozoa > Malacalcyonacea > Nephtheidae > Dendronephthya > Dendronephthya gigantea. The sequence goes on along the minus strand of NW_021163185.1, from coordinate 233,905 downwards.
AGCACATGTATGAAATTGTCAAGCATCATAATCATTGTTTAGCGAATAGCGACAATATATTCACATTACGTTCATAATACTATTTATTATACCTGGGGTAGCGCCAAGGAGAGGCTGGGGAGAGGACTACAGTCCCCTTGCCGGAAAACGTTATTGGGGAGGATAATAGATTTGTCGCGGAAAACTGAGAAATCTAAAAAGGGCAATCTTATAGTTCTATCCTTGTTTTCGTCGATGGCTCATGACTGTCGGTGCAGACGGTGCTGCATGCGTGGTAAATAAAAAAATATGTGTTGGTTTTTCCAAGATACTGGAATGCCTTATATATTTAAACAAGATGCCCGCTAGGCATTAAACTCGCATTGCTTGAGTCGAGCTATAGGGCTATGACAAAAAAGACGCTTACTCAGGCGTGTGTTTGGGCTTGCCATAGTTGTTCAGCTATATGCAACGGAACGGGCGTGAAAACTCGTGAGAACTAGTGACTAGTGAGAACTCGTGAGATTGATTTGAGATTGTATTCAGTTTGATCAGGGAATTCATAGCGATATTAAGCAACTTTGGTTCAACATGAAGTTGAAAAGCATTAGAGCAACAGAACACCCCGTTTCGAAAACGCCTCGGCATCTTTTAGTGTAGGGTACTGTGCTCGGTGTGTGCAGTTGTATGTAAGGTGAGCGTTAAGATAAATATGGCACTTGGATTTTTATCGTCTTTTGTCCACAAGAAAACGATGAACGTCATGAACGAATGCACTCAGCAGTGCAGCATGCACGTTAGCTTAGCAACCACGCCTGCGTAGCTCGTGGCTTGCAGGTCAGCGCACCTTATCGCACCTTGCGGGTCGCGAAATTCTCGACCATAAAAATATTAAGAACGCTTCCCATTTTAAGAATTCGCTTGCGCATTGCGCAATGCGAGTTAATAAATTGTTATACGCCCTGTGGAATAATTGGGGACAAGTTAATTGTTAAAAACCAAAAGCGCGTTAAATAATTTCCATCACCCTACTCCTTAAAAGGTCAAGAGGATGACCGTGTCTTAGCGAGTCACATTGCAGTCACATAGCATCAGGCCATATAACAATTAATTTAAATATATAATGAAACTAACCCAAGCCGGAAAACCAATGTAGTAACAAAATGTGTTTTCACAGCTTACCGTCGTCATCGTGGTCTTCATGGACAACATTTAGGATGATAATAACGAAAACATCAATTTCGGACGATCTTAAAAGTAAGTACACATGTAAATATTGCAAACAAGCAAAGTATTATTATTATTATTATCATAATATCTTGACATGCAGGGGGCCTAACTCACGCAAAAGCGATTTTCAGTAGGGCCCTGAAAAGCATAATAGCGTGCATGGTCTGTATTGCTTAAGGTGGAAGAATGGCCCAAGTCAGTTACAACAAACCTGAACTGATTCTGCTCATCAGCAAAGTAAAGAAAGTCGCGGAAGAATTTATGCAAAATGAAACTTAGTGAATTAGAATTCTAGGTGCACTAAAAGTGTACGGCAACCTTGCCATTTACTGATAGTGAAAGAGTATAAACAAATTTACGACAAACCTGAAAAGGCTGAACTGGTTTTCCCCATTGATAAAAATAATGAGTGTGACCATGAAAAGAACAAATGTGCGCCATCTTTCACTAAAATAAAATATATAAACCTATAAAGTTCGTTAGGTATTAAATATACATATTATATACACACCTTACTACTAAAATTACAAGCATAGTAATACGTTAAAAACATCTATTTCATTATGAGCGCGTATTCTGTATCTACAGTGCAAGTTGCCGTGTGCATGTCCCTGACAGATCTGCTTAGCGTAGGCAGCGCCAGCGATAAAAAGCAATCAATGACATTTTAGAACATGCAAGGAAATCTAAGGAATTTTTGAGAAGTGTTACTTAACTATACGAGTCAAATATTTTAAAATATTATTTTAAAAGTAGCATTAAAAAAGTGCAATTTTATAAAATAATCCGGTATATTAGAACTGTGCCACAGCCTTGAAATTAATTCAGATAATAAATACAGATATGGATATCAGGTACTTTTAGGTAAATACCCAGGAGTACAGAGCACGAAGTATCAAGGAAATTAAATCTTGTTTCAAGGAAATTTAAGGATATTATAATGCAAAATCAAGGATATTTTAAGGGAAAAAATTGGACTTTGCCCTTTGGTTTACAATTAAAAGCGATTAACATGACAACTGTAAAAAACAAAGTTCAATGGCTAATGTTTATTTATGGAAAGCTTGTGAAATAATATACACTTAATGTATGCTCCCGAGGGAAATAGTGAGTTTTGTTTTCCCGAGAGTCTGAATGTTTCCCGAGACGAAGTCGAGGGAAACATTGAGACTCGAGGGAAAATAAGACTCACTATTTCCCGAGGAAGTGTACATTAAGTGTTTTGTTATATAGGAACAAAAACATACCGATGTTACACAACAATATTATTTAAAAAGAATCCCACTTTACTTTATTATGACAAGAAGCGGGCAACAACTATTCACTTGTTTCCCTGGCGGGAAACATTGCATTTATTTAAAGTCATGTGACTACGAATGAACCAATCACATTTAAAATACACAGAACCTATATAACAACAATATTTATATTAAATATTTATTTTTCCACATAGGTTTATTGAACTGTAAATGTCATAGGATCAATGCTAACAATTATTCGAATACTCAAAATAGCAAAAGATATTTCTTCTACCTGTAATATGCTATATACGGAAACAACACCGTCAAACAAGTAAAGTGTACACAAAGCGGCTCAAATCGACGAACGGCCATTGCATGTTAAGTACGCTTTTCATCGCCGAAATTTTTTCGCTGATCTCTTCGCTGATTTGACTTTATATAAAATTCTAAAAGATGGCCATTTGAGATTTACATTCATACTGTTACATCACAAAGATTTGAGGTTCTAGGATTCGTATGCAGTGAGCACAAGTCCTGAGAGTACAAGCCGTCAGAACTCGACCTCACGACCCGACAGCAAATTCACGCTTTATAGCAATGCTGGTAAACCATAAACGCCGTATTATTATTGTTAGCCATTATTCGAATGCTTCACGCTAAAAATATCTTTACTTCTTCAACTACACGGCGCAAACAGCATCGCTAAACGATTGTCTTAAAGACGGCTCAAGTTCTCAAACGCCAGAAATATGTCAAGTAAGCTGAACATCACTCGTATTGCTTCGCAGATTTCGTCGCTGTTTTCACTTTATATAAAATTCTAAAAAATGGCCATTTAAGATTTATATTCATACTGCTATATTACAAAAGAGTAAAAGCCTTTGGATTAACACGCAGCGGCGACAACTCATGAGAACGCAAACTGTTGACAAAAAAGCCGGATCCTGAGCGATGTTATATAATCACGTTGTTTTGATATCAGGGAAACCCCTATAGGCTATATATATTGCAATAGGTGAATGGTTAATAATGGTAATTGCACTGAGTGGAGTCCGAGTGCAAGTAAAGATATTTTTAGCGCAAAGCATTCGAATAATGGCTAACAATAATAATATGGCGTTTATGGTTTACTAGCGTTGTCCGCTAAAGCGTGAATTTGCTTTAAAAATGGTGGTTGTGTCCACCGGGTTGTAATGTTAATGATGTCGGGTCGTGACAGAATTCTGACGGCTTGTACTCTCAGGAGTTGTGCTCACTGGATACGAATCCTAGAACCTCAAATCTTTGTGGTGTAAGAGTATGAATGTTAATCTCAAATGGCCATCTTTTAGAATTTTATTTAAAGTCAAATCAGCGAAGAGATCAGCGAAAAAATCTCGGCGATGAAAAGCGTACTTAACATCATAGATAATAAAATCACTGGATAGGAAACTATAGTCACGTGGGGTGCTTAGGGGCATTTTGATTGGTCGAAACGCGTTTTTCATGTTTTTAAAATGGCTGAAACCTTGTTGAAAAATCTGATGTCACGGATGGCGAATATTTACGTAAGTAGCATTGATTTCCTTATGTTTTTGACTGAGATTTTTTCAAATTTTCACCTTTGTTTGGTTTGTGTAACATTTTGTTCTTCTTTCTCTTTTTATCGGCAAATATGACCTAGCCTACGCCACACATCAATAGTCAAAGTAAGTCTAGACGTTGTTTGTTTACAAAGGAATTGTTTCATTTTTGCGAAAAATGCGTCGCAAAATAGTGTGTTTTTCTTTCTTTTTACTGTTTGTTTTCCCGAAATTTGCGACGCAATTTATATATATTAAATTTGTCGAGTTTGTTTAGTTATATGAAAAACTGCATACATGTTCTGCTAAATTGTGGCTTTGTAACAATTAAATTAATAAGATTTGTTTTTTTGGGAGGTTTTTTTTTGTCAAAAGTTTAGTGTTGTACGTGCAATGTTTGTATGGGTGGCAACCATTAAATATTAATGTTTACAATATAAATGCAGCGAGCATTGGGTTGAAGCAGCTAGTCTCCAATACAAAGTCAATTATTATACAAAGTCAAAGGCAATTATCTTATCATATAGAATGTTCATTTTTATTTATTTTTGCATTTTTAGACTTTTCAAATAACATGGGAAAAATAAAGTTGGCAAGGAAGAGAAAATACTCTCATTGGCAATATAAGCCAAAAACTGTACCCTCTGTACCCTCCCACAACAAGTTTGACTTTCATCTGCGAAACCTTCCATGTGAAACCTTCAATATCCCTTCAATCAACAATTTTTCCAAAATTTTTGAAGAACTGACAGGCAAGAATGTTTTAAGAAATCTATGGACCCTGGTTCAACATGGACATCCATTTTTGCTACTTTCAACTTTCTCCACCAGCAAAATAGCAACACCAGCTGCAAAGAAATCTGTCATTGTCAATAAAGATTTCTCTTGGATTGTCTTAATTTCCAACAAAAATGTCTCTGCTAAAGTAACTGGAATTCCAAACCTACTGGTAAACCCAAGTAACTTTATCAAATTGTTAGACTTTGTTGACTCCTGTGACATTTGTCCTGGTATTTTATGCAATGATAGCCTTACTCAGTTTTGTAAACGTCATAACAACAATGGTGCGTTCAAGGATAATCAAGGGATAATCAAGGGATCATCAAGGCAGAGCTGATAGATGGCAATAGAGTGAGACCAACTGATTGTTCCTACTTACTTGAAACAGCCACATCCCAGTCTTGTCAAAATTGTAAAGCATACCAAAAATGTCTTTTGACCAAACTTTCAAGAGAAAAACGTAAAGAATTAGATCATAAGCAGCCAGCCAAGACTCAAGTAAACAGCCATTGCCCCTGGAAATATTTGACTACTGAGGAACATGAGGAACGAGTTAAAAACTGCAGAGAAGACAGACAAAAAAAATCAAAAAGAATTGCTAACCTGGAAAAAAAGTTCGAAAAGGTAAATGAAATAATTTATACTGATGCAGTGATTATAAATATTGCCCCTATTGATAGCCCCTATATTGCTCTATTAAATTATCTAACAAATAAATAATATTGCATAGGATTTAGTTACCCTGATGATGAAGCAATAGAAGGCTTATTCAAAAATTTAAAATCAAGTTATTCATCAGAAAATCCAAATGACTTTAAGACTCTGTTCCTACAGCAACAAGAGAAGGCAATGAGTTGCTCAGACAAGAGAGGGAGACGATGGCATCCACTAATTATAAGGTGGTGTTTTCAACTGCATGCTACATCTCCTAGAGCATATAAAATGCTTAAAGAAAGTGGTATACTCACATTGCCTGATAATATAACACTTAGAGATTATAGTAATTGTTTTAAAGCTGGAATAGGTTTTGATTCAACATATTTAGATTCAGTCAAGCAAGATTTCTCCTCTAGGTGTAAACCCAAAGAATATGACTCATGGGTCGGTATAATTCATGATGAAGTTTCATTGAGGCAGGAACTAGTGTTTGATGATTCAGGTAGCCTCATTGGATTTGTTGATTTAGGCTCAGCCCAGAATTCAATTGATAAAGTTGAAAAGTCTCTTTCTTCTGAAGGTTGTTTTTCGCCAGAGGAAGCAACCCATATGTTTGTGTTCATGATTGTCAGTCTTTATTCTAATTGGAAAATGCCTATTGCCTTCTTCCCAACCACTATTATTAAGTCATTTGCTCTGTTCAATCTTTTTTGGCAATGTGTTGAAGAGTTGGAAGAGAGGGACTTTTAAGTTCTTACCACCACATGTGATGGTGCTTCTCCTCATCATACATTTTATAAATTCCATTCTAAATCTGGTACAAATCAAGATACACCAATTTATAAGACACCAAACCCCTATTCTGATGAAAAACGGTTCATTTTCTTTATTTGTGTCCCAGTTCACCTGCTTAAAACTGCTCGTAACAATTGGGAAAACAGTTTTTGGAACAATAAAACTAAAACATTGAAGAACAACAACGTGTTGATTTCTTGGGTGCAGCTTATTGATGCTTTTGAAAATGATATTTCTCAATCAAATGCTTCAGGGTTACGGATACTCCACAAATTGAATGCTAACCATCTCTTTCTTAACCCATATTTACGAATGAGAGTTATCTGGCTGCCCAGGTATTTAGTAACCGAGTAGCATGTGCAATAACAACCCAAGGCAAGAAAGGGACAGAAGAAACAGCCAAGTTTGTCAAAAACATGAATGATTTTTTCGATTGTATGAATGCAAACAGGATGTACACTAAGTTTGAGTTTAAAAGTGTGTACCGTTCATCCACTGATAGCAAACTCTGCCTAAACTCATTGCATGTAAAAGCAGAATATGCACCTCTGCCCTGTCGTAACTTACCAAAGAATTTTTCTATTGGATCCTGGTTGAATTTTGTAGCAACCACATATTCTACACCTGGAATTTGAAGAGAAAACTGCACAACTTCAACAAAAGAGTTAACACAGATTTGTAAACCTTCCCACGTCTGATCACTTATAAAATATCTCCTACGTTCTTTGAGTGGAACATCTGTATGGCTCATTGCCCATTTCTCCCAATCCTGAAAATATTTTTGTGCTTCTTTTGGTCAGACTTAGGCTATCAAGGCTGTTAAACAAATTAAAAGAAATGCTGGTTCTCTTCTTGAACTAGATCCAGAATTAAAATTAGCTAAAAGTAGTAAGAAAAGGAAAGCTTGAACTATTAAAAACGTAATGCATGAGTGCATGAAATCAAAGTTTGAAAGATGTTTGGCTGTTTTTTACATGTCAATTATTGTAAGTATTTATAAATAAGTTAATTGCAGCAACCAGTTATTGTCCAGGGTTGTAGTGTGATTTTTTATTATAAATAAAATAATAAAGTCAACATTTAATACCCAATGTACTTTCACTGTGTAATGTTTTTATGCAATATAACTTGTTACGTCCTGCCACAAGACATATACTATGCACAAACAATAGAAGAATTGTCAAATAATACTTTAAGAGGTAAACCAAAAATAAAAACACATTAAATTTTGGAAATGTAGACATTAAAGTTTATTTTATATAAAAGTATAAAATAGTTCAACAAGATAAAACTTATGGGGCACAGCTATTGCACATTAATGCGTTTCTAATGCTGTCCTTGCCATGTAGATCAAGAACATGGGAGTTTATAGTGCCTGACCATAGGCAGCCCAATGGCGACTCGCGTGCCTGACAGTGTTCAGGCAATGTAGGCATTATATAGTTAAGGGTTAGAGACTGTTGTGAGTGTTTTGTTGACAAATAAACGCACGCGCTGACCATACAATGAACGAGAAATTCAATATTGCACGAGGCCGTAGGCCGAGTGCAATATTGACATTTTAAGTTCATTGTATCGACAGCAAGTGCGTTTATTTGTAAACAAAACACGAACATAAAGTCTCTAACACTTTTAATATACAATCTGAGTTCATTGATTGCTGCATTGAAGATCTAAGCTTCGCTGCAGGCTGTCGTTTTTGGACCAGGAACTGGTCCCCACACGCGGCTAATCTTGTTGTTGTTGTTGTTGTTGTTGTTGTTGTTAGGGGGTGACGCTCTTTAAAAAAGCCTAAGGCTCCGTCAATTCGCATCAGATCGCAATAAAACTTCGCACAACTATTCTTAGCGATATTTCCCATCGATTGACGGAGTTATAATTTTGATTTTTTCATTTTAAAGAAATTTAGAAGCAACTCAAAATTGTAGCGTAGTAATGCGTATAGATTATATTCAATATTAGTATGCATAACTGAAGCAAGTTCGAATGGCTAAGGCTCCGTCATTTCGCACCAGATCGTGATAAAACTTCACACAACTATCTTAAAGGTTATTCTCTATCGACTTACGGAGTTAAATTGTTTGTGCTTGTATTCTGCAGAAGATTTGCAAGCCATGTCAGATTGTAACGGGAGGCAAATTTTAATATTATTAATATTCATAACCTATGAGTTCAAGCTAGAAGGTCGCGTATTTTCGTTGTTTTGTACACAATATATATTCATGACTATAGGACCATTGCGTTAAATGCGTTTCTCTCTAGGGCATTTCTTATTTTTTATTTATTTGTTTAGGGTTTGCCCAGCATACATATACATAAAAAACGACTATAATGACAGTGGCACGGTGCACGCAACGCTAGCTTCTCGCCAGCTAAAGCGGCATAGATTAGGACATAGATGTGCAATTTGGCATATTTTAAATGTCTTTGTATTGAAAGCAGATGAAAAATGTAGAAAAGCGATAATTTCAACATAACCGCAAGATTGCCTAGGTTCATATATATTTGAAATTTCATCCTGGAGAGAAAGATTGAATCTATACTTCACCAGTTCCTGGTCCAATAGTACGATTGTACTTGTTAAATAAACCACGATTTTCATAGGTTATTGCGAATAAACCACGATTTTCATGATCTGTCGCTAGGCAACAAGAAACCACGTGATTGATTTTGACCAATCGCGTGATTAGATTTAGGCCAATGCACGAAGATTGTATATTAATATATATATTATATATATATCCTAAGGTAGGCAACTTCAATCCCAATATCGACATGGACACATGCAAACAATCAGAAAATACGTCAATTTATCCCTAAAACTAAGCTAAAATAACAGCAGAAATGAAATCTACGATAATTTTACTATATACTGGCTATATTTTAATATTGAAAACAAATTATGGAAGCGAGAAAAATGCGAAAAGCTTTTCATATTTTACCCATTTTTTGAATGGGACGATGCTGGACCCGCGCTGTTGACTTTTGAGAACGTTTGAAAATGACGAATTTGTTATCTCATTGGCTGTTTTTCTTCTCGCTGTTGTGACAGCCTATGTATTCGTCATTTGCAAACGTTCTCAAAAGTCAACAGCGCGGGTCCAGCCTCGTCCCATTCAAAAATGAGTAAAATATGAAAAGCTTTTCGCATTTTCCTCGCTTCCATAATTTGTTTTCAATATTGAAATATAACCAGTATATAGTAAAATTATCGTAGATTTCATTTCTGCTGTTATTTTAGCTTAGTTTTAGGGATAAATTGACGTATTTTTGGATTGTTTCCATGTGTCCATGTCGATATTGGGATTGAAGTTGCCTACCTTAGGATATATATATATATATATATATATATATATATATATATATATATATATATTAATATATAATGCCTGCATTGCCTGAACATTGTCAGGCACGCGAGTCGCCATTGGGCTGCCTATGGCCTGACAAAGTTTCTTTAAATTTTTTGTGCTCTTTATACACCTTAAGATAAGCCATTTTCGTATACGATAATATAAATCGGTAAATAGGCGGAGAAGAAACCTATTATCCTCATTAGCAATTTGAGAAGAATAAGGCCAAGATTCAAACAGTGCAGGCACATTCTCAACTATTTGCTCTAGTAAATCACTGTCCGATTTACGCGTGCTACTTCTGAAGTGAAAAAGGTTAAGATATGGTCTAATGGTCATTTCCAACGTACAGAAATAACTAAGTAATAATGGTTCAACTGTAGATAAACCACCTCTGTTTAAAGACGCTGTAATTAGATTGGGGTAGGACAAGACGGAAGTTTCGGCTCCAGATAAAAAACCCCTAAATGTTTTTACAATTTTCGCCAACCTTCACAGTTTGCTTGCACGTTTGGTGTTGTGGAGTGTTCGTTGGCTTTGCAGTATCGTTGCAGTTTATCTCTTGTTTTCCTACAAACATATCCAGCAACATAAGCTACAATAGATTGATCTATCGACCTAAGAGTGGTGTTGTTGTCAGTTTCTCCATTGAATTTCTCATTAATATTCAAAGCGTTGCAAACGGAAGTGGATCTGAAATTATTAATACTATCATAAAGCGCCGAAATAATTTTCTGCAACAGCAAATTTCCTTTAGGACAGCCACACCCTCTCAATAGTTCGGTCCAGGAAGTAATTAACAGTTCAGAGGTTCTGTATTCCGTTAAATGCTGGGCTATGTATTTATGCCTCACAGCAGAGCTCGCACGAAAATCCAGAGCAAAGATGATTGCCCACAGTTTTTGTGTTACACTCTTTAAGAAATCGGAAAAAGTGGACGGACTACCTTGTAATTGTGTATAGAGTTGAATGGCCTGAAGCTTTAAATTAGCAAACCGTGTTCCCCTAAGTAAAGCTAGATCGGATGAAGTAGTGGAAATTCCGCCGAGGAGTTTTGACACAGTCTGTAATCCATCATTTGCAAAGTAGTCCAACGCTCCGAGGCCAGCTAGAACTTCTCTTGTTTTTATTTGGTGCTCGGTCATAGGGCGATGCTTTCTGCGCTTTTTCTTAGCTGAGGCTGAGCCGTCACAGGTTCTTTGATGTTTTGCAAACCATATTTTTGAACGATATATCTTTCTACATTTCTTGCAACGCAATAAGTTCACATTTTCGTCCTCACTTTCCGAGTGCGCTTCTTCCTCGCTTTCATTGCTTTTCTCGCATTCATCGATCGCATTTTCCTCATCGTCTAGGGCTTCACTTATTTCTACCATGTCCATTAAATTACTGTCATCCCATTCTTCAAAAATATCTTCTACTTCCATTTTTTCAAAATTTTAAGTGAATCTTATTTTAATTTAAAAAAATCAATAAGTTGTTCAGTATATTGCAAGAAGACCTGAGGCAACTTAACGCAAGCTAACGCAACTTGACGCAAGCTATATCGTGCGTGACGTCACGATTTTCAACAAGGTTAAAATGCTGACGCCATGAGTTTCCTATCCAGTCTTTTAACTATCCATGTTAACATGCAATGGCCTTTCGTCGATTTAAGCCGCTTTGTGTACACTTGTTTGACGGTGTTGTTTCCGTAGCATATTACAGATAGAAGAGATATTTTTGCTTAGAGTATTCGAATAATTGTTAGCATTGATGATATGACATTTACAGTTCAATAAACCAATGTGGAAAAACGAAAATTTGCAGAAAACGGGCTAGTTGCCTTATGACTTTATTATGACTTTATTAAAAACGGTACTATTTCACCAAAATAAATATTTACAAGAATATTACTTAATTAAAAGAAGAGAAAGAAAAAGGGTGATCTTCCAATAGGCCGAGTGCATACACTATATACGTATATTATATAAATTTTGCCAATTGTGAACATTAACATATTTGTTTCATTTTAGTTTTAAAGCTTGAGATATTGCTAGTTGATTTTATTTCAGTGGAGAGGTTATTCCAAGCCTCAGCTCCCCTATAGGCGAAAGCCTTTTTCATACTGTTTGTTTTAGGCTTAGGTAATGCGAAATTGTATTCGCTATTTCTTGTATTATGGGTATGTATAGCATTGGTATTAGTAAAGATTTCAGTAAGGTAATTTGGAGTCATTTTGTTTTTAACTTTAAACATGAGAAGCGCTAGTTGGTGATCTCGTCTGGCTTGAAGGTTAGAGATCCCTACTTTTTTCAAAATATCAACAGATCGAATCTCATAGCTTTCGCGTGTTATAATTCGGAATGCTCGGTTTTGGAGCTTTTGTTATTTGTATGATAAACCCTTTCCTAGGCAGCCCCAAACTTGCGAGCAATAATCAAAGTGTGGTTGACTATTGATTGATATATTGTAATTAGTGTTCTAAAATCCACTATTTCTCGAAGCCGTCTTAGGATGCTAAGGCCTGCATTTATTTTTTTAGTAATTAGGTTCATGCACTTGTGCATTCCATGACAAATTTTCGTCAATATTTACACCAAGAGATTTAGTTACTTTAACTCTGTCTATTTTCCTACCATCAATATGTATGTGAGGATGTGCATCAATTTGATTAATTCTTTTATTAATTGCTACCTAATATCATGTATTCCGTTTTGGAATGGTTTAAAGTTAATTGGTTGGGTGACATCCAAGTTGATATTTTTTCTAAATCATGGTTAAGATTCTCTGCAATTTCATTAATATTTTCACTAGATGTATCGATTTGGGTATCGTCGGCAAACATGCTGGTGCTTGTTCTCTCTAGACATTGAGGCAGATCATTTATGTATATTAGAAATAAAAGTGGCCCTAGAGCAGAGCCTTGAGGAATGCCTGTTTTTACACGAAGTGGTCCAGATGTGTGGCCCCCTACTTTGCAGTATTGCGTTCGGTCTGTCAAATATGACTTGAGCCAACACAGCGCCGTTTCTGTTATGCCGTAAATATCCAACTTTTTGAGTAGAATATCATGATTCACGGTATCGAAAGCTTTTTTTAAGTCTAAGAACACGACACCATTAAGTTTGCCGACATCAATTCCTTCGCGAAGGAATTAAATTTATGCCACGGGTGCGTGCTTGAAATCAGACGGCTAGACTTTACAGAAGTTGCCTGTCGTGATTTTGCAAGCTAGAAGAAGGTTAGAACTAAAAGGATATTCTCATAAGCTTTCTCTCGAATGGCCATCTTTTAGTTTTTACAAATTAAAAACTCGTTGTAAATCTAGTAAATCGAACTTTTATAAAGCCTGGCGGTCGGCCGTGCCGCTGACCAGTCAACTTTGCGGAAAAATTAGCCAACTTTACGGAGCTATTGCGAGCAAACTAAATGAAATAAAACTCTAATTTTTGGCCATGAGCTTAACAATATAACGAAGAAAAATGACCTTTTTAAATTTTTCGATTTTCATTAAAAGCGAAGCGGCCACTCCAGCTCCGGGTTCGCTCGAATCCGGAACCAGTTCCGGTGTCCCGGTCTCGTCGTCGTCGGCTTCCATAGCTGCAGCTCTTTTGGGCGCAAACTTGCTTGAGGATTTAAACTCTCGTTGAACATCATCTTCAACGTACGATAAAGGACGGTTATTCACAGCATCTCCACATCGAGTAAAACCAATGGAGCTATTGAGACTCTGGGAGCTCTCAGACCGTCACACCGGGTTCGCGAACCCGCAGATGAATATCCTGCCATTCATGACGTTATGCAATCTCGAGACGCGACCGCGGGCTCACTGACGGAAACTGTGCATAAGCAGAACAAACTCAGCACAGAACAATCTCAGACCGCTACCACGGCAATTACGAAACCTATCAAATAAAACGTGACTAACACATTGTAAATACAGTATCAAGTTCCCAAGATATTCCCACCAGACGCGACAATCACCTGAAGAGTGTGGTAGACTTAGTTAAAAGCTCCACAATATGTCTAAATTGCAAGACGAATGCGGAGTATTGACCAATCTAATTTCTCGGGGTTATATCTCTTTTGACTGCAAACAACGAAAACCCGAGGTACGAGGATGCCGACAACATTTACGACGGCCGATTCTGGCGATTCAGAGGCTAGATTAAAAAGCTATCTGAAAACTGATTATATATGTATATAGAGATTTATGCACAGCTATATGAAAACTCATTATATGTGTATAGAGATTTATGCACAGTATAGAATGTTGAAATAAAAAATAAAAAAAGGGAAATCATAACTTCATGCAATTTGATTGGACGTACGATATTCTTCACACAATACCATACACAGCTTTTGATTGGACTTGTGCATACCTGTTCAAATCATATTACTCGCGCTGCGCACTCGTGATTGTATATTAGGACCTTAAAGGCTGCTTTCCACTTACACGTTTTTTATACGCACGTACACGTACGGAAAATTTTAAATGCTTTTAAATTTTTATTACTCGGGCTTTCCACGGGAAATGCCCGAGGTATAAAATGGGCTTCGGTTTTCCTTTTTTTTTTTTTTTTGTGTTCATCGCGAAATCGCAGTCAAGACAAAAACACGCATGTGCAAAGGAACATATATGGTCAACACAGGATAATAACTGTGTTTAACATTAACAGTGATTCGGAAGGCACTAGATAGGATCGACTAAAGCCCCTTGAGCCTGCAATCATTAAATATATTATCAGCGGTAATTACCATATTATTTTTATTCTATTTATGAATGCGGAATATTTTAATTATAACTTCCGGTCCTAAATGTAAACAAATTAAATTTCGCGCGAAATTTAAATTAAATGGCGACTGCAACATCAAGCAACCCGTGGGCATCGTTTTTCACAGAACAGTTTGATCGTTTCACAGGATATGTTAAGGACGAAATTACAGCATATGAGCTCATTAAAGCGTACGAAATTGCCACCACTAGTCGCTTCACTGTATTCAAACAAACAACGGGCTTCAGTGACACAACGGGCAACGAAAATGCCAAAACTCATAGAAAACATCGCGTGCGATGGCAAGACCCACAGGAGACCACAGGGTTCAAGCTCGAGTTTGACGGAATCCCATTCGAAATTGCTGGAATAAGAATTCTAGATTGCCAAAATGGACCCGATAAAAATAAAGCGAAGAAAGAAAAGGAGGCTTTAAAGAAGTTTGAACATGCTGTAAGTGCCACAATTGTGTAATCTAATACGTAATACCAACTAATGTAATACTAATGTAATACCAATGTAATACTACAAGGCCTGGGAGAAAGAAATAGTAAATTTATCGCTATTTAGTGCCGTCCTCTTTTCTCCTGGGGTGCATGTAACTCCACAATAAGGTTAACTTCCACAGCTCATAAAGTGTTTTCATACCAAAAGTTCCTACCAAAGGGCAAAAGGTTCTTGTATAAAACCATTTAACATACTATACTTCAAAATAATGTAAAGAAATAATAAAAATATGTTGCTCTTAGGATGGAGTTGATCACAGCTATAATCATCCCAAACGTCGTTTTTTGGTACAAGACACGAAAAGATGCGGCTGTCCTGCCAGAATTCACATGAGAAAAATAGTGAAGTTTCCAGATTTTCAGGTGAGGCTAAAAAAGGTCAATTTCCACTCAGGAAAATAATCCGTGGATTGTACCGGATAAGGGAAAAAAATTCGCGTGCATGCGTCTGGAAAAGAAATTTTCTGATAAAACAACATCGCAGGGCGGAAAATAAAAAGTTGAAATATTTTGGTCCTGAGATATGGAGATTTCCAACTTTTTGGTCCTGAGATATACTAGGAAAATAATTTGCGGATTGGACCAGATAGAACATTTCGCTCCATATGGAGCGATCGAGATGTTCTATCTGGTCCAATCCAAAAAATTATTTTCCTAGTAGAGTTGGCCTTAACAGAACATATAATGAGGTTGATGAACAGAATGTTTTATCAATAGTGTGACACAATAGGTCATTGAGTCAAATTCAATTTAGAACTTCATCTCAATCGCGGAGGCCTTTTTTCGAGTGCTGCGCAATTTGTTGCTTTATTTTAGCTATGCACTTGCTTTGTCTGCACGAGACTCTTCTAAGCGAAAAAGGTTCCGGTTTGATTTTTAATGTTAATCAACGAGAACAGGGAATACATTAATTTGTAACACTCTTTAGATTACGGAAGATAAGAAAAAAAAGAAAGAGATGATGTCAAAAATCTTGCGTGATGCTCGCTTCAGAGATGAGAGCATCGTTATGGAGAAAAGAATATATATTACTCTGCCTCAGGAAAAAGACCATTCGTTTCACCTGACAGGAAAGGTACATTTGTTTTGCATAAAATAAATTACAGTTGTCATACAATACTTCAATAATAGTCACACAGGTAATGCAGTTCCCTATAAAAAATCATAAAGTATAAGTGTAGGTGATAGTATAATTTCGAGTGCAATTACGGATTAATCGACCAATCAGGGTCGAGAAACATTTCCTTGCATATTATTATATATGTTATGTGTTATATAAAATTGAACATTAACATGAATTAAATTCTTCAAATCTATATTCTTAGATCTCTGGACTTCTTCAACCTATTGACGAGAGACTGGTGAAGAAGATACAGGAATTGGTATCAAACGGAGTTAATCGTGTCTCTGAGATGCAACATCACCTGCAATATTACGTGAAGAAGGAAATATTTGCTGGACAACAACCACCAGAAGTGACAAACAGGAGATTCTTCCCTACTAGCGTTGATGTACGGAATCATATGTACAGAGCGACAGTGCAGCAAAGACACTCAAATATTGATCAAGAAAACTTAGAATCCAAAATTAAAGAATGGCAGAAGGAAAATCCAGATGACAAATTCTATTTCCGACCGTACAGCCATGTGAACACCGGCGGAGATGATGGAAAAAGTGATGAAGACGATGGTGATTATGCAAATGAGAATGATCATAGTTGTGATGATGACATCGTTGAAATAAAACAAGAAGACCAATTAAAAAATCTTCTTCTGGTCCACCAAACACAGTGGCAAAGGAAACTTCTCGAGAGATATGGAGGTGATATTTGCCTACTTGATGCGACATATAAAACGTCTCGCTATGCTCTTCCTATGTTCTTCATGTGCGTCAAAACCAATGTCGATTACTGCGTTGTTGCTTCTTTTGTGGTCCAACAAGAAGATGCTAATTCCATTTGGGAAGCTTTGCATATACTGCAAGGTTGGAATCCAAATTGGAACCCCGATTTCTTCATGGTCGATTTCTGTGAAGCCGAAATTAATGCCATTGAAAGACTTTTTCCAAGTAAGGAAATGTTATTATAAAAAATATTTTGTCGATAGTCAATATAATATTGAAGCACAAACTCAAGGCACTGCACTTGCGCAATTAAATTAATCTACAGACAATGTTTTTTCTTTCCAGACTGCCTTGTGTATCTGTGTGATTTTCATCGCGAACAGGCCTGGGTTCGATGGGTAAACAAAGGCAAAAATGGGGTTACAAAAGAACAAAAAGATAAGCTTCTGACAAGATTACGTGCAATGGCAAAAGCTCCTAACGAGGAAGAATTTCAGACAACCCTTACCAATCTCAAGAGTGATGAATTATGGAAAACGAACAAATTATTGCAAGATTGGATGAATAAAACCTGGCTACCAGAAAAAAAAGTGAGTTAGATCAAAGATCAAAGATAAAGGACAACATGCTGTTTCTTTGTAGTCAAACAAGTTTTATCGAAAACGACAATGTATGTACATAGCCTAATATAATCAGCCAAAATGCTTTGTAGGGAAAAGTTGGGTAAATTTGAGGGATGCATATTTTTACGCTCTTCTTATATACGCTTCTTCTTTATTCTCACTATTTAGCGCTGGGTCTGGGCATACAGAAAAGACCGCTTTAATGTAAAAGTTAATACTAACAATGGCGTGGAACGACAGAATAGATCATTGAAGTATCAGTTTCTGGCTGACAACAGAGATAAGACTCTAAGTGGACTGATAAGTGTTGTGGTAACACAGTTTCTCCCCAGCGCCTATAAAAAGTAAGCAAAAATTGAAATATTTTTCATTATATCTTCAAGTCGGAATCCAGATGAATAGCCTAATCATACAATGATCTCTTTAGATATATTGAAAGCAACATCCGTTACGCCAGTGCATATCGCCATTACAACGAATCACTCCCAAAATGGTTGCACAATCGACCAAGACAATTTGTCACACACTGCCAGAAACGTCTATCCCAAGCAGGCACAATGAGCAAATCTAGTATCAGACATGAAGAACACGGCGAGTTTATGGTTGAAAGCCAAAGCAATTGTGGGAAATCCTACAAAGTTCAATTTGGTGATCTTCACACCATGCCATCTTGTAGTTGTTTTGACTGGCAAAAACACCATTGGCCTTGTAAACACTTTTTGGCTATCTACACACATTTTCCGGGATGGGGCTGGGAGAGAATGTCTCCCTCCTACACATCTAGCGCACACTTTACAATAGATTCTTCAGTCATTCCGGTTGATTCACTGCCACCTTCTCATATCACCTCCAAGAGCACATGTAGTTTGGAAAATGTTCTCTCAGTAAACAGAGAGGTACAAACAGTTCCAGATGAGGCAGATAACCCAGAAAACGAATTCAAAGATGAGGATAGAAAGCCATCTGTTAATCCTCAACATGAGGGGAGATGCTGCAGAGAGATGTTGAAAGAAGTTCAAAATCTTACCTATCTTTGTCCTGATGGGAATGCTTTGGTGAAACTAAAAAAAGATCTGCATACACTGATGGAAAACTTTAAACAACACATACCATCAGAAAACGGTCTTTTTATGGAAGCTTCAAAACCAAAAACGGTTTCAAAGAAGCAATCCAAAGAAGTGAAGGAACAGTTAACAAAGCATAAGGAGTATGGCAAGCTTCCTCTTCGATTGAACTTAAAGAGAAAAAAAAATTGTCTTATAGATGCTTTGTCTCCAGTAAAGAAACAAAAGAAAGTGATTCCTTCGCTAGAACTGGATATCAGTGATATGATAAAAGAACAAAACAAGTCACAAAATGATATAACAAATGATAAAGAGGAAAATTTTACAGCAGAACAGTCCAGTTCCCCGGCATTCACATGTAGTCAATTAATTTCTGCGCCATTAGGGGATTCTATTGGTAATTTTGAAGAAGAGAAAAATGCTCTTGCTGAAGACCTGCAATGTTTGCCAAATGCCTCAGAGAGTACCAACATGCTTAGGTGCAATGAACAAGGAAAAACATTTATCCTCATAGATGAATCCTCACCAGATCCAAAAGCATGGTTAAGCCTCAATGACCCTGACTGCCCAGGTGCAATGATCACACTGTACCAAGCTTCTAAAAAGAACATTTTAGATAAGAAAGGATGGCTAACTGATTCTGAAATGCATGCTGGACAAGTATTGCTTCAGACAGAATTCCCCCTGGTGGACGGCCTTTGTGACCCTGCAGTTAAAGGTGACTTGGTTACACCAGCAATCAGTGAGTTTGTGCAAATTGTCAACACTGGGGCCCACTGGGTTTGTATGAGTACAATATCATCTGGTCCTGGTACTGTCAAAATTTATGATACTCTTTACAACACAGCAAATTCAGTTGCAATACGCCATGCCTGCCATATGCTCATGTACACAGGTGAAGCAATATTGTTTGTCAACGAGAGAGTTCAAAGACAAATCAATTACAATGATTGTGGCCTTTTCTCACTAGCCATTGCAACAGATTTATGCAATGGTATTAATCCATCTACTCAATCATATGACCAACAAGGCTTACGACAGCACTATGTCAACTGTTTGGAGTCCAGAAGAATGGCTTTGTTCCCAAAGACTACCCGAAGAGTACCACGTCATCTAGGCTCCACAAGAATATCTGTTGCAATCTACTGTGTCTGCAGGATGCCTAATGACAAGAAGGAATATGTACAATGTTCAAATTGCAATGCTTGGTTTCACCCATTGTGTGTTGACATCCCTGAGTGGGCTATCAAGACTAAAAGAAAGTGGAGATGTGATACATGCAAAAGCAAGCAAGTAAAGAGACCATATCTGCATTAGTGTACCAATGGAGACTGAATACTTATTTAGTAAAATAATGTGATTTTATTGATGTTATGTATTTTGTGGTTACATGATACTTTGATAGATGTAGTGAATATTAAATATTTAATATAGAAAGGGCCTATCTATGGATATAAATACTTAAATAGGATCATCAACTTATAAATAAAACAACAAATATATAAGTACCTTCAATATAATTGTCGTTACATGATGCTGATGCCAAAAAACAATAAAAAAACTTAATTGTTAATGTTTATAATTTCATAGGCAGCCCCAACCTCGTACCCAGGGTCTTTACTCGTGGGGAGAAAAGACCCTGGTTGCCGCTGGTCACGTGGCACCCAGATTCTGGGTGCTAAATTGAAATTTTCCTGTGGGAGGGGTGGGAGAGGAGCGTACGTTTGTTATCGGAAAATTTTCCTCGTAGTATTGTGTTTTGTCCTTCGCAAAAAGAAAAAATATACATAGTTCACGCTTGAAGATTTTGTGTTATTGCAATTCAATAACACTGCCATGGCCTCAGAAGAATGGAGTATTAAGTTACATGTTAATCATGGAATTAGATCAAATTTCAAAAGAATACTCATTCAGTTTTCGCCAATGGCTAGTAAAGGCACGCCAAAAAAGTACTACAAGAATCCATCTAAATCGTCGGTCAATATCTCGCGCTGCAGACTCTGTAATTCTGTTGGTGATCCGAGGCATTGTAAAGGTTTGTTTCGGGACTCTAACGTCGCGATTTTACGTGACGTTGAGACTATTTTCGGCGATAAGTTGCCACAAAGTAGCAACCTTCCGCACTTGATCTGTCGGCCATGTGAGAGAAGACTAAAAACTGCTATACTGTTAAAGAAAACAATTTACGAAACGCAGCAACAACTACAAGAAGAAATCCGTGCCAAACGTTGTGTTGAGATATCGCCGTCGGTCGATAAACCAGCACCCAAAGTTCGAGCAACTGGGATTACGCGTCGACGCAGTATTGATTTTGACATCGCTACCTCTGAAAGCGCAAGTCCTACAACATTACCTTCACAAGTAAGTGTTCTTTATTTTGCGTGTAATGCTGTTTAATTCTAGTATTTTGATATTTTTCTTGTAGAATATTTAGCGCTATTAATGAGGCGTGATATTCACAAATGATTAATATTTAATCATGGTCATGAATAATAAGATCTATATTTGGTTCATACTTCATAGTAATTTTAATTTATAGTGAAATGTTTCGAAATTGATATCTTTTAAAATATATTCTAATTTGCCTATTTAAAGGAAGGTGAATTATTGGATTTGGCTAAGGCAAATCAAGAATTGATTGAGGTTGCCAGAAGAAGTGAACCATCTGTTCTCAGGCAAATATCCTATGATGGTATGTCAGATGAGGGTTGGATGTCGGAAGTGTTAGAAGAGATGGCAACCAGATGTCCAGTTGTGAACAAAATACTGCTATCTCTGATAGAAAGCAGCATCTATCCGGGGAAGAAGAATCCTGGCATCTGCTTAATTTATGGCATCATAATGTTCTTAAGATGCCATGAATTGAGTAGAATTCAGAGAATAAACTCGGTTTTGTTGGTACAAGGTCAAGCATCTGTTAATGTAAGTCATTACATTTTCATGCCCAAGTAATTTTTTGTGTTGTTAAATATGTTATGAAATATAAAGTAATCTAAATACTTAATTAAGCCCTCTGATTAAAACTATCCATATTGGAGCCACATCAACAGTATGAAAAATTGCTATGAGACAATGAATTCTGCTTAACTGCTGTAAATAAAATTGCTTAGGCTTCTAGCTTTAGGCAGTTGCCAGGCAGTTAAATCAATTTTGTGCATGTGTGGCCAAATGAACGAGATCACCAATGCACTGATAGGATATGCCATATGCATGGTTAGGATTTACAAGTGTTTAGTAAATAAAGGGTTTTTAGCATATGTAGTCAGGTAATACTGAAATTATTTTACACACAGGCTCATCATGTCCTTCATTGTACTGTAACACTAACAGCTGACTTAACTAAATATTACCATTCAATTCTGTTTGTGTATTTAGAACCAAAAATTCTGAATTTGCATTCTTATTGAATGCTGTACCTGTTTTAGAATGATTGACAACTGATCTTGTAGCCTTGTATGTGATTCCTGATTCTTTTGTACCTTTCCCCAGAATTCAACATTTGTTTTTTGATCATCTGTTATTTAGTGTATTGCCAAATTGAATAAATATGGGCTATGTCTTGAGCCCACCAAAAAGTACAAGATCCTTGACGATGTTGGAAAACATTTACTTGACCGTGCCACAGAGCTAGTGAAGTCTGGTTACAAGTTTGTCTACGTATTAGACAATATCGACTGGGAAGAAAAAGCACATGATATGAGGCAGGATATTCAAAACCGTAGCGTTCATGCAGTTGCTTCCAGTATTGTCTTTAATCGAGTACCAGACCAAGGCTTTTCTGACTCTGGTCCACAGCAGGATCTCAGGAAAATCAATGCCAGGGATGTGGTGGCTGTAAATGATTCAGAGCTAAAAGAGATACGAAGTCGGTACCAGGTCATCATTGCCAAAATTTTGTTTGAACATTTACCATCCTTCGCCATGTTTCAACCATTTACCCCTCAAACCACCAAATGTGTTTATTCCAAAGAATTATCCGAAAAATCTGAGGTTGTCACAATGCCAGTACTTATGAAAGATGAAAAGAAATACTCGGACTGTGTTGATGTTTTGGACCAACTTGAGAAGTGGACTCGTGAAATATATTCATCAGCTGGACTGTGTGCACCAGAGCCTGAAGAAAACTGTGAAAGTACACCTGCAATTGGAACAACATCAAGACCTGATCAACCTGCCTCACATGTCCCACCAGCTGCATCTGAGAGTGATCCATTGCATGGTGTGAAAGTACCATGCTTTGGAGATCAACTCACCCGTGTTAGATTTGCTGGGGCAAAAGATTTACGTGCTGGGTGCCATTCAGCCAAGCAGAGGTTGGATCATCTCTATCCCTTTTGCATTGTTGACTGGCATACGAAGAGAAGTTATCTTAAGGTATTGTAGTGTATAATTGTCTACTCCTATAATTATTTTGCGCCTGTAGTTTTTTTGCACCCATGATTTACACTGGTCTCTGCAAAATTAATGTATCAACACTGGTACTGCAATTGGGTAGATTGTGTCGAATACTAAACAGGTATGTCCTTGGAATATTTGTCTTCTAATATTTCATTTACTGCTTTTCAGACTGTTTTAAGAAATTATATCTCAATTCTGGAAGGGAAAAGGGTACACTTCGCTTCTTCAGGGAAAAGCTAAACAGGAGAAATGTTACAGCTGATGTCAAACACTATGAGGATTGTGAGCAGCTGTTTTTCAGTGTTGGTAAGTGTTTTGTTATCGAAGCCCTTTTGGAGTTTTTCCAAATGGGTGATGCAAAAACAAGCCAACAGCAAACGGTCCTCATAGTGTTTATGTTCTCAGTGAAGAGTACCAGAAGAGCTACCTCAACAATCCCTGGACAAATTCCTCAATGAGTATGTTTTTGTGGTGATGATGAGACTGTGGCAACTGATGATGAGACTACGTTATCTGGTGATGATGAGACGACTGATGGTGTTTGGGCCTACAGTAAAACATCTTGAAGTCATTCCTTCTGCTGGCAGATATAAAGGATGCTGTTGCAACAGGTAATGGTGAGTACCTGTGTGTGTTAAGAAAGCAGCTGTTACAACATTTCTTTTCCACTTCTGGTTTTAATGAGTTTGCAATTGAAATGTTCATCAATATTTTGCAAACCAAAGTCCTCTTATCAGAAGCTGAAGCCCATAGATGCAAATGGGCTGCTACTGTTAATTGGAAAGGTGGGAATGGAAAGAACATTGAAATTGATCTATTTCAAGAGAACCGCAACTGCGAGATGAAAAAACTGATTCGTTCTATGGGGGCTAACAAAACTGAAAAGGCAATCGAAAGGGCAAGCAAAGCATCAGGAGGAGTTTCGAAAATTGTGGAGGCATTCGAAGGTCAGGTGAATATTCGACCAAAGTCATCAGGCCACACACACAAGTCGTCAGCTGATGATGAACAACTGATAGGGAAAGATTTGAGGGCATTAAGACCATTTAGGAAGGAAGAGGGTAGGATGTTTGAGACAATTGGAAATATCTCGTGTGATCCACTACACTCATTCAATGAAGAAAAATTCAAGGAATAGATTGACAGGCATAAGAACAACATTCTCATGCATTACCCAGTGTTTGATGACAGAGAACAATCAACTGAATGATTAATTTTAAAATAAAAACATTATAATAGCACTTGTGCAGTGTTTTTTTATGCTATTGTCTTTACCTGCAACACTTACGTGATGCAATATATTTGCTTTACACCAAAATGAGGTTTAGTGATGAAGACAATAACATAAGGGAAAACCTGCAGAAGTACTATTGCTATATTTGGGGGAAATTATTTGAGACTGAACCATTTGAAACCCATCACCTCCTAATACAATTTAACTACCATATCACAATTTAACCATGGTACACATATGCCAGATTGATATACTCATTGGCACTGGCACTGTTCTGTTGTTGAGTGATATATTCTACCAGTAAAATACTAAAGTAAGGTCTGTCTGGGTGCATTGGGACTCAGTGGTTTCACTGGATTCATTAGTGTGTAAATAGACTTATATGTATTATGCCATATATTAAACTTTGTTACATATAAGATAATTTAATTTAATACTTTTAGTATATACAGTTGTTGTCAAAAAGGTTGTATATATATATACAGCCGCTGTCATTAATGTTGTCCAAATCAGGTATATCAATATACCTGTCATGTGACTTATTGGTATGCACCAACTCGAGTGTGCTTGCTATGTAAATATATCTGCTATGCGGGTGCTTCATACATTTACATATCAAGCACACTCGAGTTGGTGCATACCAATAAGTCACATGACAGGTATATTGATATACTTGATTTGGACAACATTAATGACAGCAGCTGTATATATATATATTTACATATTTATTTATACATATTTATACACTTAATACATTTTAGCTTAATCGGATTCTGAAGTTTCTAATAAGCACATAGTGCATGTACAATGTTCCTCACACACATTGCAACAAAGGTGTAATGGCTTGCAAAGAGTACTTTGTTCATAGTCCAAAGACTTTAACAGCAACTTTCTCAGACACTCATTCTCACTCGAACAAAAGTTACGCATATCGTCTTGCATATCAACTCTATTCTTACCAATATCTCTGTTATTGTAATATAGGCTAGCTGTTGATGGCTTGCCATCCCTTCCAGCACGCCCAGTCTCTTGAAAATATGCCTTGACTGAATATGGAGGTCCAACATGAATCACCTGACGTATATTAGGTATGTCCACACCCATTCCAATGGCAACAGTTGCAAAAACCACCCGAATAATACTTCTTTTTGAGCAAAGCTGTTTCAAAATCTCTTCTTTCATTTGGTCAGTTTGTGGTGCATGGAACTGAGCAAACAACCTATTTGATGGGGTTGGTTTAGCACCTGGAGGGTAATACTGTTGGGGACCAAGAATATGCTCAAACAATTTATATGCAAATCCACATATCTCTAAGGGTGTATACACAATTGTTAAAGGATATTGATTCTTTTCTTGGAGAAGACCAATTGCAATTGGCTCCAAAATAGACTTGACAGCATCAATGTCTTGTCCAGATCGAAATATTTTACTGTAAAAATATTTTTCCTATCTGGATTGGCAACAATAGAAATGCAATTTTTCAATCCAAGTGAGTCCTGAATAGCCTTCATGTCCATCCTATTAGCTGTTGCAGTCATGGCAAGACATGGGACATCTGGGAACAATGCACATAATACTCCCAGTTTTCCGTAATCTTTCCTAAAGTCTTTCCCCCTACAGTACGAAACAAAAATATCATAGAATTTGTTTAGTGAAGCATCCATTTTTTTCCAGATGGCTACCCAAATTTTACACATGGTATACTAGAAAATCTGTTTACTAATATTGGAATTTTCATTTTTCAAAATACTAACCATTCCACTATACAATGAGCCTCGTCTACGACAATAGCAACAACATTCTCTTGGTAGATATTGCTCAGCAATAATTCCCGTCCATATTTACTGGAAATCAAAGTCTCTGGATGCGCAAAAACAATGTTATAAGCTCCAACACGTAAATTGTTCTCTTCGCACAGACTGAAATCGACATCTACATCATCGTTCATATATTCCTCGTCAGAATCAAGTTCCCGACTTCTCGGCTCTTTCACATTCAAAACGGACGCTCGGATTCCACTCGTACTTAAGCGAGATATTTGGTCACTCGTCAAGGAATTAAGAGGCGATACAACGATGACTATTGAATCTATCTGTTCCGTTGAAATACTCGATTTCGAACTAGAACCGCGCAATTTATGTTTCGCGAACAACAGTACAGGCGTAAGATGGAAGATCAGAGATTTTCCATATCCCGTTGGTAAAACGCACATAACATCCTTTTGCAAGTAAATACTCTCAAGACAGATAACTTGCTTTGGTTTTAAGGTAATTTTTTTATATAAACTATTTAAAACCGCAAATTCCAAGCACGAGAAAAAGGCAATGTATTCCAACATGGCGACGACAGCAGAAATGACAGCTAACAAGTGGAAGCATGTAATATGATACTTTCTCCACACCCTGAGGCGATGCAATTTTTATAGGCCACGTGACCAGCGGCAACCAGGGTCTTTTCTCCCCACGAGTAAAGACCCTGGGTACGAGGTTGAGGCAGCCCCGGTTATTTCGAGAGTTTCCAGTTTAATTTCGAATTTATTAATTACCGCTGATAATATATTTAATGATTGCAGGCTCAAGGGGCTTTAGTCGATCCTATCCACTGAGCTATATAATAATTCCTGGAGGACCGGCTCGCTGCCAAAAAGTGTAACAGAAAAGATGGCGGATTTTCAGCTTTGCTGACGCCACATGGTCCCCTTTGCCCATGGTAATTACCACTGACATACCGCGATACAAAGTCAAAAACTGTGTCCATCACCCTCCCGATTTTTTACTGTTATCAGTTTTTGAATATTTTTTTATTCATCTTTCCCGTTTTTCACTAAATTTAAAAAATGCCTAAGTTTTGCTGCGTTTTTGGTTGTCATAATTCCTTCTCAAAGGAGAATATTACCTCCCACCGGTAAGATATTTATGCAATTTCTTTATTTTGTAGTTTTTATTGCAAAAAAACACGATATTTTTTCACACGTAAAAGGCAATGGCGTCATTTTTTGTACACTCAGAAATAGCTGTAATAAATTATGGGTTGAATTTCTTTAACTTTTGAGATAATTTGCATTACATCATTGTGTTTTGACTGTTTTTCGTTTTCAATGTATTTCGTGACGGCAAGTTTAATTTAGCTAAATTATAAATAAGCTTAATAAATTATGCAGTGTGATATCATTTTTTATTCAATAGCTCTAAAATCAAATTTACAAAAACATGTACAAAATGCATACTTGATATACTACATAAATAATATATATTTAACATGCATACTATAAAATTTGAATTAAAAAACCTTTAATTGCATGGTGCTAGGTATTTATTAACATACTACTTTAACATTGAAATATAGTTTTCCTGATGCTGAGAGGAGTCCTGAGTTACATGCCTTATGGATGGAGAATATAAACAAGAATGCTGCTGTTGAGTTTACTCCAAATAAGGGAAGTCGTGTCTGTTCCGAACATTTTAGTGTGGACATGATGCAAAAAGTTGGGCAAAGGACAATGCTGTTGCCATATGCTATCCCAACAATATTTCAGAAGTCTCAGGTTTGTACCTCTTTTAAATTAGTGAACAAGTAAGATTATAATTTTCTAATTAGACTCCACTCCAAGAGCTGCATGTTAATAACAACTGTATAGTGAAGATCATTATGTGAGGCAAAGTTCATTAACATTAAAAATAAATTGTCACACATTTTAGCTCAATGACAATTGTCACACTTTTTAGTTGCAAACATACATAAGTTTTTTCTGGTCACCTGCAATGCATATAGTGTTGTCACTATGAATGTATAACTTGATAGTGCATGAGTACCATTTTGTCTTGTATGTCTTGTGGCATAGATGATTTTCATTGTGTTATCAATATTAAATTTAACATTTCTGTCAAGGAAACACAAAGTGTGAAATGTGTAGAGGTTGCATCGAAAGATATTGCAAGTTGGATGTCAGACAGAGATTGTGTGAGTATGGAAGAGGTAGCTGAACATATAGTAAGCAAAGACAGTGCAGGAGATACAACAACTGAGAGTGTTGGTAAAGTAGTTGTTCAGGGTGTCACTGATAAGGTAAGCTCTTGTAATGTAAGTGTACAGGGTATAACAAAAGAGGTTATTACTGATGATGTAATTGCACATGGAAGAAAAAGAAAGCCTTCAGATGAAGACTTTGATGAGATGCTTATTAATGGGGTAAGTACTCCAAAAAGAATACACATGAGTCATGTGAATCATGATCACACCTACCATATCAGTAAATCCCCTCGTAGAATGAAGAAACATGTAGACAATCTTGTAAACAAAATGACTAAATTGCAGAACAAGTGTAATGCATCAAAGCAAAAGACAAGAAGGCTAAAGAGAAAGGTTAGCACTTTGGAGTCAGTGGTAAGTGAACTGAGGCAGAGTAATCTTATAAATAGTGATTGCGCTGCGATTTGGAAACAACCTTTTCCGGAGTTCCAAAGGAACTGATGAAGAGGTTAGTGTCGCAAAAGAAAAGCAAAAATCCTGGGGCGTATCCGCCCGAGCTAAGGTCATTTGCTCTGACCTTAAAATTTTATTCAACGAAGGCGTATAATTATGTTCGGAAGAGTTTTCAGCTCGGGCTGCCACACGTATCTGTGATCCGATCGTGGTATACTTCGATGGATGGTGAACCCGGTTTCACGAAAGATGCCTTGACAGCTTTGAAAGCTACGGTCATCGCTGCAAAAAGAAAAGGTGAGGAAGTTGTTTGCGCTCTCAACTTGGATGAGATGTCCATACGCAAGCATGTCGAGTGGGATGGGCAAAGAATGCGTGGGTATGTCGACCTCGGAACGGGCATTGAAGACGACTCTCTTCCTGAGGCAACCGATGCTCTTGTGTACATGGCTGTATGTGCAAACTCAAGTTGGAAAATACCCTGTGGATATTTTCTAGTAAATGGACTCACTGGTGAAGAGAAGGCCAACTTAACGAAAGAATGCATTCGAAAATTGCATGAAGTCGGGGTGAAGGTGATTTCTTTCACATGCGACGGTCCATCGACCCACCAGGCGATGTTAAAGGAGCTCGGCGCAATTCTTACACCTGATAGCCTGCAGGCGTATTTTCCGCATCCGTGTGACCCAGAGGCCAAGATCTACGTGTTTCTGGATGCCTGCCACATGATAAAGTTGGTGCGAAACACAATGTCGGACTGGCAAGTTCTGAAGGATGAAGATGGCAACACCATCCAGTGGCAATTCATCGATAAATTGCATCAGTTGCAAGAATCGGAGGGTTTGCATCTCGCAAATAAGCTCCGGGCAGCGCATATCAAATGGAAACCACAGAAAATGAAGGTAAACCTTGCGGCACAGGCCCTCAGTTCGAGTGTCGCGGATGCTTTAGAATACTGCGAAGGTAAGCTGAAATTGCCACAATTTCAGGGATGTGGTCCGACAGTGAAGTTCATTCGTGTTTTTGATCGTCTCTTTGATGTTCTGAATTCCAGAAACCGGCTGGCGAAGAATTACAAAGCGCCAATCAGGAGATCGAATTATCAGTACACGAAGAAGTTTCTGGACCAGGCGAGTGCGTACATCCGAAATCTGAAAGGTCCTGATGGTAGATCGATTCTCAAGACAAAAAGAAAGACCGGGTTTATTGGTTTTCTTATTTGCATCAAAGCTGTGTTGGGATTGGCCGACGATCTGGTTATGACGGAGAAACCAGTGCTAAAGTACCTCTTGACGTACAAGATGAGCCAAGATCACTTGGAGTTGTTCTTCGGTGCTGTGCGAGCATGCGGAGGATGGAATAATAATCCAACCACACGCCAGTTTGTAGCAGCGTACAAGCAACTGCTGATGAGACACAATATTGAAGGAGGTCGTGGAAACTGCGTTGCTCAAGATGACACGCAGATATTAGACTGCGTCAAAGACCAGTGTGAAATTGAAGAGACGCCGACTGGGATCTCAGACGTAGCGATTGCAAGGCGATACGACCTGGAGTTAAGAGAGCCAGCTGCCGTCGATCATGACTACTGTGATGTGTCTAATGCCATTGAACTGTCTGAGTACAAGGAGGCTGCAATATCGTATATTGCTGGATACGTCTCGAAGATGGTGACGAAAAAGATCCATTGCACACAATGTACAACGGTTCTGACGACGACGAAAGAGAACATACCGGACTTGTTCGTAACATGGAAGACGAATGGGGGTTTAAAGCTACCGTCACACGGACTGATTAAGATTTGTGAAGAAACGGAGAAGTGCATTATGAGAATGCTGAATGCTAACCAAGGTGGTTTACCTCGTAGCGCTGGACTATCAGGAGCAATTGCGAAGACGGTGCTGGAAACATGTGTGAAGCGCGCGGTGTTTAGCACGTTGGACCAACACATGTTTGACTCAAGTGCAGTGGACAACCACATGTTTACTCTGATAAAGTGCTGTTCTCAGAGTTATGTCACGATTCGAATGCATCATTTATGTAAGTTGAGGAATGCAAGTATGCATGAGAAGGTAATACGAAAGCAGTTTTCAAAGCTTGTGTTGTTCAAACACCAGTAGAGTTGACACGTGACCTGGGCACCCTTTTGGTGCTTTCGAGGTTTGCCTGTATGCCTTGGAATGCAATGTCAATGTAACTGACCATGTCCTGATGGCCATTTTAAATTGCAAACAATTGAAATTTCATAATCTCTTTCTATTTATATCAATTAATTTTCTACATCTTTACGAAAATTACGAAAGACCTCATTTCTCAATATTTCAGTCATAGACATTGTATTTTTCGAAGGTTGGGCGTATCCTGGCACAATCATTTGTGTTTCGAGGAAGAGTGTGCATTGTTGAGAATGCATGGTCAACGGAACCTGCACATTTTAGATGTGGCGAGGGGTTGACAAAGTAACGTGTGTATGGTGTTTGACAAATGATAATAGTCAATTAATATTTGACAGATGAACAAATTATAAATGTATTGATATGTCACTAGAGGTAAATATTGTTTTTGTTTTTTACTTTTCAATGTGTTTGCATCCATGCAGTTCTGTCATTAATTTTGTATTTTTTGTTATTTTTTATTAGACTAAGAACAACTGAAAAGATTTAACTACAACCATAAAAGAAATTATTTAATATTACTATTATTATTATTATTAGAATGTACAAATTATATTTATAGATATCAGATGAGCTAATTTAAACTTTTAAATAGGAGTATGACCACATGCACAGAGACAAGGGCAATATACTAATAATATGTTAATGTTTGGCTAGCCATGTAGATATTCCATCTTTCTTGACATCTTCCTGAGTTGTCCAAAAAAAATTAAGGCATTGCATTGCAGATGGAAGATATTCCTCAATCCTCACTTGGTATACTCTTTGTTCAATATTGTAACCAAAAATTGTTGAAGAATATGTTGTGGTATGATCACACACTGACTTTATGCTGGACAAGAACAAGAAAATCTCATCAATCACGACAATCGAGTCGCGCTGAAATAATACAGATCTCAATTGAATGGTCAAAAAATTTATTGTCACATCACCATTTGATGATACATCGACCAGTGATATCACATTCTATGAAACAAAATCATGGAGAAAACACAATCAAGAAAAACAGTCCAGTCAACTATTATTCTTGTTGTCAAAGTAGCATGATGCCATTTCTGGCATTTCATTATACATGAACCAATGATACCACATAATGTGAAAATCTTGTTAAACACATCAACAAAATCATGGAGAAAAGATAATCAAGAAAACCAGCTGTCAACAATATATATTCCTGCTGTCGAAGTATCATGATTGATGCCAATGAAAGACACTGGTTGTACATAATCAAAATTTAATTTACCATCACTCGTGTGGAGGAATTGAGTGTCACAGAGACAATGGAGTTCAGGGTGTCACAGAGAGAATGGTTTATATGCTTTGGCTGCAGTTAAACATTGCATGACAGTGTGAATTTGTAAAATATAGCTATACTGTAATACTGACATTAGTTTATATTGCACAAAATTCCTTTCTGTTCATATATATTTTTGTAACAGCAAATTGTTTTATACACTTCATATTTTTTGAGGCAATACCAGAGGTGTAGCTGGGGAGGGGGCTGGAGATGCCTGGTAAAATTTTGGGGCCCTCCTGGGAAAATGAAGTGAATCATTGTTATTCCATCAATAATGCAAAATACCTGTATCTGATCTGGCCTGTCGAAGTTGCATGTCCATCTTTCATGTCACAAAATCATTCATAGAATGTTTAGCACAAATCTTGTCTCGAGTCACACTACTGCCCGCCTAGGTTTTTGCTAGCCCCTCCCTTCCCTAAAATTCTGGCTACACCTTTGGGCAATATATACATTGTAAATTGTGATTATAGTATATTATTAATTTATTATTATTATATTATTGCAAAGATGTAGTTATTAAATTATATATGATTTAATGTTAATTTATAGTACATGGCTTAATTTACACTTTCTAGCTGTCATGGGTAATTCAAAATTGAGATCTAATGTGTTAATTAAAGCCTACAATTATGTTCCTCTTTAATACTTTCAAGGTATACAATTAATACAAGGTAAAAAATACTAGCAGGATTTTATTGTGTTATAATAAAGGTCAGGGATTACAGCCCAGGGTTAAGATAAAATTATATTATATTATTTGACAAACTTGTAAAAAATCCCTTTAATGGACATTTTAGTTTACAAATATGCAGAACAGAGAACCATGCAGTTGTCAGTACTGCACATATTTGAATGGTTTATTTAACATTGTTTTGCAGTGTAAAGACCCGAAATTACCAAGTCCGACGACAATGAGGTAGATGAAGGTAGATGTTATTTTCAATGATAAAGCATTAAGCATATGTTTTTTTCACATAGAGAATAATAATACAGGATCAGGAGGACCCTCCTATGGTATTAATATTTTTCTACTTTTATGTTAAACTATGCAAGTTGTCTGGACTAAAACTATATTTACCATGGATATTCTATTTAAAAAGAAATACATTCAGTCGTACTAAATGATGCCATGAAATCTGTAATGATGATAATGATGATGATGATGATGATGAAGATGATGAAGATGATGATGATGATGACGATAATCAACTATAACTTTTGTGTTTACTTATAGCAGAGACTTTATCAATTATTGACAATTGTATTAATACTATTTTAAATAACCAACCACCTGATACTAGAAACTTGAATAAATCATGAATATTTATATATTATATGAAATCTCTATATTAGCCTTTCTCACAATGACATTTTTGGGGTACTTTCAATTTTCTCAAATAGGTTTAAAAAATTATAACCACCTGAAAAGCATCAACAGACCATTTGAGGAATAAAAAGCATATTCATCATTGTGGGAAAGCATAATTAAACTTTGACATGTGTAAGAGTTATCAGAGGAATATTAAAACTTTCAGAATCCTAAAAATTGGAAATTTTGATCATTTTAGTCAATTTGTTTTTTTGAAATTAAATGCACCTCATTAGTTTATCACAGTCCTGTGTAGATACCAAGCCTGTAAAAAAGGCTAACAGAGTCGATGATGCATTGGTTTATTGGCTACGAAATGATTGGCCTGATTTACACAAACGAGGAAAACTTTTTTTTAATTTAATACCAGTTAGCTAAGGATTAAAATTAGTCATTCTTCTGGTTTTCAGGCCTTTTTTGCCTGTAGAAATAAGAACAAATAGTTAATACAAAACCATATAAGAAAATGCGTTTGTGAATGAGTTTTATATGTTTATCAATACTTTCATTTTGTTTTTAACCGCGTGCAAATAATGCCAAATATATGAGTGCAAATGTATTTCTTGCTTGTTTGCCGATAAAAAACAATCTCGTGATGATAATTGACGTTATTTCGGGCCCTTGAGATTCTTAAGGAATAGTCAATCGATAATCGATATCTATACAAAAGTTGTGTCTTAATACCTGTTTCACTTCAAGACTTCTGACTTTTCTCCTCGCTTTCCTCGGGCTTGTAGAAGTTTAAATATCCGACAGATTCAAAGATCTTTTTCCTTCGCAAATTCAAAACACCGTATTCGTGGCGGAGGCGTACAAAAGACTCGTATTCGTATAGTCGTATTGCCTATATATTCTTTGCACATTTTTCACAGATAAATAAAAAAAACAGGGGGGGAGCATTCTCTTGTAGCGGGCTCAGATTTGAGCCTGGTCAGTGGTAATTACCCTGGGCAAAGGGGACCATATGGCGTCAGCAAAACTTCTGCGCAGTGCGCAGAAGGCAAAATCCGCCATGTTTTTTTGTGCAAAAAGATGGCGGCGAAGTTACCGAAAAATGACGAACCGGTCCTCCAGGAATTATTAGAGAGCTTTAGATTTGACTACGGCTCCCGCTACCGCTACGTGAACGACTGCGAAAAGACTGGGTGCTATAAACTTCGTAGCCGTAGTCGTTGTCAAGCGCGTAGTTGTTAAGATGGCTGCAACTACGAGTACGAGTACTGCATTCGTGATTTTTTTGTGCTGGTAGTCGTATTTTTAGTTGGATCCATTTTAACAACATCGACATGTATTGCAATAAAACGCTTTTAGAAGCAGCTGCATTTTTATTTACGCAAAAGTATATATCCGCACAAGAATTTCTTGTCATACACGAAGCAACCAAGCGAACCTCGCCGGAATTTCCGTACTGGCAATACGATAACATCAATGTCCAGCTACAGCAAATGAATGACGACGAGTGCCTAGCCGAGTTCAGAGTTAACAAATCAGAATTGGACGCCTTAGCCGAAGCATTGATGATTCCCGAACAATTTCGCTGCTCTAATGGCACGGTGGCTTCTGGAATTGAAGGTTTATGCATCCTATTGCGACGTTTTGCATACCCATGTAGATTTGGTGATATTGTACATCGGTTTGGAAGATCAGTACCAGAGTTAAGTCTAATAACGTCTGAGGTTGTTGATTTTATCTACCAAACACGGATATTTGTTGAGAACATTGAATCAGCCGTGGCTTGCACCTCAATGTCTGGAAGAATTCGCAGATGCTATTCATCAGCACGGAGCAGCATTACCCAACTGTTGGGGTTTCGTTGATGGCACCGTCAGAGCAATCGCTCGCCCTTGTCAGCACCAGCGACACGTTTATAACGGCCACAAACGAGTCCATGCAATTAAATTTCAATCCGTAGTTGCTCCAAATGGACTTATTGCTAACCTTTACGGGCCAGTAGGTGGGTATATGTTTCTGTTTTGCAGTATAACAAATTATAATTAGGTAAACAAACATGTGTGTATATACATTTGTGTATATACTTTGCAGGACTATATATTTTATATAAATACCAGGGTTACAGGCTCATGAAGAGCTTCTTCAATCAGCTTTCATGTAACCACTGTGGCACTTGTTTAAATTAATATGGGGATGGATTAACCCCTTTAATTAAGTTCTCTATGTTACCACTGGACATTTTGTTTATGTAGAAGGGAAAAGGCATGATGCAGCCATGCTAAGGATGTCTGGCTTGTTGCAGTCACTTGAGGAACACTGCAACACAGAAACAGGTGAACCATTATGCATATACGGTGATCCTGCATACCCTCTGAGAAGACACCTTCAGTCACCATACCGACATGGCAATTTAGGTAATGAGGAGCAGGAATTTAATAGGTCTATGAGTTCTGTTCGGGTTGCTGTCGAATGGGTTTTTGGGGATATTACATCTTACTTCGCATTCCTGAATTTCAAACATAATCTGAAGATTGGTTTAAGTCATGTTGGAAAGATTTATGTAGTGTGTGCCTTGCTGAGAAATGCCCTTACATGTTTACATGGTTCCACGACTACATATTTTTTTGGTCTTGCCCACCGACTCTTCAGGAATATTTTCAAACAAACAATTTTGATGTGGAATAATTACAATTAATTAACATTTGTACATTTGAAATATATTTTAATTATTTTAAAACAATATGTAAATAATATAACTGCACTTGACAACAAAAATATTCATGTCCTTGTCAATCATTGCTTTTATACTTATAGGGTGTGAAGCAAAAATATCTTATTTAAGAGCTTGATTTTGATTTGTGGCATTGAGGAAAGCCCAAAATTTCCCAACTCATTTATTCCTTTTTAAAAAGTGCAAAACCTCAAATTTGTGTTCGGGATATGAATAATTTTGTTATCAAGTGTGTAAAAATTGGTATTAATAATAATTTCCTATTCATAAATTGATATTTACACTGTACATATTATTAACATATAAATATTCTGGTTGTAATATAAAAAGTTGTTGCCATGCAAATGTTAAATAAAAGGAAAATTTACTTTTTAATGGTTTTTACCAATTCAGTCATTGCATTGACAATTGCCATAGTCATGGCTTGTTGTTGCACTTGAAACTGCTGCTGTTGTTCCAACAGACTTTGCTGGAACTGCTGTTGCATTGCTAACTGCTGCTCTTTTAGACTCATATCCCTTTCTCGCATTTCTCTTTCAGCTTCCTCTCTTTCTTTGGTTGCCTTTATAGACTCCTTTAGCACTTCTATCATTTCCCCACTCCTTTTCCGTTTTCCATTTGGCATCTCCCCATCTACATTCTCACTATTCAACCTCTTCCTCGTCTCACCAAACCTCTCGACCGCACGCTTCCTCATCTCTTCAGCTGTTTCCTTTTCCCGCAATTCCTTCTGTTTTTCTTGCTCACTTTCTGCTTCGCACTCTTCCATCCTCTCCATGATATCTAGCAATGCTTTGTCCTTCTCTGTATAGTCAACATCCACACCACTAGCTCTCTTCTCAACCGCTTCTTTCTTCTTAAATGCATCCATCATCCGACTAAACCGCTCCCTCACCGATCTTTGGCTGACCTTCATGCCAAATTCTTCCAAATGTTCGGCAATTGAAGTCCACGCAGATCCCCTTTCCTTCGAGCCGAAACGATACTTGTATGGCTCAAAAGTTAGCACTTCCCCCAACAAATATCTGTCATGGTATTCGCGCCAAACAAAGACACCCTTTTTCCCCGTCTCATTTGTGTTTTCGCTTTCCATCTAAAAAGACAATAAGTTAAATTTATGTATAAAATATATGTCTGTTTAAATGGTAAATAAGTATACAAACAATACAATAAAAATGGTTTGATTTAATAAAAAAATTCAAACTGTATTTTATAAAAATAAACGCTTGATATATGAACACGGTCTTCGTAGCATTTTGCTTTTAAAATATTAAGAAATTTTGACATTAGTTGAAGCCGTCGATTCGGTTGAAGATTTATATCAAGAAAAACAGCACAACCATAAACGTAGACACGAAGAAGTGGACACATCTTGACGAAAATTTTATAAACAAAATGTAAACAAAGTTGTACTCAGACTTTACCGACAGGGGGCCCTTCCACTTCCGGTTCATAAGAAAATATTCTGCATAATAATAAGAGATATAGCCACTTAGCTATAACGCCTTACCTTTTAAAATTCCTTCACGGCTTCACCACGTAGTCGAGACTACCAAGTTTTTAAAAAATGTCGTACTAGACGAGGCGACGGCTACAAAGTTTTCGCGCAAACCCTACTAGCGATAGCTGACCGTGGCGTGATTGGCGCGCAAATGACGAATCTCGTAGCCGTAGCGGGAGCCGTAGTCAAATCTAAAGCTCTCTATTATATAGCTCAGTGATCCTATCCAGTGTTGCCAAGTTCGGGATTTTATCCCGAGATCTCGGGATTTTTTGAAGCAGTTGGGATTTTTTTGGGATTTATTTCTCAAATGGTAAACTCGGGATTTTTTTAGGGATTTTTGGGAGAGGGAAGTTTGGAATTTGGGAAAAAATGTTTTCGTAATTGATAAATAAACATATTAAAAATCCAAGGTATTGAAATAATATATAGCGTAAATTAATACTTGCGGCAAAAACGTTACTCAAAGTCACTCAATAAAGACTATTTGTACAATCGGTTATGCAGAGAAGTACCGCTTTATAAACGCACACTGAGGCTGAGCGGACCTGGTACTAGGGTGCGCCAAGGCTGAAGACTGGGGTCGAAATTAGAATCTCGGGATTTTAGGGGGAATCTCGGGATATTTCAGGCGGTTACTTGGGATTTTTACAAAATTACAGTTGGCAACACTGATCCTATCTAGTGCCTTCCCAGTGATTCAAATATGGCGTATTGTAGGAGTGAATTTTTGTCCCACAAAGTCAACACAAATATTGTGTATAACAAGCTCAATGCATACACAAAATGTGTGTACATCGTTCAATATAGATGTATACATGTACGAAAAGAGCTTTTTCGGGTATTCAAGCGTTATGAGAGATCAATTTATGATAGATCAATTTTACGTATCTAACGTAAGCGAACATATATGAGGGGATCCATCATCGGGAACCATGCTGTAGTAACTGAGTTATCTAATATTATTCCACTGAAGGATGTACGCGCATTGCATTTTGTACTTATCTGCGATAATGCACCAGCTCAACCAACCAAAATAAGAAGAATTACAGTTACAATGCGAATTTTGGAAAGTGTCAAAAGGAATAGAAAGGTTAGACTATTTGTTTATTTATATTATTCACGTATTCGATATATAATCATATTTATGGAGACAATGGTGTATTGTTTATATGCCAATATTAGAATGTATGAAAATGGAGCAAAGTGTTTAAATTGTTGTGAACAAGTATATCAATGTAGTTTATTGTGTTCTTGTAATAAAGTGATGTGTTCTTTCAAAAGCAAGATTCATTTGGAAAATTATTACAAATATAAATTAAATGGGGACATAGAAAAAAATCCTGGGCCTTTAGTGTATGTCGACCCAAACAAAACAATAGTAGCTCCATATAGTCAAGGCAATCAGCTGCTTTTTGGGCAGAATGCAGGGCAGCAATGTGTTGCAATGAGTTTGTGCTCATTGATTTACAGTTACACAATTAAATGGTATCAGTTCTGCGAATGACCTTGTAGAAATAATGAATATTGGAAACAAGTTGTATTCAAGATTGTCACAATTAGTCGGACAGGCATTTTTAATGCAATCAGAATTACCAAGAATATTAAATATGTTTGATACTGATTACCAGTTAGGGTACAGTGAAAGCTACTCAGGTACTGTTAAGCAAGAAAGTTCTACAGAGGGGTATCAATACTGTACCTCATTGCAAGAAGCTTTTGAGTGCCTTATATCTGATAACTACACCTATTTCATATTAATGGTGGGGTGTATTGGAGTTGCAATTTATTGTAATCATGGTGATATTGGGTTCAAAATATTTCATTCTCATGCATGAGATTTGTATGGTAGAGGTTATCCTGAAGGTACATGTGTACTTCTTGAAGTGCCGTCTCTTCAATTTTTAATACATTACTTTCAGAGTATATTTAACAATTATATATTTGAGTTGAAAGGTGTACAGATTGAGAGAGTTCAAAATAGCATGCTTCCACCCAATAGCATGCTGACCCACAAAAAGTCAAAATATATATACTCTGCCTTGCTTTATTTTTATAATGACAGAGATGACCCTCCTATTGCATATTCTAAAAGCATAAATGGAACAGATTTACTTAATTGTCACTACTACTAGAAATATTCAGAAGAGATATAACTCTTCAGGACATATTACATAATTCAGTTTTTGTCATGTTCATGTAACATTGTTGACAAAGATGAAAGAGAAAGATTAATGAATAAATCTAGACAGGAGCAAAACTATTATGCAATGGAACCAGCAAAGAAAAAAATACTTTTAGAGAAAAGAAAAAATAGACATACAAATATATCACCTCATGATACCTAATTGTCTTATTAATGTATTCGGCATATGTAAAATACGGCGTATAAAATGGGCCTAAAACATTTATATTTTTAGGTCATTGGTAAAGATACTGATGACAAAGAGTTGATTATAAAAATGGGAGATGAAGTCCTTTCGAGCTTGTTAAACATTTCCGAGGTTTTAGCACTGGATGAAGATGCCTTGGCGGAACATTTGCTATTTGTCAATAATGTCACGTTAACGTACGAAAAGAGCAGCTCATTGGCAATAGCTGCTTGTTAATTTCTGCTTTTATAGTTGTGTGTATTTAATTTACAATTTTGTTGTGTGTATTAAAATTTCTATATCATACCTTCATGGGTTTTATTACTCGCGCTACCTGTGGTAGCCGAGTCTAGGTTTCGCGATTGTTAATTTTTTTTTCGTGTCGCAGGCTTAGTCTTCCGCGCGGACAGTCGCGTATTTAGAGTGTATTCAGTGTATCAATATAGCTCAGTTTCAGTTCAGTGTATTTATTGAATACATAGCCCGAGTTAACGCCTACCCGGCGTCTTGTTTTTTAACATCTAGGTCAACTAATGCATACTAAAATATGCAGAAAATTAAGTTCCTTCGATTTATTCACTTAGTTTATTCAAAGGTAACATGTATAAGGATTTAGACTTTTACGTGCGTGTACGTGCGTACGAAAAACGCGTAAGTGGAAAACAGCCTTAAGCATGTAGGACAGCAACACGACGACGACGCGGCTGGAATACTCCTTTAAACAAATTTTATTATAAAGCGTTGTTGTATATTATCAACTGTACCAATTTAATGAGGTATAAGACGTTAAAAACATTGTGTTTACGTTTAGGGACAATTATATAGAGCCTAATTTAAGGTAGCGCTCACTGGGTCCTGGAATGCAGACGTTCTACACAGGACGTTAATAAACGACGTTTTGCCGTTGTAAACAGAACTTAGATCACGTCTAAAACTCCTATATAGGTGTTTAATAATACATTTCTTTTCAATGAAGCATTGTATTGATAGCTGCCGTCGTCGTGTTCCCATCCTACGTGCATGCTTAATTAATGTCCCTATTCAATACAACACGGCCGCTCGTGTTGTAAATATTACCGATTTTGAAATTTAAAATATTACCGATTTTTATTGCTCGCTGTGTTTTTGTATACATTAAAAGCGTCACATTGTCAAATAAACAAATTACTTTATGGTTAGCTCATTTGTACGATTTTTATTATGCACTCGTTGCGAAGGATCGCAAACTCAATCATTCGCTACGCTCGCTCGTTCTTTGACTTCTTTTTTTGATCCTAATTCACAACTCGT
The DNA here is from genome assembly GCF_004324835.1 of Dendronephthya gigantea. NCBI lineage: Eukaryota > Metazoa > Cnidaria > Anthozoa > Malacalcyonacea > Nephtheidae > Dendronephthya > Dendronephthya gigantea. The sequence continues at coordinate 192,773 of NW_021163185.1, read as the reverse complement.
GCATAAAAGTCGTACACACTCGCCAACCATGAAGTAATTTATTTACTTTGCGTTTCCGTTGTTTTGTACATTTTCGTTATCTTATTAAGTATATTTGGGTATAAATAAACTGGAATGTGTTTAAATTTTACTTGAAATAAGGACCTTCAGTATATTTCAGTATATTTGAATATATTCTCACCGTTCGCCCCACTGCACAATACCATAGCTGAAAATAAACTAAGAATGGGGACAAAATGATTTTCACGCCCGAGCTTCGCTGGCTTTGAAACAACATTTGATCAATCCTTTCGCGTTTACTGTGCAAATACTCTCTCCAATACTCAGAAAAAGATATGAACTTTATATATTATACAAGCGTTATATTATCTAGCATTATGGAAAGGCTAAAAAAAATCCTTCAAGGTTATTCTTGCTTCGAAAGGTTTCTCCAAGTTGCCGCATGCGGGAATCTTGAAGGGCGGACGAAGCAGAAGCGCCGGTGGTTAAGATAGAAGATGTTTGGGTGGGATGCATGACCGCATCCGTTTGGGTGTAATATTGTGCGGTAGCGACACTCCTCCAACCAATGTGTTTAGCTATAGCTTCGTCGGAGGCGCCCAGTAGTGACAACGTTATAGAACAACCTGCCCGGAAGCTGTGGGCGGTCTAGCCCTCATCGAGGTTTAAATTGGAGAGTTACTTCTTTGAACGATTGGTAACAGCGGAGCCAAGAAAAAGAGCGTTAGTAACGCAACCTTTGGGGTCCGTGGAGCGAAATAGAAAACCCTGGCGTAGGTTGACGTGCATTCTGTCACACATGAGGACGTATAACTGAAGGTTAGCGATCGGACAGGAGGATGGCGAAGGGAAAGGCTTTACAACGAACACATGGGTGTGCTTTCCCCGAAGTGTCTAAGAAACCCTCGTTACCAGGCAGACACATGACATTATTCGTTTTCAAGCGTTCTAAGTGAGAAGCACGATCGCCGGAGTAGAGATCCAGGCAGAAAAAGGCCAGATCACGGGCGTATATGTAACGTGTTGTTGGGCTAATATCGTGTTGTGATAAAGACGCCTTTATTGAATTGCACAATGCCAAAAGTTTTGTCAAAGAACAAAGGAACGGGTTGTTTTGGCGTCACTTGTTCTTCGCGGACAGACTTCAGATAATTAGAGACAGTTGGGTGACAGGCTGGGTTACCAAAGCCCACGGAAGGGACATCAGAGCGATCAAGAGGGCCCAGCGATGTAAATATTGCCTTTAACTTGGCTATATAGTTGTCGGTCGTACCTGACGCGAGCCTGGTAGGACACTTGCAGGTCGCACGTCCAATAAAGGTACCCAAAAATGGACAGGCGTCCGAGTCAAAACTTTTGTTTAACCTGTTTTATCTTTCCAAATCAGGAAGCGGATCACATCGCCAGTTGAAGCAGAAATCAACGTTGGCTGTGGAAGAGACGCCAAGAATACCTCCAAGTCTTCCTGTAAACGGGACTTTTGACACTCGTACGGCTTTTGGCGTCTGACGGACTGGAGTGATTGGAAGCGAGCGTTGATATTCGGTAAATCTATATATGCACACGTTTGGTGAATAAACTCGATGGAATGTTTGTTTTGAAATCCACACCGTTGACAGTATTGAAAACCCACATCATTATAGCATAATGGCATTCGGGGCAACATTCAGCTGGTTTCCACAAACGAGGAACATCACAGTACACCTGCCTGAACAGTACGGAAACGTTAGCATGCAGAAGGGATCCTGAAGACCCACAGGTCCCATGGCAGTGGGCGGGTCCTGAAACCGAAAATACTTTTATCAGTGAAAAGTAAGACACCAGTTCATGAATGAAGTAGAGCAATGATGTTTTAGTAACAGCCACCAGTAGCGCCGCCTAGGTGTAAGATCCGGAACGACGACAGAGAACGGGCAGCGTTGGGTTTGAAGAAACTTTAGAAGCGGACCGATTAGCACAAACGGGGGAAAATCATTGGAGACCGAAAAACGCCTGACTACGCTTGGTAGGGAGAACGTGATCGTAACCACTCTTGTCATGCATGACTGTTTGGTAGTGGTCCTTTTTAACAAAACGTGGGAGATCAGTAAGTTTGTCCAAAGAGAAAGGGAGATCTTTAATCCAAAGATTCAAAAATCGAAGCATTAGAGGTACGTGAAACTTATACCGCTTTAAGAAAAAACGTAAACATTTTTTTAAGACTTCAAGGAAAGCACCATGAATTTCTATCGCTGGATCGCAAGCGCCTGCAGCAATTTTGTTCGTCTCAACTAAATGCAAAAGCGTAAATAAATTGTAAATAGGAAATTGCCTTAACAAAAACTTAAATTCACACCTCTTCTCCAAAAGCGTATGGACTGGTAACCTATACTCGCACACCAACAAATGAAAAGCCGTAAATGAATCTAGATTGGTACAGCAAACGCATCATAAATTATACACAGCTGCCCCAAAAGTGCGTAGAAGTAAGTTATATGGTTTCCACAAAGGCATGAATCTAAACTGGTTCAATTCAGCATCGTAAATCCCTACTGCTTCACCAAAAGCGTTCAGAGGTTGCTTCACCAAAAGCGGAAGTAGATTTAAACCAGTTCAATAAAGCATCTTAATTATAAACCTATATATCGCTTCACCTATAAAGCGTCGACTGGGTAATCTTATATCGCTTCGACAAAAGCGTAAACCAATCTAGGTCAGTTCAATAAAACAGCGTAAATCTCGTAGCCGCTTCACCAAAAGCGTAGACTGGGAGGCGTATGTCGCTTCAACAAAAGCGTAAATAAATCTAGATTTAGTTCAAGAAAAAAAAAGTAAATCTATACCGCTTCACCAAAAGCGTAGAGGTACTTATGCCGCTTGGACAAAATGTATGCGTAAACATTTTATTTATGTATTTTAACCAAATGCAACAAAAGGCCTATAAATTTATATCGCTTAAACGCAAGTGTAGGTAATCTTGGCCATCTCAACAAAGGCGTAATTAAACCGAAGTGGTAAATTGTTTAACAAAGGTATCATAAATCTAAACCCTTAATTCAAATCAAAAGGAATTTGATGCCGCCTCAACAAAGGCGTAAAGAATGTATACCCTGTACTAGACCAAAGGCAAAAAATTTCCTATATTTCTTTCAAAACGCGGGGGAGATATAACAGTGGTATTAGTATACCAAGGAACAACTATAATAATTATAGGATACAAAGCTCCCACCCTCAACCCGTTACCTAATCTAGCAACAAGCAAGTATGGAAAGGGTTATATACACACGAAACGTCGCCCCGGTGAGAAGCACGACATCCGACTCAGCCTCCGAACATGGGTATCCCGTCGTAGACAGAATGTAAGGCGTACTAAGTCTCCCGATGAACAGAAAGCAAACTGATAGGAATTGCACTACCAGAAGGAAAACGAGACATGTGGACAAATCCCGTACGCTTTTGAAGGAGGAGCTTAAAAAACCCTGTCCCTTACAACGAAGCTAAGGGACTAACCCTGCCGAGTAAAAATAATACGAAGAGAAACCTGCACTGGAGGTATACGCGGCTCTTGAGGCTGTACTGGCGGATTTACGGAGTTATTGATCTCGACTGCATTATCGTTTAACTGTACGGCTTGCTGAGGTGGTTGGTGTTCTGCTAAAACCGCATCAATATCCACTGCCAGAGGTTGAACGGCTGGGTCGTCCATATCCAACTTATAGTTAGGCTGCGACACTCCAACAGCAAAAAAATTCCCTCCTGTATATGCAGCCAGGTCGTCTTCGTGGCAAAATGTGAAAATTTGCTGTTTTCCCGGTCTTTTATACCAACCGTGTTTATTCATGCGATTACTCTGATGCTGCTTTATATTTGCATTAAGTTTTAACGCATTAATATGGTATTGTTTAGCGAAGCGCCCAGTGAGAATATTGATTCTAATAGTTCAGTAACACTACGGATACGGCAAGGGCCATTTCGCTATACTCTCTATATGCCGATTATTATTATATATTATTGACTGCATGCAGTTGCTTGAAGTGACTTTTAATTGGTTGCTTTTACTTTTACATTCGACGTAATATACGCGACGCAATTAAAATGAGTTTAGATTTTACAGAGGCCAGTTCTATTGGCCAATCAGAGTTGTGCTTTTCTGAACATAACTATATGACGTGATTTAAAGTTTGTTTTACGCTCATTTTATGCATGACGAGCCCACCACAAAGGCATAAATTCCTCGATGGATTATAACTACACGCGTGATGATGGTATATAACTACACGCGTACTATCCATTATACCTGATTTTTCAAAATGAGTTTGGGTTGCCTGGAAGATCGTCAGAAAGACGACGATGGTATAAGCAACGAAATCCAAAACGCATTTTGCCAATAGTATTAAAGTAAGTTCTTGACTACACGAGTACCCGCTTTATATAATGCTGTCTCACTTATTTTTGCAGTCTTAATTGAAATAGTCTGTCATAAGAGAATCATTGTTAAATGTTCTGCTGGGTGGGCTGGTTTCATTGTGCTTTTCGTACATACACACGACACTTGCTGCACCCAAGGGCAAGGCAGACTTATCACTGACGGCAACCTATATATATATATATATATATATATATATATATATATATATATATATATATATATATATATATATATATATATATATATATATATATATATATATACTCGCCTCCTATATCCCACATATTACACAGTATTCTTCGGACTGACAGAATTCGAACGCTATACGAAGTGTTTACCTTTTGCTATATTCCTGTGTGTTTTCCATCGTCTGCTAATTACGTGACTAAGAACGAGTGATGTTCTGTTGTCGGCGTTTGATCGTCTTGGTCTTGGAGTGTATATACAGTATTATGTATTGAGTCGATACGTCAAATTCTAAACTGGAGAAATGCGTAGGAGGTCACAAATGCATGCATGCAGCGGAAAACCCCCTGTATTCTGATGGGGTAAAAATATATTCATGTGGAAATTTTCCTCGAAATGCGAATGCAAATGACCGAATATATTGAATAAACTCGCTCTTTTTATATTTTGCAGAGCGACCACAGCACGACTGAAGGATCGGATAAAGGAGGCCAAGTATAACACTTACAAACATCGCTGTCTGTGGCGTATTCAAGCACTCAGTTGCGAACATATTTTGCAAAGCAGGCAGGCATTTTATTTCGTAGAGGTCTACATGCGTGTGTGTTAGATAGGCTAAAACGCTCAGAAATATGATTCTATTATCTTCAACAGAATCGATCGTTTGATAAACGAGACAAAAAGCGCAAGGTGTGCGTCGAGTTCTGTCGTGAAATATAAGTAAAAGTAAACTTAATACATAAATAAAAACATCATTTTGTGCGCGAAATCGACTCTCGACATTTTACTCTCGACTCTCGAGATTTTACTCTCGACTCTCGACATTTTACTCTCGACTCTCGACAATTACCTAGCCTGACTCTGATTTGGTAAAAAATATGCAAAATATTAATTTTTTTATACATTACCGGATTTATAATTCTGTTGAAAGACATGAGATATATGACAGTATACAAATAATGAATGTTTATGAGTGTAATCACTGCAATGGTAAGAGGTAAAGGATGAAATGGGCGGCACGAAATTTATGGGGTTATGCAATAACCAAGGTTAACAACGAGGAAACCGTGACGTCAGACAAACCACGTGACCGAATGGGAGAGGCGAGTGGAGGCAAGGTGCGGAGCAGAGCCTGCAGAGGGCATTAACAACCCGTCGGCGAACGAGCGATAACGTCGACAACAGCAGCTTATGGTAAAGTGCTATTAGTAAATTTCTTCCTTTTCTCCTTTTGTTTACTCCCTTCATTTGCCTGGCTTTTCCACCAACAAAGTTGTTTTGAAGGGTTAGCTCTCGGCGGGGGGAGGGGGTGTGCGCTCAGCTTAAGATACCGTAGGGATCTCAACCTGGCTCCAAGTAACAGCACTCGTTCCAAAACATGCCTCCCGCGAGCGAAGAGCTAACACCTAACCATCCAATCGGGTAAGTAAGGTGGACGAAGGTGTTAATCGCACGAATCGAAATCGTCCTTTCATCGTTTCTGTCGGAAGTGGAAACATATATAAAGCGTCAATTGATAAAAAAAAAAACAGTGTTACCATAGTCTCTTGGCATAGGTAACGTGCAGTGAATATAAGTAAAAGTAAACTTAATACATAAATAAAAACATCATTTTGTGCGCGAAATCGACTCTCGACATTTTACTCTCGAGTTAAGAAAAGCTCGCAAAACACTCGCCTTCGGCTCGTGTTTCGCGCGCTTTTCTAAACTCTCGCAACATTCACGCGTGTTCGGATAAGGGCATCCAAACACACGGAAACCAATAATTAGTAATTGTATAGTCAGAAAGTAATCACCCGATATGGTGACCAAATCCAAATCGTCTCTGTGGCCCTGGCGTAAAGTTCGTTCAGTTCAGCTTGTTGCTTCTGAAGAAATGTTCATCGATTGCTGAAGCAAATTAATTATGATTATAATATCATTGAAAGAAAAACTTTCTCGTTTATAAATAACAGCATATCGTCTTATAATAGTGGAGTTACGGGGCAAATATGGCGGATGTCAGATATCTTGAATGGATTGTAAAGTCAACAATTGTGACTATTTTGCTACACCCGTTCACCCCGAGCACGTAACTCGAGCAAATCGGTGAGCAAGATTTCTTCGGAACCTTCGTCTTCACGGGTCTTTCTCAGGTACGGTCTCCGGAGATAAATTTCCCGTATGTTTTAGGAATATGAAAACCAAATTTACAATAACTAGCCACGTTTAATTTTTCACAATATGAAGACAGCGTGCCTAACATCGCATCCCAATTAATAAATGCGGCGGGTATTGTCTATACGTTTATCACACGTGTACAAATATATCTGTATCTTACATATTTTGGGTATTGTGTATTTTAGGATAGTTAAACTATGAGTGAAGAAATTGGCTCAAAACATGAATTGTCTATTAAATTGTCTCTCCACACCATATACAAAATGAAATCAAGCTTACAGGATTGAGGGGTGTTCTGTATTTAGTCAATATCCCTATCTTTTGCTGAGGGTTCCTAAACAATTTCTAAAAGGATTCAAAGGGATCTTTGAAACCTGAAAATTCTCTGGAGGTCAATACCTTAAAACCTTTCAATTGCATTCAGTCATTCACAGCATATATATTTGGTTTGCTTGTGAATAGTTACATATGACTATAGAGGCTTTGCACGGTCACGTGATATCGCAACAAATTTGATTTTTCCGCCATGACAGGAGGCAGGCACTAGTTAGGTAAACAAACATGGCGGCGTCGACGAGTGGTGGCTGCAGCATGCGTGTACCATTGGATAGAAAATACCTTGAGACTCTTACCAATGACAGTCGAAAAAAATATCAAGAAAAATTAAATTTGATCAACAACATTGATCCTTATAATGTCAGCAGTAATTTCTTTACTGAGTCGATGGAAATGTGGCCAAATATTGAATACCCTGATATTGTGACATACTTTTTGTGTTCAACAAGTCGCTATACGAAAGAGCAAATAAAAGCTTATAAGAGCCTGGAATCCTATCAGTATTTTATAGCAGGATGGGTTAGATGTGTATTTGTAGGAAAAGCCACAAGTAATATCATAGGTAGCCCAACACTCGTGGTCCGCGCGCGTACACGCTACTCAGTGATTAGCATATATTAATTTATCCTAAGGTTGGCAACTTTATCCATAGGCAGCCCAGACTTTGACTTGCGCGTGTGATACTCGCGCGCGTGTCGCGCTTACGTTGTTTACTTCGTCTATATATTATGACAAGGTAGGAAAGAGTTTATCAAAATATGACAGATATACCTTCGTAAATGTATAATTATCTAAAAAATTACTTGAAGAAACGCCACAAAAACTACAACCTAATAATTACCGATGATTAAAATACATTATCCTGCAGTTTCCATGTTTTTAAACAACATCTAAAGCCTTCAAATTAGCGAAATAAAACAGGAATTCATACGGAATTTTGAGAAAACTATCCGAGGGTCACTCCGCCTAAGGAAACGTCATCTTTTTTGAGATATTAACTAAACGCTCATTGGTTCTCATTCGTGGTTCTGCAGGTAAGCCAATGAGCGTTTAGTTAATATCTCAAAAAAGATGACGTTTCCTTAGGCGGAGTGACCCTCGGATAGTTTTCTCAAAATTCCGTATGAATTCCTGTTTTATTTCGCTAATTTGAAGGCTTTAGATGTTGTTTAAAAACATGGAAACTGCAGGATAATGTATTTTAATCATCGGTAATTATTAGGTTGTAGTTTTTGTGGCGTTTCTTCAAGTAATTTTTTAGATAATTATACATTTACGAAGGTATATCTGTCATATTTTGATAAACTCTTTCCTACCTTGTCATAATATATAGACGAAGTAAACAACGTAAGCGCGACACGCGCGCGAGTATCACACGCGCAAGTCAAAGTCTGGGCTGCCTATGCTTTATCAACAATTATCAATAATATATCACATACATACATGTCAAACTTCGATAAAAACTGAAAAACTACCACAAAATACTGCAAAATTAATAAATATAAATGAACTTGGATATATTTTCTAAATTCCGACATAGTTTTTAGCTTCAAAATGTATTGGGAAATACGGAAATTTGTTCATTTAAAATAAAGTTTTTGAAAATATATTGTCGAAATTTTCTTGTCGATAGGCGGGATCCAATTTACTCTACATTACGTCACCTTCGAAGTCAATCGGAGAAATCCCGAGTCAATCCTATTAGCTGTTCTCCACTGAGCTATATAATAATTCCTGGAGGACCGGTTCTTGACCAGAAAGTGAAGCAAAAAACATGGCGGATTTCGGCGTTTGCTGACGCCACTTGGTTCCTTTTGCTCATGGTAGTTACCACTGACATACCGCGATACAAAGTGAGAAATTGAGTCCGTCTCCCTCCTGGATTTTATGAAAATATTTTCAGCTTTCCGTATATATTTTTTGTTTTTCATATAAAATGGATAAAAGTGTTTCTCTTTTTCCCTGTTCAACAAATGGAAAGGACACATAGCTTCGTGCTCTGCGTCTGACGTTGTGAATGGCTTAATTCACTTATCGGTAGGGTGAATTTTCTCATTTTGCTCTTATTTTATAACATCCAGGTAACTGAGGTAAGCCGTTTTTCAACTTTTTTACTATAAACAATTTCGTTTTTGGCCTTTCGAGTTGGACTATAGTATACACTGGTTACCAAAGCCTCTGAGACAATAAATCCATCAAAACGTTTGGTACAAACAGTCAATGCAATGTTATATACCCAAATTTTATCATTTTTTCTTAACTTGTGTGGGGAAAAAATTATATTCCTGGCAGTGTCAATCTTTTGAGTTTGGTCTATGTTGTTTTCATGATAGCAAACATCAATGCTAATAGGTAAACCATTCCCCCAGTGAGTCTACTATAGTCCCTCTTCTATTGATCCCACCCAGCATTAATTAACATGATCTGAGGGTGCTAATACAAAAAAAAGATGCTGTAAACAGTGTAAATTAATTCCAACCTCTGATAGTGAGCCCTGTTAAAGCCTAGTTAATATTATATTGTTTACTTTGTCAAATCCAAAGTGAAATGATCAATTATCATGGCTTTTAATTTATTTTTTAGCTTCTTGCACCTTGGGAATAAATCTTGATTATATCTCCATTTTTATTTTTCAGGATGAAGTTCATGCATTTTATGACTGTGCATTGTTATTCTTCATTTCCATGTTATCTGATTTTGTTGTTGGCTGGTGTTCTTATACCATTTGTCATATTTATTAATTAATGAAATAAATATAAACATGCATTGACTGAGCAGTGTGTCTTCAATCTGCAGCAACTTTTGTAATTTTCTGTGTATGGTATCAACCTCCAAGAGGGCTATATTCATTAGGCTAATCAGTGGAGCCTATGGAGGGATAAATGTTATTTTTCTATGACCAGGGGTCCAGGGATGCAATTAGAGAATGCTGAAAACAGGTTTATTAAGGTACAAGTTGATGACTTGTACGAAAAGTATATTATGCAAATATGATTCTTGGTTGAAACTATATTCCTGCACTTAGTATTCGTCAGCTGCCAGCATTTTGCCTGAGCTATGGCCTCTGTTTCTTTGGATTTTGGATTGTGCATAGATATAAAGTCTTGAAGACAGCATCACATACTGAATACTGATTACATACTTCCTGCGCAATTCATCAGTTCAGGGTTTAGAAAAGTCAAATTGTTGCCCATAAATTCCTAGTTGTCTTCAAAATATGCGAGGATAGTGCCAAAACATTCAAACATTTGTAAACTTTCATATTGGAATGTATAAATAACAAAAATATTATTAAGACTAATAAAATAATAAACCTGTCAGTTTGTGTCAGTATTAAAATCTTTAGTTTGTCCACATTTTTCGATATTTTAATATATATTCGTTCCCGCACTGGCAAAAACAGCGTGTATGACTTGTATTCATCTTAAAATAAAACTTTATTAGATGTCAGTGCGAAAAATATCAAAAAAACAACCAAAAAATATTTCAAAAACAAACAAGATTTCACGGCAAAAAAATATAAAAACCAGGGGGGAGAATTGTTATTTACAAAAACCAGGGGGGAGAATACTGCTGTAGCGGGCTCATTATTGAGCCTGGTCAGTGGTAAATACCATGGCCAAAAGGAACCAAGTGGCGTCAGCAGAGCTTCTGCGGTTGCGCAGAAGGGCGAAGTCCGCCATGTTTTTTGCTTCACTTTTTGAGAAAAAAACATTAGGAGCCGGTCCTCCAGGAATTATTATATAGCTCAGTGCTGTTCTCTCATGGAGCAATCTTCGGAAATTTTCCGACTTTTCAGCAGCCAATAGGATTGACTCGGGATTTCTCCGATTGACTTCGAAGGTGACGTAATGTAGAGTAAATTGGATCCCGCCTATCGACAAGAAAATTTCGACAATATATTTTCAAAAACTTTATTTTAAATGAACAAATTTCCGTATTTCCCAATACATTTTGAAGCTAAAAACTATGTCGGAATTTAGAAAATATATCCAAGTTCATTTATATTTATTAATTTTGCAGTATTTTGTGGTAGTTTTTCAGTTTTTATCGAAGTTTGACATGTATGTATGTGATATATTATTGATAATTGTTGATAAAGTTGCCAACCTTAATATATGCTAATCACTGAGTAGCGTGTACGCGCGCGGACCACGAGTGTTGGGCTACCTATGGTAATATAAAGGTTTTGCTTGGAAAGGTTAGTATTTTGAATTCTGTTTTTGTATTGTTTTTAAATGTTGTGTTACAACTCCATGTCTTTCAGTGCATGTCATGTATTGGCCAGTATTGCCTTTTTAGTTTTGTTTATGTTTTTTTTCTTAACCTAAGGTGAACCATTCTCAACGCTTGAATGAAACTCCATTAAAGACCTGGGTAGCTGCAGAAGATGATGGCAATATAATAACTGCCCATTGTAATTGTGTTGCTGGCTTTGGTGATACATGCTCACATGTTGGGGCTTTACTATTTGCTGTTGAAGCAGGTGCTCGCATTACTAAAGCAAAAACGTGTACCTCCCTTCCCTGCAAATGGCTTATGCCAACACCAGTAACAAGTGTACCCTATCAAGAACTTAGAAATATGGATTTTACATCATCAAAATCCAAGAAAAAGAAATTGGATGCAAAAATAAATGAAATCTCAGAGTTTGGACAGGATAAATTGACAGTAGACAAATCAACTGTAGTAAATTCTAGTACAAGTGACACAAGCTCTGCCAAATATGTTCCATCCCTTTGCCAGATCCAATCATTTTTTGACCAACTTTACAAATGTGAAAGCAATGCAGCAATCTTATCCCTTACATCTCCTTACAACAAGAATTTTCTACCAAAAAATGATGTGTCTTCACTTCCAGAGCCATTAACCCAACTGTATTCAGCAGAATTCAACTCCATGGGATACCAAGAATTGCTAGCCAAATCAATTGACATTTTTCAAAAGATGAACATTAGCTTTCAACAGGCAAAATTAATTGAAGAGGTTACAAAAAGCCAAAGCAAATCATCTTTATGGTTTCAAATGAGAGCTGGAAGAATAACTGCCAGCAAATTCCACCAGGCTTGTCATACTGACCCAGCATCACCATCTTTAAGTCTCGTTAAGGAAGTATGTTATGGCTTAAGTTTTACATCAAAGGCAACCACATGGGGATGCACACATGAAAATGAAGCAGTGGGCCAATACAAGCAGGTAATTGTTGTACATCCTTATACATAGTTGGTGATTGTTGTTGTGTTTGCCATTTTATGCACCTATTAATGTTTTCAGGCAACCACTGGAATTTGACATTTTTGGTTTTGTCTTCTGCCAATTTCCCCACCCTGGTATTTTGAATTTTCGCATTAAAATATTATTTTTTGTATTAAAATTTGTCTATTTTGTGCTGGGGGAGGGGAAATTTGGCAAAAATTCAAAACACCAGGGTAGGTTAATTATTAAATTGGCAAAAGACAATTCGAAAATGTCAAATTCCCTGGGGGTTGGCTGCCCCCTTGACCCTGGGGCTAAACATTGATAGGTGCATTAGAAACATTTGTTTTTTATTTATTTACAGATTATGGAACAGCAACATAAAGATTTCACCCTCAAGGAGTCTGGTTTTGTAATCAATATTGATTTTCCGCATCTTGGGGCAAGTCCAGATCGTATTTCCTGTTGCAGTTGCCATGGTGCAGGGTGTGTGGAAGTGAAATGCCCTTACTGCTTGAAAAAGTCATCCCTTACTACAGCAGTTGAAAATGGTGAGAAGTTTTGCCTTATAAAAAATGCTGCAAATGGACTTAAACTTGACAAGAAGCATCCATACTTTTACCAAGTTCAACTTCAGCTTGCTGCTACGAAGTTAAATTTTGCTGACTTTGTTGTTTGAAACCCCTCAGAAATTTACATTGAAAGGGTGCAATCGGATGTGTCATTTCTGACAGAAAATTTGGCTAAAGCCAAGGAATTATACATCACTGCCATTCTGCCAGAGCTTCTAGGAAAATGGTTCACTAGGCCAGATGTTATGTTATTCCTTCTGGACAAAACTTGTATTGTTACTGTAGGATTGAGCTCACTGAATCGCTTGACTTAGAATGTAAAAGTTCAACTTGTGTTTTTCGCAAGTTTCATATGAAATGCTGTGGGTTGTCTAGGAAACCTAGAAGTAAGATCTGGTTATGTCCTGATTGTAAACGAAAGAAGATGTCAGATTTAGCATCTCCTGAGGAGTAGATTTGTAAAACAAAATCTATAATTAAATGCTTGTTTAATGCTAATTCTTGTTTTCTGTTTGTTAACATACCCCAGAGTTTATTAGAAGTATTATGTAATGACCCATTTTATAAGTTATCTACATTCTTGAGAAAACCTTGTGGCAACATAGTAAAAACAACAACATAAAGTCATGCAAATAGTACACACAAATTTGACTTCCAAATATTTGATCTACTGTACATGAGCCTGAGAGGAAGCTAGTACATGTGAAAATTATTAAACTTTCCAGTGTGTACAACAGGTCTTACTTTCATAGGCATACAGGGGGGGAGCTGGGGGTTGGCAGACTGATGTCCACCCCCCAAAATTTATATACCTGTTCACCTATGTTTACTTTACTAGCTACTCAACTGAAACAACAGACTTGCAACAATTAACAAGAGCACATGATACTAGGGCTATCTTATCAAGCAAGCATGGTTCTCCATTGTCAGATTTCAGATAGTCAATTGGAATTATTCCATGCCCAAGGATGGTGTACTTTTGACGTACACAGCCTATCACCCGTTCCACGTGTATTCTGACATTTGCTATGGATCTTGTAACTTCAACCTCTACAGGTGACAACTGAGGTTTACCTTTAGTGAAACTGGGAATTCTCAATGTTGCACAGTAAAGACCACAACTGTCCTCAATATCAAAGCCTCGATCAGCGAGAACCATGTCACCAGGTAATAACTTTTGCAACAAACCACAATGTTCAGTAATAAATTTATCTGACACCCTACCACCCCATGCACTAGATATGAATGACACTGTACCCTGAGGTGTCACTCCAATTAAGAATTTAGCTGTATTATGACTTTTGTATGACGACCATGTTTGTGCTCGGACTAGTAAATCAGAAGGTCGATCAATAAATACTTCAAAACAGTCGAGTATCACGCAGCAAGATGAGAATTTTTCTCTAAAACACATAGGTAGTGTCAGATTTAGTTCCTGCCTTGTTGGCCAATAAATCAAAAAGTTCATACTAGAGTACATAACATTGATGCAACTGTGAAAAACTCTTGACACTGTTGAAGCATGTACTCCAAATCTATATGCAAGTTCTTGAACAGATAAATCCAAACGAAGTCGCATTAGAGTGAGCAAAAACTGTTGAAATTTAGTAAAGGAGTTTCGCAACTTGGAAAAAAGCTTCACTTGCAAAATTCTCTTGGCTTAAATTCTGGGTAGGTCTGTATGTAAGTAGATCAATGTCAACTATGGTCATATCAGTCTGTATTTCCCTTGCAACTGATTTGGAAGCAGGTATGCTCGCATCCTCTTGGTCTTCGTCGCTGTTCTTAGCTGGATCAATATGTCGTTCCAAGTTTTCAGATTGTTCTCCAGGTGGAATAATAGCCATTCCATCATTGCCTCGCTGTGTTATGTTATCTGTAGATGTTGTGTTATCCATGCATTTTCTCTTAGTTCTTTCGATACAGCGATTAAACCTTCCCAAGCAACAATCATTTATGCTGTGTGTTGTAGATGAATGTCCTTGACCCATCGCAACAGTAGGTGCCCAGTCAGGATGCATTTTATCGTATACACCGGCCGGTTGCCCTATTTAAAAACGAGGAAGCAATTATAATAGAGCTAATAACGTTGCTGAAAAAAGGAATTTGAATTCTTACCTTTGTGGAAATGAAGTGAGCAAACCATTGGATTTTTGACGTCCCCACTGGTAACCGAAGCACGATTAATATTTGACAACCATTTTTCCCGTCTACGTTTTGATAAATCCTTTGTTTGTTCACCCTGGTGGTGTATAACTTTCGGGACATTGAAAAATCTCGTGTTTTTATCCCTTTCAGAGCGTTGACTGCAACCAACAACACAACAAAACTTCCCCATAGTCTAAAATGTCCACCATGTTTGTTTACCTAACTAGTGCCTGCCTCCTGTCATGGCGGAAAAATCAAATTTGTTGCGATGTCACGTGAACGTAAAAGGGTTTTGCTTAATTGACCTTAGAGCTTACAGAATACATTGTAAATACCAATATGGTTCTATCGGTATTGTGTTTAACCAAGAATCATACCCAAGTGTTATGAATCAAAACTACAGGTATATGTTCCCGTTTGTCTCTGGTAATATTTCTGTATTAATCATTGCTAAAATATAGTGAAAAATGATGGGAAAAGTATTGCTTATTGATTATACTGTACCTGTCCTAAAACTAAAAGTATACTTATTTGGCCATAGCACATTTGATGACATGCATTGACCAAACTGTTTACAAAGCTGATTTTATATTGTTGTCTGAGTCCTTAACCTGCCATAATTTTTCTCCATTTTATGAGCCACACGAGAATTTTTCTAAGAGAGGGAAGGACTTCTCTTAAATTATGCTACATAAGTTTTTTTAACACTAACCATTGTAATTGTGAACAATTATTATGCTTATGATTAAGCATTGCATGGAGAGGGAGTTTGAAATTTGTGAAATACATTCCCATGGATTAAATATTGAAAGTCAGTTAGTTACTGTAGGCTTAGTTAATGTTCTGGCAAATATGTGTACCAGAAATTAAGCTTCACTGGATTAGTGCTAACAGCATTCTGTGAATAACTTTGAGTAAACATTGCTCTTGGCATTGGCAACAATTTCAATAAAAAAAGTATGTCATAACCACTAAAAAATTGGAATAATTGTACCATGCAACAATAAAGTTGTGGTCAATACAATTAATATTAGCATTCCATTGTCAATAGCATGCAGTATAATTTTGGGTATACAGTAGCTTTATTTTTGTAATAATTTTGGCTACTTTTTGAAGGATGTAGCTGAAGTAGCTGATTATTTGTGCAATGTAATTTGTCAAATCCTTTGTATCATCTAATACCAAATAGAAATTTCAATTGTAGCAAAATAGCACTGATATATTGTAAGTGTGGAAGACCATTCTATTTAAACAACTCTATAATGAAAACATTGCTGTTGAATCTTCTGCTTAAATACTTTTCAGCATCGGCCAACAATATGCAAAAAGAATCTCGACATAAACTTCTAGGCTGTTAGCCAGTTGTTGAAGCTCCCTTGAGCACTGCTTCCTGATTGTTGCTCTCTTGTACTCCATGAAAACTGTAGCAAACCATAGCATGTTTAAGTCACCTCAACCTTAAGATTACTTAGGTCTTCTTAGGTTTACTAAAAGCATATTATTTTTTCAGAGCTACAGAACCTATGAAGTATGCTGAACATGTGCTTCAATTGCACCCTGGTCCTTTCACTCTAATATATGATGTCGAGCATAAAAGGTCTTGAAACAGATATGGGTAGTGTAAAAGTGTTGTGGTTGCGGAAAAGTGCAAACTAAGATTGAACAAGAACGAGGTAACCGATTTTTGCTTCTCTACTGATAGTTCATTGGGCAATGTTACGATTGTGTCCGTCCTGTTCTGTAAAAGTAGAGCAACCTTCTTGCCGATCTTGTTTCATTCCCACTCTTTCAAAAGAGTAAACAAGTTGTTTATTCAAGATCCAAAATGACAATCACTTACTTTCAGTGATCAGTTTGGTCCTGGCTAAATTGTGGCTGATATGATTTTTCCCTTCCTGCCATTTTATATGTTTTGTGTAATAGTTTGTGTTGTGATGTCCTGTTGACATTTCAGATGTACATAGTTGTTGTTATTACTATATAGTAGCTCTAGTAGCTCAAAACACAGGCAGCACAATGTCAGTTGAAATGATATATTCTCTGTACCTTGCCTTGTGCAGGTACATACCTTTTTCTAAAAAATGCTGGATTTTTTGTAAAAATGCGTTAAAAAACAGCTTCTTGGCCAACACATTGCAAAAAATCAAATTAATGGTTATAAATTCTTTGACCAGGTAAAATATACTGGAACTCACCAAGTACATTTAAGCCTTTAAAATTTAATTTCATTCACACATGTTGAAAATCTTTAAACAAGTCAGATTTTCGCTGGTCCACGATCTCACACTCTTTGACTGTATATCATTTTACATTTATTCAGAATTGAACACTTTACGACATAATAACTCTATGGTACTGTCTAACCACGATATAGGCCGTCGTCTAATGGGCAAAAAGTGTCAGTTTCGTTGCACACCTCTTTAAACTAAAAAAAAACTACGTGTTTCTATAGAATAAAATACGCTGAATTCAAATCCGGAAAGTTCCCGTAGTTTACTGCTGCAGTTTCTTTGCAATTTATGATAAAAATCGTTGAATCTACAGGATTTCGCAATAAGATTCCCAAAAAATGCATCACCCACAAGTCGTAATCGGAGATAGGTTATCTCCGAACGCACTGCTTCATTAACAAAATTTCACTTCCAGCACATTTTGACATATGTGAATTGTCTTGGTTGTAAACAATGCATGAACCATTGCATGAGAAATAATCAAGTATGGAGGAAAATGCAGCCTCATGTATTATTCATTTTGGTGATATTTCAAATGAATTCTTGCGACAATTTACTGCTGTGTCGCTTTCGAAATTTATACATTGCCGGAAACAATGGTTGACGTTAACTGGCGCTCAAAATGAGGTAGCAGTAAACTCTCTAGAGTACTTTACAGACCTCGACGAAGAAAAATTCTCTAGCGATGAAACAATTCCCCAGCGTAGCTTGCAATATCACATCGACTGTTACCGAAGGTTTACAGACAAGACTAAAATTGAGAGAGCACAGCGTTCCGCCAAAGCTTTACCAGGCAAAAGCAAAATCAGCGAACCTGCGGCGAAAAAAACCAAGGTTGACTCAGAAGAATACACAACGACACGAGGTAGACTTTCACGAGCTGCTGCAGCTGGATCTAAATCCACCCATGTCTTACCAAGAGTGTGTTTAATATGCAAGAAAGAAGAACTGACGTACACTTGCCCGGTTAGTGAAACAAATGTTTATTAACATAGGAGTGCACTAAATGAACCATGGTAGATTGCACCCTGATGTGTCCTACTTTAGTATACTCCACCTAATTCCAGATTATTTTACTCATCAAGGGGTGAGCATTAGCACTTAATCAGTTAACTGCTATCTGCCTTTTTGTCTAGTTAACAAATTGATTGGCATTGCACCCTAATGCATCCTACTTTGGTCAATTAATTGTCAAAGAGAGAGCGCTAATACTTAATGGGTTAAAACATCATTCTGTAACTTTTCCAGGTAACCAAGAAAAGAACAATTCAAAAATTGACTCAAAGCCAGACATTTGATGCAGGTAAATTACGACTAGCAGCAGAGAAAAAAAAAGATGAGTCCATTTTAATCCACATTAGGGACCGAGACTGTGTGGCAATTGAGGCATGCTACCACAAGAAATGTTATGCTGGGTACACAAATTTTTTAAATTACAAGCAAACTGATGAAAAAGTAGGAAATGTTTATGAGAAATCATACGAGTATTTCTGTGAAGAGGTTGTCAAAAGACGGCTGATAATAAACAAAGAAATCCTTTTCATGCGCGACGCGAAAGCTTTGTCAAGGCTGTTAATACAAAAGAAGGATTGGATGCCTCAAACTATAGAGCACATCGGTTAAAGGCAAGACTAAAGAAAACATACCCTGAACTGACTTTTCATACACCTGGAAAAAAGAATATCAGTGAACTAGTTTTCAGTGAATGTCTGAACAAGGGTGATATTGCAGAAATGAACATAGATGACAGCCATGAGAGTGAAGATAGTCAAGACAGCCAGGAGGAAATTTCAACTGATATGCCAACCACATCCAAGAAGAATGAAGATGAAGAGCAACTCAGAACACTTTTTCATGCTGCGATGATACTTCAAGGCCAAATAAAAGATTGCACCAATTTCTATCAAAGCTGGCCACCAACACCATCTGAGCTCACCACAAAGAATGCTGCAACAATGGTTCCTCCTTCATTGGCACTTTTCCTTTCATGGTTGCTTGGATTTTCATCTGTACCAACTATGGATGAACATTTGAAACTCAAGGAGAAGGATTATTTGAAAATGCTTTCCATTGCACAAGACATTATATGTAAGCTCAAATGGTAGAAAGCACACACCTAAATCCCTTGCTCTTGGTATGGCAGTTAGACAGATTACAGGATCTTATCAACTCACAAAAATTCTCAATGGATTTGGAAATTCAGTTTCACATCCAACAATCCGGTCATTTGATACAGCTCTAGCTTTACAAGCTAAAAGAAACATAGTGGTCATACCAGAAGGAATTATTCCAAGCAAATTCACGATGATGGTTTGGGATAATATTGATTTCCTTGAGGAGACACCAACTGGTGCTGGAACTACACACATGGCTAATGGTATCATAATTCAGCAGACAAACGACAATGAAGAACCAAACATAAGGCCTAGACCTAAATCCATCAAAAAGTCTGTGCGATCTTTGAAGACTCCTGAGGAACCACTGCAAACTTTTGTTTTAGGCAAGAGAGAATCACCAAAGTTATTGCAATTTTTACAAGAAGATGAAATCAGCACAAGTTTGGTTGCTTATAAGCCCATACTAAACCAAAGTTTGATGTTGGACTTTATATATGTTATTTGCAAATTCTTTTGTGATGACCTATCTGTGCTACTTCCTGGTTGGACAGGATTTAATACACTGATGAATGAAAAGCCTGCAAGTGTATCAAAAATTGGTTATCTTCCTGTTATAGATGCACCAGTTACTGACTTTGCAACTATTTTTGGCATATTAAGAAAGAAGTTTAGACATTGCCAATCAGTTACAGCTTCAATATGCAGTGCTGATTTTTGACGAAGCAGTTTATGCTAAGGTACAACAGGTACGATGGAAATATGAGGAATTTATGTCAAAGTTCATTGTCCGTTTGGGAGAATTCCATTCATGCATGTCATATGCTACAGCAATAGCATGTCGCTTTCGTGATGCTGGCTTGCAGGTTAGTGTGTGATTATGATAATTTTATTACCTTTAAAAACAGGGTTGGGAATTTGGGTGGTGGTTAAGAAATTTGCTCCAGAGAATACAGTGTGTTTAAAAATAAAACTGAAATATACTTTTTCACTCCTTTAAAGGATATATTTATTGAATCTGAAATTGTTGCACAAGGATCTTTAAATGGTGTGTTTAGTGGCAAGCACTATAACCGATGCATTCGTGCCCACAAGTTGGTTTTTGAAGCGATGGAAAGACTTCGTTTTGAAGCTTTTTTAGACAGTCAAACAACTCTTCAAAAGTCTGAAATCATTGGCTTAGTGAAAGAAATAAGTGGCAACTTGAATAAAGAACATTTCGATGCTTATGTAGAAAATGTCACAATACAAGAGATTGGAGAAAGATAAGTTTAAAATCTTTTTTAAAAATATGTTCATGTATTTAGTCTGACTATGTAAAATTCTGAATTCAACATTTTCAAGTAGTGACATAACTTGTTTTGAAAATCAGATGAGCAACATGTGTACCCACCCTTACTGGAAAGCCAGTAACTCATTACAAGCAATTTAATTTATACATTTCAGCAGTTCATCGAAAATGAGAGTCAGAGGAGTGCTACTTTTCAGTTATGGTCATCCTATATCGACATGGTATACCTGCTGTTAACATTTATCAGAGCAACACGCACTTCAGACTGGATGCTCCACTTATCTACAATTAGAGCAATGCTGCCTTGGTATTTTGCATATGATCGCATAAATTATGCAAGATACATGTCTACATACTGGCTGGAGATGATCTGTTTGGATGACACTCATCCAGGTAAAGTGATGAAAATAAATATCTTCTGTTCACTTTATATAGGACAGAACACAATTGCACTTAGTAAACAAAATTGCTCCTGCTATTTTTTAAGGTGCATCTGCTGAATTAAGTTCAAAGTGGACTGTTCAACGCCAGCAAAATTATGGATTTTCCGCAATTGCCTGTGATCAAGCAATAGAGCAAACATGCAACAGAGATTCCAAAACTAAAGGTGGAATTGTGGGCTTAACACAAAATAGAGCAGCTATAAACAGGTGGATTCTTGCCCAAGCTGACAGGTCTGCAATAACAAGGAAGTGTGAATTAATGGCAGGAGTTGCAGAAGAACAAAGGTATACTCCTGATGTTATACTATAACAATTGAACAGAGGGTTCCTTACAATTGTACAGAGGGTTCCTTATAGCAAGTACACATACAAAGTTTGATTAAATAAACTTATTAATATGCGTAATTTCTTTAAGAATGCGTAAAGATCTTGATAACACCCATAGCAGTAATCATGAAGAATCTGTTAAGCAAGTTATATCAACAGTGTCATCCATGTCAAACCCATTCAGTCCTGACAGTCCCAAAGAACTGGTCAACATTTGCAGCGGAGTGGTAGCAGATGAAGTAACGACAGCTGATGTGAAAAATGCATACAATAAGGGAGACCAAAAGCTTGAGGATTTCTTACACAATAGATTATTATGTGAGGAACCAGATATCTTTTCAAATATAGGAACAATGAAACTGAAAACATTCAAATCCATGTCAAAATCCAAAAAAGTCAAAACGTCTTCTGGTTCCACGGTTACGGTGAAAAATGATGCACGTTTTTGGGCAAGGCTTTTGGTTATTGCAAAGAATCGAGACATTGATCTTGAAAATGTGTTTACATACTCACTGAGAGCATATCCGCGCGCCTTAGCAACTGATTACGGTGGTCTGGTTAAGACATCAAAGTCTAAACTGCTTCATACTCTGGAGAAAGAGGCTGGAGAGCCATTGATTGAGCAGATTCCACAAAACAGTGCCACAATTATCGATGGTATGGCCTTACTGCAAGCGTTGAAAACCAAAGACATCCCAGAAAATTTTGGGCAACTGGCTGAATTACTACTGAAGAAGATAATTGCTATTGCTGTTTTCAACAAATCTCAACGTGTGGACTTTGTTACAGACAGGTACCCTGAGATCAGTACAAAAAATGTTGAAAGAACAAGCAGAGCTGCGTCTGGTACAAATGTGTTCTCAATACTAAGTGAGCAACAGAGAATACCAAGACAGTGGAAAAAATTCATGAATGTGGGAAGCAATAAGGAGAGACTAATTGACTTTCTTGTAGAGGAGTGGAAAAAGGCTCCTCTTTCCAGGTTGGGATCAGTGGAATTTTTTGTCACCAAACAGGAGAAATGCATTAAAATTCATTCAGCTGGCGATGCTGGTGTTGTTGTTGCTGAAGAGATTTCAGAATTAGAATGCGATCATGAAGAAGCTGATACTAGAATGTTTGTTCATGCCCATCATGCAGCAGAGTCAGTTGACACTGTTGTTATTAAGAGTCCAGACACTGATGTGTTTGTGATTGCTATTGCCAGTCAACCAACCATTGATGCAAAGCTGATATTTGATACAGGAACTGGAAACAATCAAAGACGAATTGACATTAACGAAGTTGCTGCCTATTTTGGTACTCTGTGGTGTAAAGCAATCATTGGCTTTCATATATTTACAGGTAAACATACATTATAGCACTTTTGAAAAGGTTTCTTGAAAGGGTATCATCAGAGAGGTAACAGCTTAAATGTGATCATACTATCATTTTGTCCCTTTTTACTGTTCTAGGCTCTGACTCAACAAGTGCTTTCTTTGGAAAAGGTAAAGTACGAGCATTTAAAGTAGCAAGAAATAGTGTGGAATTTTCAGAGGCATTCGCTACTCTTGGTGAAGACGTGAACATCCCTGAAAATCTTGGTAAAATCTTAGAAAAATATGTTTGCTATCTTTATGGGCAAGATAAAGCCAAATCGATTAATGATGCACGCTATACAATGTTTAAATTTGGTAAATGCACAGAAGAGTCACTCCCACCAAATTCCGACAGCCTCCATCAACATATCCTCAGAGCAAACTTTGAGTCCTATGTCCGCAAGCATGCAACAATTCCAATTTTGGCATCACCCTCACCAGTGGGATATGGTTGGAAACTTGAAGAAGGTGAGTTGCAAATTGTATGGGGAACACAACCTCCTGCACCAGAGAGCATCCTTGAATATGTTGATTGCAAATGCAAGAAAGGGTGCACAACAAACAGATGCTCTTGCCACAAATCTGGTTTAAAATGCACTGAATTGTGCCAGTGTAATGGCTGTGAAAACTATGAATCAGCGGAGGAACTGAGTGAACTTGAAGCACAGTTTCTAGAATATGAGTATGGGGAAGAAGGCGATGATTATGATGATTAGATTCTGGTATAAATTGTATAAAATTAATAAAATAGGTATTACTAGCTGCAAATGTTACAGCAGTTTGAGAGTTTATTTGCCCTGTCTAATATAAATATTCTCTGTAAAACACATTTTACAAAATTTAACAAAACTGATCGTAAGCTGAGTATAGTCAGCGTACTAGTTCATGTGCACAAGTACTATTACATGCACTGTATATTGTTTAGTTTTTACAACAGCGTAGCAGATATATCACACATAAGTGCTGAAACATTTTAATACTGAGCAAAGATGTATTATCATACAACTGTTTGTTTACCTTAAATTTATGTTTTCATTTATACTGTTAGCTGAATCGAACTGAACCATGAACTTGTTTATTTGTCTATAATATCACATATCTCAAAATGTGCTGGAAGTGAAATTTTGTTAATGAAGCAGTGCGTTCGGAGATAACCCATCTCCGATTACGACTTGTGGGTGATGCATTTTTCAGAAATATTATTGCGAAATCCTGTAAATTTAACGATTTTTATCATAAATTGCAAAGAAACTGCAGCAGTAAACTACGGGAACTTTCCGGATTTGAATTCAGCGTATTTTATTCTATAGAAACACGTAGTTTTTTTTTAGTTTAAAGAGGTGTGCAACGAAACTCCATTTCTAGAGCCTTTTTCGGAAATAGACGACGGTCTAATACTGCAACTCACGATCTCATGCACACAACACTACAACAATGATTTTAACCTATATTTATAATAACAAAACAGAATGCTTTTATTGCTTTATTAATCAATTATGCATTTCACTATAGAATGTTTTTCTGTAGTTTCACGCTTCGCTATAGCTACAAACCACATTCGCGTCCGCTTAGGCCTTGGTCAAACGTCGCTCTTTTCATGCACCGAACCTAATGATAAATGTAAAATGTAAAATGATAGCAGCAGGAATATGCTAGCTACTTGCCTGTTGCCTGTGAAGTTTCGTTGGGTTGAGGTATTAACTGCCTACTCGGGCAGACATAGAAGTCTGGTTTTGGTATAGCCGTTGCAACATACCATTCCTATATATGCATGTTTTCTATGCTGTATACAGCTATGATACTATCCTATGCATGTTTCCTATGGCTATGCTATATAGCTATGATAATATCCCTATGCATGCAATTTCTACTACACTTTTATAATTACAACATAGATCCTTACAATACATAATTATACGAACTTTACAATATGGTTCCCTGTAGTAAAATGATAGCAGCAGTAATATGCTAGCTACTTGCCTGTTGTGAAGTTTCGTTGGGTTGAGGTCTTAACTGCCTATTCGGGCGGACATAAAAGGCTTGTTTTCGTATAGCCGTTGCAACATAGCACCATCACTGCCATATTGGCCAGGGGCCAAGGATGGTACAACCAATGATGTGTGCACTGACATTACCAATTCAATGTCAACACCATCAGGGATTTTTCCATCAAATGCTTCAATATTGGCAAGGTGGACTTGCACTGCATTCATTGCCTTGGTGAAATGGCATCCTGAAATCACATGGCTCTTCTCCATCAAGGTTAGGCGACTTCCCTTACGTGGCACTATAGTAATATCAGGATATGGTACTATCCCTATGCATGTTTCCCATGCTATGTACTGTAGCTACTACGATACTATCCCTATGCATGTTTTTTATGCTATATAGCTATGATACTATCCCTATGCATGTTTCCTATGCTATATAGCTATGATACTATCCCTATGCATGTTTCCCATGCTATATACTGTAGCTATATACGATACTATCCCTATGCATGTTTCTTATGCTATATAGCTAAGGTACTATCCCTATGCATGTTTCGTATGCTATATAGCTACGATACTATCCCTATGCATGTTTCTTACGCTATATAGCTATGACACTATCCCTATGCATGTTTCTTATGCTATATAGCTATGATACTATCCCTATGCATGTTTCTTATGCTATATAGCTATGATACTATCCCTATGCATGTTTCCTGTGCTATATATAGCTACGATGCTATCCCTATGCATGCAATTTGTACTACATTTTTATAATTACATAATCGATCCTTACAATACATAATTATACGAAATTATACGAACTTAACAATACGGTTCCCTGTAGTAAAATAATAGCAGCAGGAATATGCTAGCTACTTGCCTGTTGTGAAGTTTCGTTGGGTTGAGGTATTAACTGCCTACTAGGGCGGACATAGAAGTCTGGTTTTGGTATAGCCGTTGCAAAATAGCACCATCACTGCCATGTTGGCCAGGGGCCAAAGATGGTACAACCAAGGACGTGTGCACTGACATTACCAATTCATGTCAACACCATCAGGGATTTTTCCATCAAATGCTTCAATATTGGCAAGGTGGACTTGCACTGCATTCATTGCCTTGGGGAAATAACATCCTGAAATCACGTGGCTCTTCTCCATCAAGGTTAGGCGATTTCCCTGATGTTGCACGATAGTATCATCAGAACCTGACAACAACGCCAAGTCGCGCATGAACCGTCTTGTGCTTGTGAGCCTTGGCCTCGACGAAACACTTGCTGCTGAAACAACCGCTGGCGTTGCGTTCTAAAAGTTGATCGTTGTCCGCCAAACTGCCTTTTCGCCAAACAACTTTCATACCACTGATAGCAGGCGTTCGCGAGGTTGTAGCTGTAGTTGAACTTGAGCAATGTGTCCGTGTAGGTTCGGGCAGTGCATGTCTCGACCACAGCTTGTCGCCTATTCTCATTTTGCGCCATTTGCGGCACAACAAACGCCGACGTACTGCTAGTATTGCTTGCCATAGATGGCACGTTTTCATTTCGAAATATGCGTCTTGTTTCTGCCTCAACATGCGGCGAAATAACGTCTGCTAACTCACTTATGCGGTCGAGAAGACGATTAACAGTCTCACGTGGATCTGCCATTTATGGAATTGTGTGTTTTGCTTAGGTTATCTTAACACGAGTACACTATAGAAATATATCGTATCCGCTGACCGAAATCGTATATAAAAACTCGCCCGTCGAAGGAATTCTCCATTATAGTTAATATTTTCGAATATTATTCATAAAGCTCGATTATAGTTCATTTGTCTCGATCACTTCGTATGTGTATTCTCGACTATTGCATGTATGCGGTCTAAAGTCCTCAGCAGAAAGAATTTCCTCCTGGTCCTTTTGTCGCACCTCCATCCTCCGTTGAGCAGCTGCGACGTTGTAATTGGGGCCCCAGGCTTCTAGCCTCATCAATGCCGCTCTGATAAGCTCTAATTCACGGTTTTCCAACTGCATTTAAGCGCTTCACAGTTTCTACCCTCGCAAGCATAAACTGAAAAAACAATTTCATTGAGATAATGTATGCTTTCAATGTCTGAGGTTTTCTTGGCTTTTTAGCTTGTCATTGCCAAGGAAGAAATTCGTTTGGACGAGATCGATTGATTTGTCTTGCCACATTATCGATATGTCCTCCGCGTTTGGCTGGATTTCGTATATAATGCGGCACACACGACTCACATGATCTCGCGCATCTGAATTCTTCTTCCCCTTCCCCTCGAAGCTTTGCAGATGGTTTTCAAAAACTCTCAAGATCTTCATCTGGCTGATGACTTTTAGTGTGCCATGAGGTGGTTCAGGTCTTGGTCGGGGCTCCCTAAACATGCGGTACTCGCTTATCACAACTCGACCATCGAATACAATACTCGACCTACTTTTTTCCACTTTGGCTTGCCATATTCCGCAACACAATCTCCCAGCCTGACACTACGAGTCAAGCATTTCGATTGCATTGCGCATCTAGCGCTGCCTTTCTCCATTGCAACGTGTGAATGTCAATAAAATCTATCTCATGCATGATCAGTTCTAACACATAATACGCTACATGCAATATAATACATGGAATAACATATAGTCATCGATATCTCTTAGCGTTTCATCGTCCCCGAAAGGAATGGTGTCTAAAGTATCGTCGTCGCTGTGAACGTTTAACTTGATTTGGCTCTTCGGGCAATGTCTGACCCAGAAGTGAGGCAAAGTCACGAATGATAGGTATGATATTGTACATTCTGTTGGTTCTGTCGCGCAAGCTCGCCTCTGTGCAAGTTACGCTGCTGCTGGCACCAGATTCAACGAATACCACAACTTGGGGACTGTAGTTTTTTACGTTTATTAACACTCTAAGCACAGGTATATTCAGTACACACGTAGTGCACGTCGATAACACAATACTCTTAAGACAACACGCTTAAGGACACACTCGCTCTGAACACGACGATGCGGTTACAACACACCACACAATACAACTAATAACCAATCGCCAATCCAACTCAACTTCCCTAAAGTTTACAATTCTACTTATATTTATACTAAAGATAGGGGATATTATTCTTTTTTCGCCTCAACTTCCTTTGCGCAATTTATGCACGTCCCAGGATGTTTTATCCCCGCAACGCGGTTAACTCTCTAACCACACTGCCCCCATTCTTCCATCCGTTTGCGTTAGCGTGTGGGACAGCGGTTTCCTTCCTCGTGGTTGGACGTGCGTATGCATGTGTTTGTGCGCATTATTTCGCCTGTTTACAAATTTATTATATTTTAATATAAATGAATATAATTATATGAATATATATAATACACAACAACTCTACTGACAAACAAGACATTTGACACGTTTTCACAACAGGTTCTGAGTAGGGTACATTTGGTGTTGTTAGATGTCGTTACCTCGTACCACTGCTCCTCTACACATAGAATACAACGAACAACAGAAAAGCACGATGAGCAAGCAGCAGCCGGTAACATGGTCTTGTTAAGGCATAGCGTGCAATTAAAAATCTTGTTCAACATCTCTTTAGCCCGCTCTTCTACGGTCGAACTGGGGGTAGTAGGATGACGAATGGTACTGATTGACGCCAGAGGAACTGGTTCGTCAAAATCGTCATCAGGAAAGAGTCGGACACCAGACGCCTAAAATGCTCTAAGATATCGCCTGGTTTTCTTTTCTTGGTCGCATTAGATTTTCTTCGAATTCGAAATGTTTGCGACTTGGTTCTCTCTTATGGCTAATATTTTTCTATTGCTTCTCAAAAATTGGGAACCTTGCGGGAAAAACCGACATAAATGTAATATTATAATATGCTTCTATATCCGGCTTTAATCATGCTTCATGCTACTTCGTACGTTCATTAATATATTTAGGATATAATATCAGATCTTAGTGACTTAGTTGTCAATATTTTTGAACATGCAGCCTGACAGATTTCGCTATATGTCTATACTTGCTCTTATAAGTAAATCATATACTTCGATCCATGTGCGATTATATACAGCTAACTATATATATATTTAAAGAAGGTAAATTGTTTTACTGTAAATCGATATAGTTCCCATTTTCTGCTTTAAAATTAAAAAAGTCAACTCACTTATAGAGTATATACTTCAATGGATGGTAGCTAAGTAGTTTATAATTACACTATGCAGAAACATAGAATTTATAATCAGTTTCATGACAACACATGCACGGATAAATTAGGTATATAAAAGACTCGAAACGCTAGCTATTAATTACCCATGTTGTACTTTCGCATGGCATGACTGGCAAATACTTAACGTCCAACAATTTCACGTCCTAACCGAGCTGAGCTTTTCACAAATTTTCAATGCCAGCCACACTAGCATGATATGTCAGATGTATCTGGTATTTTTCCGTCACATCGCCACCGCGGCTGACTTCTTCCACCCAGCCAAGGTTCTACTTAAAGCGTGGTCGTTGTCAACTATATATACAGTATGTTGACTGTTTATTTGCAGGCCACAAGGTCGTGGGTTAAGGGAGGTTCTTGCTTTTGCCGGCTGGTAAGATAATTACAATCTTCTTGGCGAAAATTGATGCATTGGGTTGCGATAAATCATTGGGTTTGTGGCTGTTGTTCCGGGTGCACGCGTATCTGCAACATCCCCGTTGACCCCGTATGTTCTTTCCAGGTTTTCCTCCTCGAATACAGCGTTTCCCTCGCCTGAGGGAAGAATAATTTCGCTATCTTCTTCACATCTTTAGATAGATCCCTCGAGTCAGATCTAGCTTAAAAATCATAGTTAACTTGCTATAGTTGTCATGGAAGAAGGACGTAACTTTAATTGTCGAACTCCGAATTTCATCTTAACATTTGCCATCGTAGTTTTAGGGCAGAGCGTTGAAAATTAAATACGTTTAAGTACGGTTTGAAGCGTTGTCTATGTGGTCGTATAACTTGCAGCTTCTTTCTTTATATGCTTAGTGAACGCGATTTTAGTTCTAGTGCCGAAAAACCACTGTAGCAACGTAAAATTGTCTCATTTCTTTATGCCAATCTTCGAGCAGAACAAACGAATGTTTCTATTCTGGTTTTCTTTTCTCGGTCGCATTAGATTTTCTTCGAAATCGAAATGTTTGCGACTTGGTTCTCCCTTATGGCTACTATTTTTCTCCATAATTGGGAACCTTGCAGGAAAAACCGACATGAATGTAATATTATAATATGCTTCTATATATCCGGCTCTAATCATGTTTCACACTACTTCGTACGTTTATTAATATATTTAGGATATAATATGAGATCTTAGTGATTTAGTTGTTAATATTTTTGAACATGCAGCCTGACAGATTTCGCTATATCTCTCCTTGTTGTTATAAGTAAATCATACTTCGATGCATGTGCGATTATATATACAGCTAACTATATATATTTTTACGAAGATCAGTAAATTACTAGAAATACATGCATTCAGCAACCCCTCGCCATTTTAAACGAAGCAAAATATTTCGTGCGCTACCCAGACCAAACTTTCTACGCTAGTATTATGAAATAACTCGCGCAAATTTTTCGGAAACAAAGACAGTCGTAAAGGTGAACAGAAATCACCTGTTTGCCTGCCATTACGTCGCAGTTTAAGTGAGTTTTAAACTTTTCTATAGCTAAACCTTCAAAACATCAAAACTGCACAAATTATTATTATAACCATACAAGCACTAAACGTCGAATGTTTGTTTTTCGATTATTTATTTTATTCAATGATTTTAGCGACTATATAAGCTGCAAAGTGATATTTGTTTTATCAAAACTCTGAAGTACACTTTTCAGAACTCTTTTTAAAGTTTAAGCCATGATGTAAAGCCTTAAACGGTCGGTTAGCCAACCTCGCAAGCCAGGCTCTTTTACCTAAGCTCCACGGCCCACGCTGCGGCAAAGACCCTGGTCAAGGCTGGTCACGTGATTCTTTTGTTACGCTTCTCCCGTGTGGGGATGGGTGGGACACAAGTAGCGCATAGATCACATCAGTTAAAACAGCGTGTTTCTAAGGACTGAATAATGAATATTGAGCGCTGTTGTACCGCAAAGCGAAATAACCTGTGTCGTTATTGTTATTTGACCTCTAAATTCGCTCATCAACGCCCAAATTTAGAAGATAGGACAGGCCTTCGAGTGTCTGTATTGAATATCAACTGAACTTGTGACGATACTAAAACCGATTCTATCGACGATGATACAGTCTACACATAGCACTTGAATCTAAATTCGGTTTATTGCTCTTTTTAGTTTTTTGCTGCGCCACACTAGCTGTATATATTTCGTTTATTGCGTGAACCGCTATTTTTAGTTGCGTTAGTACAAAGTCATCTGGATTGTGACAAGTGCTAAAAATAGCAGAAATGGTATATCGACTTTGCCACTCCTCCCATGAATATGAACTAAGCGCTAATTAAAAACCTCCCATATTTTGGGAGGTCACATGACCAGCCTTGACCAGGATCTTTGCCGCAGCGTGGGCCGTGGAGCGTAGGTAAAAGAGCCTGGCTTGCGAGGTTGTCGGTTAGCTTCTTGTAAAATGACATACCAAGCTCGTACTTGTCAAAATAACAATGCATTCTTACAGCAAACACTGAATAAGTAAAATATAGACACCTACCACTTCAAAGATTATAAACTACGAGTCGTTCCTATTTCACCAACTGTTTCTGTGCTGTGATGATCTTTAAATCTTTTATTATTGTTTTAATATTTGACTCCATGATTTCATTTTATATTTTTAAAAAATAGTTTGCAAAATGACGGTTAAAATGCTGACGCTATCATGCATGCTCTCTTTTTGTCTTAGCCAATCAGCAGGTCGTAGACGACCGTTCTTTCTTCGTTCAAATTTCGCGCATGCGCACAACTACCATGACCATTGAACGTCCATGACATTTGGGCAACTTTGGATTCCGCTATGTTCTCCCGGGTCCCGGGTGTAATTCCTAATCTCCGGGCGGAATTAGTACCCTCGCACGGCGCTCCGCGCCGGCTCGGGGATTAATAATTGTTTTACTGTAAACATCATATCGATATAGTTCCCATTTTTCTGCTTTAAAATTAAAAAAGTCAACTCACCGATACATATAATACTTCACTAGATGGTAACTCAATAGTTTATAATTACACTATGCAGAAACATTGAATTTGTAATCAGTTTCATGACACCACATGCACAGATAAATTAGGTATATAAAAGACTCGAAACGCGACTAAACTAGCTATTTGTACTTTGGCATTGCATGGCTGGTAAATGCTTAGCGTCCAACAATTTCACGTCCTAACCGAGCTGAGCTCTTAACAAATTTTCAATGGCAGTCACACTAGCATGATATGTCAGATGTATCTGGAATTTTTCTGTCACATCGCCACGGCGGTTGACTTCTTCCACCCAGCCAAGGTTGTATACTTAAAGCGTGGTCGTTGTCAACTATATAACTTGGTCGTATTACTTGCAGCTTTTTCCTTTATATGCTTATTAAACGCGACTTTAGTTCTAATGTCGGTAAACCACTGTAGCAACGTAAAATTGTCTCATTTCTTTATGCCAATCTTCAAACAGAACAAACGAATGTTCCTATTCTGGTTTTCTTTTCTTGGTCGCATTAGATTTTCTTCGAAATCAAAATGCTTTTGACTTGGTTCTCCCTTATAGCTACTATTTTTCTATTGCTATTCCAATGACACCATCCCCTCTCAGATTGTCACTAAAATTACCCCAAGTGAAGATATAGTTAGATATGAGAGCACACCAAATTTCAGCTCAATAGCTCTATTCGTTCTTGAAATATTGGCTTTTCAATATTTCACCTAAAACGGGTGTCGGTTACAGTAAGTATTCACCTGGTAAAAAGCGAGGATCGTATCCAATGACGATCATTTGGCTTTCTTTAATACCAGGGGTATGAAAATTGGCTGTTTACCATTTTAAGACATGCTGTGCATGATTCAGAATACAAAGTCAAAATTATCATAATTGGATGAAAAAAGCACATTTTCGATGTTTGAAGACAGACAATGATTCCGCAGTAATTATAAAGGTGTCAAATTACACATCGGTAATTTTCAATGTTGACAATGTACCACCAAGATAATTTTTGGTATGTCAGATATATGTATAATAAGGATTACTTTCACCAAGTTTGGACTCGGTTTCGGCTCTACATGCTGAGAAACATTCATTTTTGGCCATGTGCTTTATAGTTTATAACATAAGTTATTTAGCTGCAAGTGCTTGTTGGATCGCTTCAATGTCTTTCCCATCAAGCTTGTATTGTCTTGCCTCATTGCAAGCCTGTTTCAGTTACATGTGCTCCAATAATACAGACAGTATTCACAATTGGCAAATAGCATGTTTCATCTCTTTTTTGCCAGAAGCTGGATCTTGCTGGGTAGCTTGGATGCGTAAATGCCACTTTGACATCATCATGTTCTTCATCAACTTCATTAACGAGTCCAACCCAATATTGCTCATCATATTCACTAACAATAAAGTCAGATACCTTTGGAATTGACATCTTCATTGTGTTTTTCTTACCCAATACAAGATTAAATTCTAAACCATACAACTGGTCTTCTAAAACTCAAAAAAAAATTTTTCTAAATATTCTATCACTTTAGAAATCATATTACTATTGTTCCTCTCTGCCGCAATTACATGCTCTGAGAGGGGGACAAACTGATGAAAGCTTCTTGTACCAGGCAGAGTATGTACATTGTTGAATCTTGCGTCCAACATATGTCTGACAGGAACCATATCTTCTCCAGCAATAAAAAAAATCAACCCCCTCTACTTCTGCTTTACAATATTCAAAGAACTGCTTTGCTTTCAAAATCTGGTTTGATAGTGTTCTTTGAAGACTGGCTCTTGCAGCCAAACGTGTGAGTAACCCCCCAAGACCATCACATGGAGATTTGCCATGACTCGTAGCAAAAAATGACTAGATACATTTAACGTTGAAGTCCTTCTCATGAAGGCAGAGGTTTAGAAAATTTTTGCAGTTTTTGTATGGCCAGCACACCCATCACTAAAATAATGTATTAATGTTGGTGTTGTGAAAATCTCCTCCTTAATGATATTGACAGTTTTCTTCATAATTTGATACACAAAACAAGTGTCATGATTCAAGTCATCTGAAATGAAGCACATGGATTTCTCTGTAATTTTATTGTCCTTTTTATAGTACAGAACAATTGGGTGCAAGGTGCATGATTGTTTGTTCCAGTGAAATCCCTGGATTTCATCTTGGATGACAAATTGATAATTCTCAGCAAAATTGCCCAAAACAATCACTTCATTTTCTTTCAGTTCTTCCTTACATTTCTTCAGATACTTTGCTTGAGCTGTAGCAATGTACGAGTGTGTTGTCAAGAAATTACGTTTTTCAACAAGGAGTGAAATAAAATCTCCAGTTGGCAGGATCTGTTGTACCAACTCAGAGCGGTCAACAGTGGTCCATTGTTGGAAATGTATGTTCAGTATTTCATCTTCATCGTCACCTTCTGGTTGGAGTTGATCATTTAAATACTTCTCCAATTCTTGTGTGTCAGCTGGCCATTTTGGGCAATGGTGGACCATACACTCTTTTCAGTCCCTACTACACACCAACATATCCATGAGCTCATGGCGATCTTTATCAAGGTTGATTGCACTAAGCATGAGTACAACATTCTAATGGATTGTGCGCACACAAACAGAATGCGTTCCAGAACATCCAACCAACACACACCATTTTGGTCGGAGACTGCAAAATTTTGAAAATTGGGGATATTTCTGTTTGAAAGCAGCGTAGAGTTCTTTAAGGTCACAGAGCAGAAGCCTCTTTTGCATGTGGGTATTTCTTGCTATGCTGACAAAATCTTTTTTTCCAGGCATTAGTCTAAGTGGGTAATTCCAAATGAAGTGATTTTTTTGCAGTTGACAAAGCAATGGGTAAATGTGGAAATGAGTTGAGGATTTTTGAATATTTTGAAAATTCTTCGAATAATGGACAAATAAAATAAGAGCGTAAAAAGTCCCACTGGCTTGATCTTGTTGCCATTTGCACCATGATGTTTCACCTGTTGGGTAAAATTTATGTTGCTTGGCCGAGTTATCTGATTGAACATTATGGTGAAGAGAGGCACTGATGTTTTTCTTCATCTGGTAAAGATTTACCGCCACCTCCCGTCGTTTTTGGGTATGACGCCAAAGCGACCAACTTGCAAGTTAGGAAGGGGGGGGGGGTGCAGGAGTAGGACCAATTACGCGACCTAGATAATTGTATAGAAAAATAGAATTGTCTACATTAATAGGAGTTACCGAGGACACACGAGGAAGAGTAAAAATGTTATTTAATGCACAACCGGACGAAGAACTATTGTTATTGATTACGCTGTCTCTAATCTCTTCTTGCCTGGCGCCGGCGAGTTGATTCTTCGCCAGGAGTACGCCCTCGTTTCCGAGGGAATTCTTGGCAATAGATCCTGCGATGCGCACCACCGCATCTCACTTGATCACATTTGTAATGAAATTGCGGGGGCTACTGCACGCCCCAGAGTTCCATGATTTGCAAGCGATAGGCGAGCTTTTGGTCCCCCCGCGGTTCCCAAAAACTAGAGACCGAATAAGGCGTGGATTGTGCAGAGACTGCGGTATGATAATGGTACAGATCCGAGTGAATCTCATTCCAATTCGTTGAATTTGATGCCGCAGCGTGTAGGCGAAACGCTCGATCATAATTCAGCCAGAACCGTCCTGGGAACTGTTTAGCCATGCGAATAATCAATGCCATATAGACGAGTAAATCACGTCCCCTGTCAGTTCTAGCAGATGTTATCGCGGTTATATAACTATTAAAGCACTCGACCCACGTCAAAATATCGCGAATTTCGTTTTTCTTGCTCTTTTCCTCTGTCGAAACACTGTTTTTCTATAAGAGTAGAAGGTCTAATGAGATGCAAGTCACGCAAAAATTAAACACAATGAGGACAATGTCTTACCTTGTTTCCTATATCATAGATTCATGTTCAGTTCAGTTGTTACGCAAATTATCCACAGTACAATACGAATGAATATGAATTGTTCGCGTACATTGCTAAGAGAACATCGATTAGCAGTTGTTCTCTTATTTCTACATTTTCTGCGTATATCTTTCTTCCACTAGTGTAATAGAGCTTATTATCTGAACTGAACTGAACTGAAACTTTTATTTAATCACGGTAGACTAATCAGGATTTACAACAATGAAGTAAAATACAAGAAAAACGAACACACATACATATACATATACAAGTTATGATATAAGTAAGATACCTCTTTTCCATTAGTGCCGTGAATTTATTTAAGATAAAAAGGAATTATCGAATAAAACTGTTGCATTCAGATCTGAATTTACGCAAAGAATTAACATGTCGTAGTTCATTAGGTAGAGAATTCCATAGTCTTTAATTTCCGGTGTGACGTAAGGACAGGGGCGATCTCGAGCTTTAATTGTCCTGTTTGGAGTATGTTTTCCAAGGTGTAGACATAAAAACGTCTTTAAACTTCCTTAGTTTAGAGTTCACGTCATTCTCTGAAAAAATCGATATATGTAATCTGACTTGGATGCAAGGTCAGCTGTAAACATCACGGGATTGTAGTTCTTATAAGATTTTACCGTGGTGTAACTAGGCTGAGGCTTGTGCGCCTTTAGTTTCAACAACGTGTAGACAAAAAGATGGTCACTAATAGTAGTGTTTATAACGCCGCTTTTGTATACAAGGTCAGGGGTTGAAACCATTATGACGTCTATCAGAGATCTGCAATTTTCGGTTATTCCAGTTGGTGAAGTGATCAATTGTTTGAGATTTAACTCGGATGCAAAATTAACCAGCGCCTTATTTTCGGGACATTTCTTTAGTAGGTCGCAATTTAAATGCATTTGCAGCCGAGTTTGGTAAAACTGTAGAGCGATTTCTTTCTTCACTTTTTACAAAGTCTTCTCGAAATTGTTTTATAGTGTCAGTAATGAGATTGATTGAGTTTGATAGTGGTAAGACAGCTTCGTTATTATACTTTGATTTTCTTTTAACTCTTCAGTTTCGGCATGAAAGTTAGTTGCTACATTTGCATAAAGACGATTGCGAAATGGCTTTGCTTGAGCGATTTGGATTTCTAATGTCAAAATCATCATTTGTAGACACAGAGTTTTTATAAATACTGACAAGTTGTTGGATAATTGTACCTGCTTCAGTCCCTTTGAAGTGCAGCAGATTTTTGGCCTTTCGCCATGAAATCGAGATGCTTTCCGTCTTTAAATTTTTTTTATCGCCACCGGATTGCTCCCAAGTCCGTCTAATTTTAAATCCTCGCTGATATACTTCTTCAATGAGTCAAGCAATACATAGGTTATCACGAATAGAAACCATTTTAGACAAAGAAAACTGTTTGATTTAACGTTGACGAGGGAAAATCACGGAGCTCTAAAGTCACGTCTACACTCTACGGTGATTGTTGGCGGTCCTTTGATTCCGATGATTCTACAAATGGTAACATATTGTGCAATGTGCAACAACATTGCATGACAATTAAGTCACACAGTGCATCTCCTGTCTCTTTACTGACCGGTTCGGGTTCTGGAAGTGTATTTCAGCACGGTTTGGTTCTTCCACATTCAGTATCTTGCACAGAACACCTATACATAAATTGGAACGTTTCCAGTTGATGAATAGATTACTAAAACTTACAGTGCGCAGGAAAAACCTATATATCCTTTATTTACATAGGGGAATTATTCCTTACTATAATAGTAGACTGGTCTATTTCGTTAAAATATTTTTTATTTAATATATAGTCATAAAATAATGAGTTTTATTAAGATTATTAACATTATGTCTAGACTTGATAGATGTCGCCGGTTGTAGTACGTTTGCATAATGGAAGCACAGCGCACAGTATGAAACATACGGGTTTTCCTTGCAGCACATATGTGTACAGTAGCAAAGTTAAAAACACGCTACCTTTGGAATGTTTAACTTTCACCTATTCATCGTATTTGCTTTTAAGCGCTATATGCTTGGTCTAAGTCTTCCGTTTTTCTTTTACTTAATAAGCGCAACCAACACAACCGTCTGTCTTAGTCGAAACGCTGTTTGTCTAAAGCAAGAAGCCAAGCACAAAAATGTAGACACAATTAATGCAGTCACTGTCAATGGGTGTTTGGTGCCCGCAAATGTTACACCGAAATATTTGTTTGTTAAAACTTTATACGTACTTTGTTCGGAGAAGCGTTTTCTGGTAGTTGTTCTCCAAAATTTTTCATTGCGTGTTCAAATGGGTCTAGTTCGTGCAAGGTTCATGCGGCTCTTCGCCTTGGGCGGTCACGCTTACAAACAACGCTTATTTACAACCTTTGCAATGTGATAAATATTTGCATATAAAGCGGCATGTAATCGTATGTATGTATCCAAATAGCCGACAAAAGAAAATTGCACTGTGTTTAAGAGACAGCAACTATAAAAATGAATATTTACAATTTACAATCGACACGGTTTCTTTGAGATTGGCTAAATCGGCAATCAGGCCTCAGCCTCGGCAAGACTTTGTGGCTGCCCTAAAATTACGTGGCTTTTCCAGTTTGGGTGGAGACCTTGAATAAAATAACGCATCGCTTAGATTTAGACGTTTACACAAACGCCTTATGTCGGACGCGTAGTCAGCTAGACGCTCTGTCTCGGATTGTTTTCGAGCCGCTAATTGCTGTCGCCAAAGCCAAACGGATGCTGGGTTGATAAATTGGT
Source organism: Dendronephthya gigantea (assembly GCF_004324835.1). Classification (NCBI taxonomy): domain Eukaryota; kingdom Metazoa; phylum Cnidaria; class Anthozoa; order Malacalcyonacea; family Nephtheidae; genus Dendronephthya; species Dendronephthya gigantea. The sequence continues at coordinate 154,209 of NW_021163185.1, read as the reverse complement.
TCTTAAGCGCATTAACGAGATCTTCGTATGACTTATAAATTTTGGGAGAACTAGTTTACCACGAACTGGCATTACCTTGAAAATAAAGTGGCAGGGCTCGTAGTTTTTGCTTTTCGTCCCACCCGCAAAACGTGCAAGGTTTATGCGGCTCTTCGCCTTGGGCGGTCACACTTACAGACAACGCTTGTTTTACAACCTTTGCAATGCGATAAATATTTGCATATAAAGCTGCATGTAATCGTATATGTATGTATCCAAATAGCCGACAAAAGAAAATTGCACTGTATTTAAGAGACAGCAACCATAAAAATTATTATTTACAATTAACAATTAACGATACGTACGAACTTACCATTCTCCTAGCTCTCGCAAACGAAGGTTTGACCTCTGCTGTTACTGCGTGATACTTAGGGGCTGCCACAGTACTTCACCAGAGAAACCAGAAAACATTTGTGCGAAGTCTTTCTTGTCAAAATGCGCTGAAAAAATACTCGAATTGGGAGTCGCATCCCTTTTTCCCGCTTTAACCGCACGAAATCAACACACTGCTTTCGTCTCTTTTTTGCTTCTGGCCTTTCGTCGCCAGAAAACAATATAAAATGAAGTGAAATTCCTTTGTTCGCATTAGAGCAACCACCGACAATACATCTATTCGGCATATTTTTATTTGCGTGACTTTTTTGCGCCGTCACCTTTCTTATAAAAACATTTGAATTATACACGCTAATGATTTTTGTAATATGAATGAGTCAAACCAGTTCCTATTGTGACGTCACATCAATGATTTTGTACAAATCCCTTTTGGGCGTTTTTTTTCCAAATTCTATGTTTTTGAGTAGCAATAACTTATAAACTAAGGTCGCAATTGCAATTCGGTTTTCGAATGGCGTATACACTGCTAACAAAGATCCTAAAATGTAAAATTTATTTTTTTGCCAGGAACACCAATTAAATATATACTTGATTCCCACTGTTTCCATGGAAGCAGAAGAACCAGAATAATTGGCTTTACATTTACTTTTGTGCTCAGCTTCCCAAACTAAGTTTTCCTTTGGGTCATCACTGTCCTTGTGCCTTTGACACCCTCGGCACACTTTACTCAATACCGCAACATCAAGGCACTTGCCGGTATCAATCGAGAGTGTTGTCAAACAGCCATTCATTGACGAATGTCCTCTTCTCTGTCATGTTCCATCACATGAAACTCTGCATTGAGAAATCCCTTCATTTCTTCCTTTGAGTGCATGGAATTCATCACAAGCGTCATTCATGCACTTCTCAACAATAGTTTTAGCTGCTTCCAGGATGCCTTTGGTGTTCTTTGAATAAACATTTAGTTTAGGTGGAGGAGGCATATTCATTATTCCACAGAAACGTTGGGCAGAAGTTCTTCCCTGTCCTATTAATCTCATGCCATAAACAAGCCGTTTATTGACTTCAAAACCTTTTTTTGTTTTCTTTGACGTGTAGAAACAATTCTTCCAATCACAACTGGAGCACACGAGAGAAAGAAATGAACAACCTAGTCTTCTTTTGCAATCTTCTTCCAAATACAAACAGCTTTCGCCACAATTAAACTGTAAATTAACTTTTCAAAATACTCAGATAAAAACGTTCTGAAAACGTGAGCAAAACAGCAGTACCCTTCAGTAAGCGGCCTTATTACTCAACAAACAAAACAAAACAAAACTGTCGGGGGAGGGACAGGATAGAAATAAAATCAAAAACAAAACAGGTTTTTGCATATATTTTTGCGTTGCTAAGGGCGTTGCTAAAGCAAATAATCATGGTTAGGTTTCAAAAAGCTTATTTTTCTATATTTCCGAACCAGCTTTTGGTAGTAATGGAGTGAGAGCATCAATGGGGATTTTAGTTACGTAACGAAAGGAACAACTCAGTTCTAGCTACTAAAACCACCACTCCACCAATAATATACTAAAACCACCAGTATTATACTATTCTAGCGTACAACCTGTAAGCCAATATCCATCTATTTTCTTCAAATGGTCAGGAGAGCAACAGAGTTTGTATTGGCATATATTTCATTCAGCAGTGCATGTCTTGATATTGTGGTTGGGTTGTAAACAGTTATTACACTGTTGCTCAACAGCTTGTCGTCTTGAGCCTATGCATGTCCTCCAAATACTTCATCCGATTGCGTTTCTGGACCAACTGGAACAAAGCATCTATTCCCCTTTGATTTGTTGACCTAAAAAAGTCTTTAGTTGTTCTGTCATTCAATTTTTCCAAACCTTGTTGTGTGAAAGGGCATATTGTGCCCATACCAGGGCATGCATATAAGGTGTTACATGCTTTGTTTGGTAAATGGAGAGAAATAGGTCAATCCATTGTTTAGTTTTTCTTGAGAAGTCTTTTACATTAATTTCATTTTGGTTATAGAAGAGCTTAGTAAGAGCTATATCCAGAAAATCCTTCCACAATTTTTGAATTTCAGTTGATGCCTCTGAGTTAGGCAACAATTCACCAACATTTATGTTTCGAAAAAGTTTTAGTTTTTCGGGCCCTGTCAGATATCGCCACTTCAGCTTCTTACTCTCCTTACAAATAAACCAGTTGAAAGAACGTTGAAGCACTTCTTCTTGCAAGGAACAAGTGGAGTGTATCAATGATGACATGGTCAATGGGGATTGAATTGAAGGAAAAAGAGTGGCATGCTTCACATTAAATTGTGCTTTTCTCCTTTTTGCAAACTCTAGAATTTCTTTTATTGTTCTAGCGCAATTGGAAATGTCTCTCAGTGACCAGGTTTTTGTTCCATCATAGTGGTCATATAGGGGACACTTGCACCAGATGCATGGACGTGTGGCATGTGCTGCACCTAAACCACATACACATGCTAGAAATTTCCAGTCACCTCCTAGAAACCATTCAATTTCAACACATAGGTTACCTACAGAAATGTGGGTAAGTTCTTCAACCTTGTCAGGTTGAGATCATGTCAATATTTATAGACAATTTACAGATTTATCGGGAAACCTAAACTTCAATGATTTCCAATGTTTCATCAAGATATACCACACAAATATAAAAATAAACGAATCGAGAATTTGCTGCTAGTTAGCAAATATTCGGCTTATTTACAAACCAAATGAGGATGAATATTGAATAAATTAAATTTACAAACGTACTTGTTTATTGAGACCTCAAAGAAAGGATTCCAGATGACTGCTGATGGCTCTCTTCTTCATATCTTTTCTCGTTAGCAGCATCAGCAACAGAAAATACGTAAATAAGAATAAATACCACAAGCATGCAATGCCAAATGAATGGCAAGTCGCCATCATTGTAGAAATTCAACCTCGAAATAACACCGTCGGAATTTTCCCACCAACATGATCGCAAGGCCCCAGTCTTTTTAATCTACGCGTACATTTTAACATTGCGCACGACAAAACGCTGTTATTTTGTATACTATATAATGCAGGTCGCTCGTCTTTAAGGCTGAAATGACGCAACTTTTTTATCTCTTCCAAAACAAGTATCCACAACACGAGATAGCACAATATCTAAAGTGTGCCAAACTGTGCGTATATCTTAAGAATGTTATATACAGTGTGTATCCAAAAAAATTCGAATCCAAATTTGACAAGCTGCTGTGTATAATACTAAGTAAACGATATAATTTTTATATGGCAACAAAGATTAGCTTATTTAGTTTACGATTATACCGTTCTTATATCGACACGACCAAAACTGGCCGAGTTATCGTTTTTTAAAAATTGTTGCTCGAAATCAAATTTTTCCGCCGATGAGAATTCGAAATGAGACCTCCAGACAAAAGAAAATGCAAATTTAATTACTGAAGGCATTGTGTTTTTCAAACTTCTATGAAAAACTCACAAACCATCTTCACCTTCATCTTTCCTTCCAGGATCATCTTCATCTCCATCTCCATCATCTTCACCTTCATCCCTCTCACTACATTTTCCAGAGGTCACTTTCTGTAGATAGTGAGCAACTGCCAAATCGCTTTCGTTTTTGTCCTCGACATTGTAGTTGCGATCGGCAGTCTTCACAGAATGGGTCATTTGCCTCGCCACATCTTCCTTAGACACCGTATGTGTCTCTTCCCCCTGTGATGCGTTATAATCGATTTGCGAAACCTGGATTGAATAAGATTCCCTTTTAGACCGCCATGAAGCTTCTCCCCCTTACGTCGAACAACTTTTGATATCATGCTTTCGGACATTGCTGCCCCAGTTGATGTGATGAATATGTGATTTTTTGGATCATACAACTGTTTTCTTTTTATGTACTAGATTAAGTGGTGCATTAAATTTGACAATTTTATATTACATCACTTTATATTAATAACGAGAAAAATTCTTAAACTTGTAACTGGCACACTAGGAAGATATACTGTTGCATTATCTGAGCTAGCATATGCCTAAAATACTGGATGCATATCAAATTTGCCATGATTCTTTCGTCATTGAGGTTTTTTCTCGAGCTTTTTCTTTTGCGTTTCTGAACCAACATGGATGCTCGTCTCACCCCACTTTTCCTAGACATACATTCAACCTTTAACAAATTTCATTAAATTAATCTCTGAAAATGTGTTTGCATGTGTTGCTTGATATGTCTGGTTTCACTATATTGCTACTAACCGTTTGTATTCCGGGTCATCGTTACTTAGATTGTGCACATTTTTGAGGTGCTTGTCTACCCGGCACACCATGGCTGAACAGTCTTCAAAAGAACAATGCCCGTTTCTGGCGCACACCTACTTTCACTGACCTCGGCTGCCGTCTTGCAACTTGGCTAGTTTCAGCCTTGGACAGCTTGTGTCCATTAACGAGGTGGCTTGAGAGATACTTAATCTCCTTACCACACTCCGGTCACACTTTTTCTCGCCTAATTTGGACCTAAAGAAAATATATAAATTTGAATGAAAGTTTAATTCAAACCACATATTTGGAAGGAAAGAAGTGTTTTAGCATACCCTTTCTCCTTCGTCACTCTTTTTGTCTTTGGTGTTTTCGACTGTCAAGGGATCTTCTATATCGCTCTAAATGTCAAAAATGTTATTTTTTATTTTTTCTCTGCATTGCAAGCTATAAATGGGTTTCATTTTTTCTTACAACGTCGGAAAAGAGCTGCAATGACTCTTTGTCACTTGATGCCTCCTCCCTTTTCTCTTCATCATCCTTCTTGCTTTAAATGAAATGATTTCATTTTACTTGTTAATCAGGCACAAATATTTGACAATATCTTAGTTGAAATGATAATGAAAATGTGAAAATAATTTGGCAGCAACAAATATTTATGCACTCTTTTTTCCTCCTGCTGATCATCATTCGATTCGACCAAAGAAGGCTTTGATGAACGCTTGCGACTCTGTCAAAGGAAATTAATAAATAAGATTTTTTGTGCAAGCAAAGAGCGAGGCACAATTATCTTTAAATTGAACATATCTTAGCTGAAATCATAGTGATACTGAAAATGTGAAAATAATTTAACAGCAACAAATATTTATGCACCCTTTTTTCCTCCTCGTGATCATCATTCGATTCGACCAAAGAAGGCTTTGATGAACGCTTGCGACTCTGTCAAAGGAAATTAATAACTAAGAATTTTTTCAAGCAAAGAGCAAGGCACAATTATCTTTAAATTGAACATATCTTAGCTGAAATCATAGTGATACTGAAAATGTGAAAATAATTGAGCAGCAACAATTGTTTACGCACCGTTTTTTTTCTTGTGTTTGTCATAATTCACACTTTACCCAAAGTGCATTACATTATGCTAGCCACTGGAAATTATTGTCACTATCTATATATCATTTATCTATAAAAGCCTGCATGGCCAAGCACCAATTAAGATATATTGATAATTTACTTACAAATAACTACTCGATACATGGCAGAGAAACAAGACATGCAAAGCTGAACTTAGTCTGCCTTAAATTTAACCAGGTAACTGAAGGAGGTAGATAATTTACGGTGACAAGTATAAAATTTTGGAACAGTCTCCCAATGGAAATTAAAATGAAAACTAGTCTCTCCTCCTTCAAAACAAGTCTTAAAAACTATTTTATAGAAATATATAAGCTAGTTTTGGAAATTCTGTTGGATTCGATGCAATCGCAACGCTATTCACAATTCGCAATTTTGTAATTGGTTTTATATTTTTTTTCACTGACAATATAGACACAGTTCTTACATCTCTGTTATCTCTTCACAATTAATTTACTTCACGTTTCCTACCTGATTATATCTTCTCTGTCACCTACTCTGTCATTGGTTGCTATACTAATTAATTATTCATGCACCTTAAATATTTAACACGATCTTTCGTACTTTTCGGTCCAACTTCATCCGTCAAATCCGCCTCAACTACAGGTCCTTTTAATACCATTTTGAAGGCTTAGGCAACCTTTCACAAGAAATTTACTCAAGATTGCGCAATGATTTTGTGTGTTTGTGCAGTTGCGACAGTCAGCGATAGAAGGGGATAACTCAGACCACATGAAAATGTTGCTTTGCAAAACCGCTGACGCGTGCATTTAATTTCGCACGCATTAATTTCGTGTGCATTTAATGCGAATTTATTTTCGCAGCCAGGTTGAGAATGCTCATTTGGAGTGTAGGCACTTTTCAGTGCTGTGAAAAACCTTTTGGTTCAGCGATTGGATCATTTTGAAGTCCTAAGTTTTAAATAATGTTTTTATCTTTATCTGTATATATTATACACTTTGTTTTGTTTTCCCAAGAGTCTGAATGTTTCACGAGACGAAGTCGAGGGAAACATTGAGACTCGAGGCAAAACAAAACTCACTATTTCCCGAGGTGTAGCGAACATTAAATGTTTTGTTATATAGGAACCAAAACATACATGTTACACGACAATTTCATTTCAAAAAACTTTGTTATGACAATATGCAGGCAACAATTTTTCACTTGTTTCCCTGGCGGGAAACATTGCATTTATTTAAAGTCATGTGACTACGAATGAACCAATCATATTTAAAATACACAGCACCTATATAACAATGAGTGTGAGTTTTACGTATGTAGAGTTTTACGCCACCGTATATACGTATATAACATGAATTTTATATAGAGTTTTACGCCACCGAGAAAAACCGTATTTAAACACACGTAAACCCGTTTACACTACATTCGATTTATTGGCATGGCACGGCTAAAATTGGGTACCCATTTCATTTGTGGCCGGCCTTTGTTTTGGTAGCCTGAGCACTAATATTGGGCCGTGCCAATAAGCTGACTTGTAGTGTAAACGGGGCTCAAGAATCCACAGACTATAAATATCGCGGACACGCCTAAAATCTAGGTACGCAAGATTCCTATTAAATTTTTTTTTTCCATTCAATAAGTTTAAAAATTTTCAGCCAATTTTTTGATTTTTTGCTGTGTGTGGTTAAGATTTTACCTCATACCCGGAAATGCCCGAAAACATGTTTAATTGCCATAGAAATGTTTGAGTCCGGAATAATCTAAATTTAAAGAAATTTCTTTAAATTTTTTTAAATAATCATAAATTTAAATTCATAAAGAGATTTCTTTAGATTTCTTTTTAAGGAGATTGCTTTAAAGATTAGTTACTGCTATCAGTTTCCTTACAATTTCATGTTTTCAAACACGCTTTTGATTTCACAAAGAATTTCAAATAGCAACGCTATGTGGTAAATTCATTATTGCAAGGCGAAAAATACAATCGTGATGTCTGTACATGTGTTTTGCATGTTGTTTTTTTGTTTAATATTTATGCACATTTCTGTTTATTGTAATGTCAATTGCATATGTGTGGTTTGTGAAGGCATTCAAAAAAAATAAAATCACTATAAATGTCTTGACGATTCGTCGTGTCATAATTGTTCGTTTGGATGTCCGTTTCCATGTTTGTTTGGCTGTTTTTTTGACTGTTTGTTTGGCTGTTTGTTTGGCTGTTTGTTTCGCTGTTTGTTTGGCTGTTTGTTTCTCTGTTTGTTTCGCTGTTTGTTTCGCTGTTTGTTTCGCTGTTTGTTTGTCTCTCCCGGACGCAATCCTTTCACCAACACTTATTTCATAACATTGCCCATTATGTGAATATATTCAGTTGAGTTGTGATTATCTGTTCCAAAATACATTGCCAACCAAAGCAGGACATTGTAATCGAGAATCGGTATAACACGCGAGAAGCACATGACCAGTACAGATGAAGTGTGTGCATTGAACGATTGACCCAAGCTTGGTCGAATGGAAACGATAGATACGAAGAAAGTAAATTTGGAGACAAACACCAAGAACCCAAATCAGCCAAATTGCAGAAACTTGCATGTAAATTTTGTGATCAACTATTTAAACCTTACAAACGGCCGAATTATATGGACTAAGTGTCTGTTTCTGCATTAGTATTATTATTATTAAAATCAAACTTATGTAACTATAATAGGCATTGGAATTGACAGGCTCTTTCCCAGAACGCAAGTAATGTAAAATTTATATATATTTAAAACTCGAGAAGGCCAAAAATAAGTAAGGAATGTTCTCCCTCCGAACGCAAAATTTAATCTATATAGCTATAGTTATAATCTTCTATGTAGCGTGTAAGTGTAAAACCAGATTCCATATAGCTGGTTTTCGTGACTCATGTTGTATCGTTATTGTTGAATATAATTATTCAGAAAATTTGGTAGTCGTTGTGGCCGATTGAATACAGTCCCAACAGTTGATGAGGTTTTGGTCTTGATATGATTAATGTTATCTTAATGGAAAGATATTTTTGTTTTAACAATGCAGTAATTGGCTGTTTTATATATACTGCTGGATATACCGATATGCTCATCGTTTAGATGTAAATGAGGGGGCGGTTGTGTCAAACTCTTGACTACCTTTTAACTACATCAACTACCCAAGGTTAACTAGGTAAACGTAGTTAACGTTAACACACACTAAGGTTTTAACCGTTAGCCACTCCGAAAAGTTCCCCTTGAAGCTTGTAAGCTTTCAATATATTTTTGTCATGGGCAGCAAAGGAATATATATTTGCTTAGGATGAAGTGTCGATGCCGAATTACGCTCTTAATGAAGATCACTGCAGATTAGCCAACTCATTTTCATTAGCAACCTGTAATTTACTTAAAAGGGACGTCTCACATTTTCATGATAGCAACCTGTAGTTTGACTTAAAAGGGACGTTTCACATTAAGAGCGCCTTTTTCGTTGAATTATTTATTTTTATATTTAACTTTTTTTGTTCCTTTGCGTTTTTCAATATTTTCGTTCAAAATACTGTCAATTTTTTTAAGTGACTGTCCTCAGTCTTTGTTCAAAGTCTATAATTATAGCAAAAGTCAAAAATTTTGTGGTTACTTTATCTTGTGTAGTTACTGCGCAAAATACACGCGTTAAAAGTTAAAACTACCTTTTTATACAACCGGTCCAAGCTGAAAAAAATAAAATCACAGGTATACTACTATAAAATAACTTTTTATAGCCTTGGAGATTGATATTGGACACGGCAAGTTAAAGATTTCGTTTAAATGCTTTCCATCCTCAAATTTCAAACGGTACAAACAACATTCATTTACAAGAAAAAATTTAACCCACATGCATATACGGGATAGCGCTAAATCTATAGAATTTAGAGCATGCCTAGAACCTATCCATAAGGCTTAGGCTTAGCAGTCATTGCATTATATTCATTATAACCCCCTCAATTAACTGTGGTTCTTTACATTATAGGTAACGTCATGCAAAACAATATCCTAATTTTGCCACCTGCTAAAAAGTCTCTCTTAAATGAAATATTGAGTATTCTGCTGAGCCTATTCTCTGCATGTAGCTAAGAGGAGCTCTAGAAGATGATGGACGAGATCTTCTCAAACTTCCAAATTAAATTAATAATATTAATCTTATTGATTGGTATCATTTCAAGATTACATTCACAGCAATGCTCAAGAACTTGGGATTATGAAATAATCGAAAGCGGTTGGTATATCACATTTTTAGAACAAAGTCTGGAAGTTCGCATGTTTATATAAAGCATAAAATTGCACCTGCCGGCTCAGTACATATTGCTATATAATTTGTTATAAAACTACATCATAGATTGTTGAAAACTGACAAATGAATTATACGTAGATGGTTTGTTACGAGAACAAAGGTTATATTCTATAACAATATTAATGCAGTCACTCGTCACACTGTTTTTTTTTGCCGTTATGTTTATTTTTGGCCGTTCGACAGCCAACAGATGGGGTTAAACGCTGTTTGCCGGGAAACACTCTTAAACGCTATTATCAGTTTATTGTTGCTGGTTTTATATAATTGTGCTGTTGTTTTCAACTTTTTTGTCGCAAAATATTTTGGGATATTAGAATGATTTCGATTTAATTATATATATCACCAAAAATCCGTTCTCACTTTTTTACTAAGAATATTTCAATTTCTGTTAAAAGTATGGCAAATGATGCATTTTAACAGGCGTCCTAATGATGCATGATGTTATCCGTCGTCACGATTCTGTCTGAGGTGTAAAAAATTAATGATCTTTGGAAACGTAGCTTCCGAAATTTAACACAGTTCTGCTTTCAAAACAACCATTGTCTTTATTTTATAACTTCCTCTGCAATACACAGCCCGATAAATGGCTGGGGGCACATCTATATTTTTGTTTTCTACATTTTTATTTGTTTGAAATCGATTGTTTTTTACGGTGAAGTGAACATATAAATTATGAATAATTTATGAAAGTCTTCACACTTATAGCTGTTGGCTATGCCACGGTTTCACATAATTTTTTTGTCTAGTTTTGCTAACATTTTACATTTCTCTGAGGCCTTTGAGTCTCTGATTATCCCATGGACCATAGAGCACTTGTGATCACTTTTACAAAGCCTTTTAAAACGGAATGTGCGTCCGGAATGTGCATGTTCGCCTTAACGGCTGGTCTTTCCCGTAACAATCCATTTTTATGGATTTTTTAAAACGAATTTCGTACTAGTTTATGATTTGAACGCTTGTTTGGCGAAAAAAGTTGTTATATTTGAATAATTATATCTTTTGAGACTTTTATATCTTTTATTAAGATATATATAACTTTCAATGCAGGGTTCGCGCCCATGTTATAAACTGTAGTCCCAGTCTCAAAGATAATTTTAAGTGAAGAGAACATTGAATAAAATTGTAAGTAATCTTGAAAATCTAGGGGGCAGACAAGATTTACGGCCGTAGAGCCAAATGTATTATATATCATATAGCGACTTTCACATGTCACTATAAAGCGCCCTGTCCAAAATAAGGCTAACTCAGGTATAAAACCGTAATTGTTTAAATTCTTCAGGTGGCCCGCCGTTGCCTGATAAAGAAGTAATTTCAAGCCACAACGTCCAACCCGCTGTTCAACTGAACTGCAATTTTCTCTGTTATGAAGACCGAAGATGTGTTGGATTTAACTTCCAGACAAAAAACAAAGACGTCATAAACTGTCAACTGACCAACACCACTGTAAGAAGCAACAACGTAGGATCTGGTGATTGGACTTTGTTTCACAAAGTTCGTGTGGTAGGTTAATTGAGATCATTTAAAACTAGAATCGTTTCAGCCATATACGCGTTCATACAGCGGGTAGAGTTTCTGTAGATTTGTGGTATTAATTCTCTGTAATGGAAAAATTGGAGGAAAGATTACTCCAAACAGCGCTTAAACCCACTGAAAATGATATCATTCGATAAAATTCGGATTTTAAATTTTCTGGACGTTTAAGTGTGCTCCAAAGTCAAAATATGTGATACTTTATACTTATTACCGTATGTACATTACTGACTGATCAGTCTGATCTATCATTAAGCTCGGTCCACACCACAACGAGAAATTCTGTTCGTTGTAGAAAACTTGGAAAGTCATGGAATTTCAGGATTTGAAATTCCAAGCCTGGAAAATTTGAAAAATAAGTTTTGGTCATAACTCTTCCATAACACTTTCCCAATTATTCCCAATTTTTTCCCAATTATTGTGGGTGTGCATGCGCGGCTAACCAAACTGCGCATGCGCAGCTAACTATTATGTATAGTTGAAAAGTGACTGTGGGTTCGTGGATTTTTCGGTCCATCTTCGGCCAGACATCTTTCGGACGTACGAAAGATGACGACATTCTGACTCGCGCGTTTGTCGTCACTTTGCAAATAAGGTATTTGCAAATATTTCTTCGTTCGAAAGTTTTGGAGAATTTTTGAGGCCAAGGTAAGATATTTTTGCGATATTTGTTTATTTCAACGGTTCAATTGTCCATAGTCCATGGTCGAACGTTAACGAACGGATTTACACGAGCGAATAGATCTTTCTTACGAAACAAGGCTTTAAAGTCTGTTATTGAGTTTAGGCTTCTGAATTTTAGACAATTCTGAACAGTATACCAAATTTTAATGAGGGGAAACAGTTTGTATGGTATTATCAGGCAGTAAATAAAAGTTATTACAGCGGTTCTATGGTGCGATTTACCCCGGCTAGGCGAGATAAAACTGCATATAATGAAAGACTAATCAGGGTAATTCTCGTGGCTTAAAAAGGGTCTTAATTTCGAGTAGTATTATACACACTTCAAATTCAAGCCAGGAACAGTTGATGGAAAAATGAGTCAACTATAGGTCCTCCGGCAGGAATCGAACCTACGCTTTTGCGATGCCAGTGCACTGCTCTGAGCTACAGAGGTAGCTGACAAGAGCAAGCGTGGTTAATGTGTATAGATAAATGGTATTGCCGGGAATAGGTGAGGGTAAATCAATAATGATTTTTGGCAAGTCTTTGATGTGATGCGCTTCTTACCGCCTCGCCTGGCCCGGATAACTCGCGCCATGTAAACAGGTCCTTAGACTATACAATTAATTAATAGTATATACAAGCATTACAAGTTCATCTTCACAGAAACGAAGGCAAAAGGAGCCAATCAAAAGCCATTTTCTAATAATTATTCCTTTTCTTCAAGGGTTACGGACGCGACTGCAGTGAGCTTTACCGTATATATGGAGAAAGAACAGACGGTGTTTATGAAATAGATCCGGGCAAGACAGGAAGTTTCAAAGTTTTTTGTGATATGACAACGTCCGGTGGAGGATGGACAGTGATTCAACGTCGTCTCACTGGAAGCGTTGATTTTTATCGAGGATGGCAAGATTACAAAAACGGCTTCGGCGATGTCAACGGAGAATACTGGCTTGGTCTTGACAGAATACATCGGATGACAACTGCTTTACAAAATGAACTTCGTATCGACATGGAAGATACTTCTGGGAACACAAAGTACGCACAGTATAATACCTTTGCTGTCGGTAGCGAACAACAAAAGTATATTTTAAGCATTGGAGGATACGCCGGTAAGACTTAAGGCCCTGTTACACGGTGCAAGTTTTCTTGCAACTTGCAATGCAATTCTACTTTTGAGAGATGTAAATTTGGCAACTACGAAACTTTTATATTTATTACACTCCATGTACGTGTCTTACACTTACTTTTGAATACTCAAATCCTTATTTACATCTCTTAAAAGTAGGATTGCATTTCAAGTTGCAAGTAAAATTGCACCGTGTGATATGGCCAAGTAGACCCTCGCACAACAGCTGTCTTCTATACGACGACATGAAACGATTAGGAATACCCCTAAAAAATGTAACGATGTTACACTCCACGGAGATTTATCAACTTATTTTTCATAAGACTCTTTCCTAAATTACATCCCTTAAAAGTAGGATCGCATTGCAAGTTGCAAATAGGGGCGCAGCTATTTTAACTGGGGGGGGGGCGTGCAAGCCCAGGTTTCACTAGCAACTTGAGGAAAATACACGCGGATAAAGGAAACTTTCTGTCCGTTAGAAATTCTAATTCACAGTTGGGCAAAAACCAAAAATGTTTCCGCATAAAAATAATACAAGCGTGTGAAGTGATATGAAATGAAGATAATTATTATTCAGTTTTGCTGTTGATCTGGTTTCTGATTGTTTGATTTTTACTCTCAGACCAGCTGTCAATGGTAATCGTCCCCACTGAATACTGGAAATGTCAATAAAGTTTTATACTATTTAACACAAATTTCAGACACATTAGACAAAAATATTTATGAAACAACTACTACACCGCTGTTACTACACAGTCTGTCCTCATTCCACAGTTTATCCAAGCTCCATACATCCAAATATAAATCACGTGTTACTAGATACTCCTTCATTTGCCTTCTAGGGACTGTACAATGTTGTGGGTCTGGTAGCAAACATACATCTTTAACCACAATGTCGCGAGAGGGTTTGTCCTTTCCCTTTCCTTTCTTATTGTTTGTCGAATATGATACAAAAGGTCCACTTCAACTTCTCGGGGGTGGCCATCAGACACTCACTCCTGAACCTCGAGGAATTTGAAATCTCTGGTTAATCTCTAGTTCCGCTGAAATTGAATGCTCTTGATCTCCGGATATTGAATTTACAGCTGAATTGTTGACCCCATTCGTACTTGTCTGGCCAGGTCGGGTGATATTCGTTTGTTGTGTATTCGGCAGATTTTGCATAGATGAAATAACCCGCCTTACGATATCTGTGATCTGATTTTGAACCTCTTCCATCGAATATTTGCTTAAAGTTACTGTGAAGTTTTTTTGAAAAAGGACGAACGGCAACGTTTCCCCCGAGGCAACGTTTCTTTCTGCCAACATTCTGCTGCAAACCTTTTACTTCCGTTTCCTGACTTCCTGTGTTAAATTCCTCACTTCCGTTCCCTTTCGATCTATATTTTTGACATTTCGATTTATATTAATGTTTGATATTACTTTCTGACTTGATATAATTTTGACCGGAACGGAACGCCATACCGATCTATCTACTTAAACATGCAGTCGCTATTTTACTTAAACTGAACGGAGTCAAAACTTTTAGTTCAAAAGTTTTACTCCAATGGTTTTTATAGTCAACCATGAAAATTTTATCGAGTTAGCTTTATTATTTTTTTTAATTCAATATACAGAACAATACAATAGAACAATGAAACTATAGAATAAGCCAATCGACCCCGTTAGTTTGCTCGGGATAAAAGCCTAATTAATAAAACTTTTTGCTTAATTCTCGCGTTCTTTGTATTTTGTGGAGAAAAATATTCAGGGTCGCTTAGGCATACATTTAAGTTTATACAACAGAATAAATCATGATTTTTTTTAGTAGACCGCCTTAAAATTCTTAAATGTCATTAAAATTCTTACAAGTCATAGACCGTTTTGGAAAATTTATGCTGCATGGAAATAAGTGTTTTTTGTTACTAATTCGTCTTTATATGCTTTAGGTACAGCAGGAGATTCTTTGTCACCACATAAAGGAATGGCGTTCACGACCAAGAATCGCGACAATGATGCAGATGTGAACAACTGCGCTGTGGTATTCAAAGGTGCTTGGTGGTATAGCAGTTGTCACAGTTCCAACCTGAATGGCAAGTATCTTTATGGCAAACACAGTTCGTATGCTAATGGCATCAACTGGTTGGCATGGAAAGGGTATTATTATTCACTGAAATCAACATCAATGAAAATCAGACCACGTGCACCTTGACACTCATAACTCAAAAACGGAACTCCATGCAATGTATATGATAATAATTATTACAAAGTTTAGTTAATTTTCTTTCAGTGTCACGATAGTTAACTTCTGACTTATTATCAAACAGATATATTACTTTGTCTCACGCATGTCTCCCTTTGAAAATATCGAAAAATATCGAAAACAATTTTACTCAGTAATTGACGGTTTTATTTCGCATCATAAGAGGGACCTTGCGACCGGGGAATTCCTCAAGCAAATCCGATGTTATGTAACCAGCCTACTGCAAAGGGCCATTTGTAGAATATCGTGAAAACGAGGTGGATAAATAATTTATATATTCTAGATATTAATGACTATATGTGTCATTACATGTGTTAGCATAAATTGTATAACCTGAATACGAAAATTTTCCGTTTCTTAAGTTATCGTATTTATTGGTGCTATATTATAACAGTACTAGAAATACATGCATGCAGCAACCCCTCGCCTCGGTTAAACGAATTAAGCATAGGGATGGTAACATGATAGTTAGAAAATTTATGTGGGTTGGGGGTTTGGAGGGTACTTGGTAATGTAAGAAAAGAAGTATGGGAATATTTTGCGTCGAAACACTGTAGTCATAGCCACTCGCAACGACTGTATATTTTTAAAGAATCAAAGTCTACCCGCATATTTTTGTTAAAAAATGGCAAAAATACGACAAGATTCTTACTTTTTTCTAGAAGTTCATATTTAGTCCGTATTCATGAAAATATAGTCCCCGAGCCGGTGCGAAGCACCGGGCGAGGGTACTAATTCCGCCCGGAGATTTTAATTACGCCCGGGAATGCAAATGCGAAATGAAAGTTGTCCGCCATTATGTCATGGACGTTGGGCGTTTTTGTAAGTTATGCGCATGCGTGAGTATAAGACGAGTTAAAACTTGTAACTAGCAAACGTTTACAAACGTGCGATTGGCTAAATTAAAATTTGGGTCACGTCAGCATAACTGATATTTTGAATCATAAACCTTTTTTAAATAATATTTTTCATTTGGATGGTCTTAAAAATATACGAAAAATTGACTCGTAAAATTGATTAAAATATAATGTAAAAGATACCTTTGGATAGAAAAATTTTCATTCTAATGGATGGTGAAATATCTACGATTTTGAAGCATTTTTAAAGTGTTTTTGAACAGGTAAATGGGTAGATTTCGGTATTTTAAAGTATACTATTGTTTTGTAAGTTTAATATGTGGATTTATCAACAAATGTATGACCCCTCTTTGAATTTATTCGTCAATATATCGTTGAAATGATTTGGATTTGAAAAGTATTTATTTTTAAAGGTGAATTTGTTTAAAAAGTAATTGAAATTTCGCTAAGAATTGTAGTATTTAAAACTATTCGTAGCACAATTATGATTATAGTCGAATTTGATAGCTCGAGAGTCGACTTTATAATTCTACCAAGATATAGGATTTTACTTTACGACTTCGATCATTCAGCAGAAACGAGTATCATAGAATTTCAGTGATGGAAATATTGTTTATAGCTTTAAATATTGTTTATTGTTTAAAGTTTATTGCGTCAGGCGAGGGGACTTTGCATGCAATGTATTTCTAGTTTTATAAATTTCCATCAAAATTTTGCAATATATATATAACTTATATTCTCTGTAGTTGACGATACCGTTACTGTTGGAAGACTTTGGGCTAGGGTTTGCACAAGGAGAACTTTATTTATTGTTATGTTGTGGGGATTAAAAATAAAGCTTCTCTTTCGCATGCTGTTTTGCATTGCTCATGGTCTTTGCTTTAAAATCTCACGTGACTTCGTAGTGACGTAGACAAATGATGAAGTAGAATTAGAAAATTAAACGAGACATACCGTCTGATTGAAAGTTTGATTGAAATTCTACGAGCCTTTGGTCAGGAACGAAGAAGTCACAGCCCACCATATGTATATATTTATAAAATATACATATATTTTGGTATACCTTGGCCGCTATCTCATGTGACTTCTTCGTTTCTGACCAATGGCTCGTAGAATTTCACTCAAACTTCAACTTACGGTAAGTCTCGTTTAATTTTCTAACTAGAAATACATGCATGCAGCAACCCCTCGCCATTTCAAACGAAGCAAAATATTTCCTGAGCTTGCCAGACCTAACCTTCAATATTATGAAATGTCCTAAATGTAAAGCCGATAGCTGATGTTTTAAATATTTCGGAAACAAACACAGTCGTAAAGGTGAAGTGAAATCACCCGTTTTCCTGCTGCTTTCCGTTGCATTAAGTTATAGACTTTCACAGTTTAAGTGAGAGTTAATACTTCATTATAGCTAAACCTTCAAAACATCAAAACAGCCAAAATAATATAAATAACCAAGCAGTGAACGTCGAATGTTGTTTTTCGATTATTAAATTCATGCAGTGATTGCAGTCGACTATATATAAACCTTTAAAGTGATATTTGTTATATTAAAACTCCGAATTACACTTTTAAGGACTCTCTTGGAGGTTAAAACGATGATGTAAAGCCTTAAATAGTCGGTCACGTCTTCGCAAAACTGAGCAAAACGACATACTGTACAAGGTCATAAAATGTATTCGTACAGCAAACACGAAATAAACCTCGAAATAAACAAAATAGACTCCTACCATTTCAAGGATTATAATCGAGTTGTTCCTTTTCACCGCTAATTCCTCCAGTTCTGATAATATTTTAAACTCTTCCAGTGTTTTATCTGTTATTTGATTCCACATTTCATATTTTGTTTTCGAAACATTTTTTTTAAAAAATAGTTTGGCAGTTTGCAAAATGACAGTTAAATTGCTGACGTTTTTCACTGAAACACAAACGTTTCGTCTTAGCCAATCAGGAAGTTGCTGATTACCAGTCTACACTCGTTCGCATTTCGCGCATGCGCACAAGTACCATGACCATTGAACGTCCATGACATTTGGGCAACTTTGGATTCCGCTATGTTCTCCCGGGTCCCGGGTGTAATTCCTAATCTCCGGGCGGAATTAGTACCCTCGCACGGTGCTCCGCACCGGCTCGGGGATTAAATTTGGTAGCCCAATAATGCATTAATGATCCATATAAGTTGACCAGTAACGCTTCAAATCTGAGGAAACTGGATCCAGTGGGCATGGTCAGTTTAAAAAAAGGGTACAAGCCTGATTCTGCTCATACTATTCTCGCACTCCGGAACGAAGTCTGTGTTATTACCAACGTGTTGCTGATGTTTTCGGGAATATTATCTGATTCAATGGCTACATCATCACCAGGTAGTTCGATTCCATGATCATCTAGTGAAAGTTTTTGGATTGTTGGCTTACTTGGCTAAAGACCCTTGCAAGCAGCATCCTTGTCATTTATTAACTTTCTTGCGCCACCACTCAAAGACTGTCCGGGCGACGATTAAAGGTTAAAATTAAATGGGGTATGGGCACATATTTGCATGAAGGTTCATGACTTGATTCGATGACTTCATTAGCAACCTGTAGTTTCACTAGTTTGACTTAAAAGGGACGCTTCACATTCTCATTAGCAACTTGTAATTTACTTAAAAGGGACGTCTCATATTTTCATTAGCAACCTGTAGTTTGACTTAAAAGGGACGCTTCACATTTTCATTAGCAACCTGTAATTTACTTAAAAGGGACGTCTCACATTTTCATTGGTGACCTGTAGTTTGACTTAAAAGGGACGTTTCACATTAAGAGCGTTCGATTATTTACTTTGATATTTTTTGAACTTTTTTCTTGTTCCTTTGCATTTTTCAATATTTTCGTTCAAAATACTGCCAATTTTTTCAAGTTACTGTCCTCAGTCTTTGTTCACAGTCTATATTATAGCAGAAGTCAATAATTTTGTGGTTACTTTATCTTGTGTATAGATACTGCGCAAAATTCACGCGTTAAAACTACCTCTTTATACAACCGGTCCAAGCTGAAAGAAATAATATCACATGTATATTATTAGAAAATATATTTTTATTGATTTGGGGATTGATATTGGACAGACGAGAAATTAGAAGATTTCGTTTAAATCCTTTCCTTCCTCAAATTTCAAACGTTACAAACAACATTCATGCAGAAGAAAAGATTTAACCGACATAAATGCGGGCTGGCGCTAAATCTATAGAATTTAGAGCATGTCCAGAACCTTGCCCTTTATTGATAAGGCTTAGCAGTCATTGTATTATATTCGTCCTATGCATTATAGGTAACGTTATGCAAAACAATATCCAAATCTTACCACCTGCTATAAGTCTCTCTTAAATTATATTGATTGAGCATGTTCTCCGCATGAGCTTAGCTCTGCATGTATTCTCTTCAAGAGCTCTATTAGATGATGGACGAAATCTTCTCAAACTTCCACGTTAAATTAATCTTATTGATTAGTATTATTTCAAGATTACATTCACAGCAATGTTCAAGAACTTGGAATTATGAAATTATCGACAGCGGTTGGTATATCACATTTTAGAACAAAGACTTCAAGTTCGCATGTATAGATATCGGCTCAGTAGATATTGCTATATATAATCTATTTTGGACCCTAGACCTGAAATCTTCACAGCATTTAAATAGCTATATCAAATCCAGTGTAATTTTAACGATCAAGGCCTATATATTTGGTCTTTCATGCACGATTAACCGTGATGATATGCAGCCAGGGCTCGCGGCTGAAAGCTAGGTTAGGATGACAAAACAAATTATATGGTGAAGATCACAAGAATTTCTGCCTATTAGGCTATTTAACAACAGCATGCAAAACTGTAAACATATGATATAGCTATATATGATGCACCTTTTACTTGTCGTTTTCACATCCCATGCTGCAGAGTGAAACTCTATTTATGTATTGTGTGTATTATACTTTACATAGATCCCAAAATTTAAAAAAAGATTCGAAAATAAGACATTTCCACTAAATTGGAAGTGATAATTTAGGGGGAAAAATAAAATTTTACAGTGACAGTTTAACAGATATTTGAGCAATTTTATATCTTTTCTTTTTCGTGTATTATAAATTTGCTATTTTCGTATAATTATTAATATTATTGAAAATTCTCTGATGATGGAACAGGCTTAAGGCCCGAAAGTTTAGAATAATTAAAAAATTTACATAGTGAACATAAGAAATAATTCTGTCTATTAAATTTTGCAACACTGTTATCATGCAGTTTATTGTTGCTGTTGTTTTCAACTGTTTGTCGGAAAATACTGTATTGACATGTTACAATGATTTCGATTTAATTATATCCCTTTTTAAGGTAACTTTGTTTACTAAGAATATTTGTGTTAAAAGCATGACAAATAATTCATTTTAGCAGGTGTCCTAACAGTATTACTCGTCGTCACGATTCTTAAGTTGTAAAAAAATGATCCTTGGAAACGTAGTTCCCGAAATTTAACTTAATTCTGCTTTCTGAACAACATTGTCTTTATTTTGAAACTTCCTCTGCAATATAGACAACCTGATAGGTGGCAGGAGGCACCTATATGGCAAGAGGCATATTTTTTGTTTATTACATTTTTAATTTCTTTTGAAATCGATTTTTTTTACGGTTAGCGACATAAATTATGAATAATTCATGAAAGGCTTTTTGCCGACATTTCTCTGGGGCTTCTTAGTCTCTGATTATCGCATGCACCGTAAAGCACTTATGTGTGATCGTTTTTACAAAGCCTTTTAAATAATGAAGCCTTGCACTCCTGTGGTTGAATTGTTTTTTATCAATTAACACAGCGCTTTTAATTTTCGGAAAGAGCTGGTACGAATGTGCTTATCGGCAAAGTTTGGCAGAGTGTATTTTTTGTCTTTTGTATAAAACCCACACACACGGGACGCGATTCCGCAACTCGACAAAAATCTTTATTTTTTTAAAGCATTTTAACCTTCTGTCTGCATGACAGTAATTGTCAAGAGTATCATAACTCGAAAACTGTGTGCCGGACGGCACTGCTGGTTTTTTCTCAACAATCGATTTTTTCGACAATCTCAACAATCGATTAAATCGATTTTACATTTTATCATTTGAACGCTTGTTTGGCACAAAAACTTATATTCTAAAGAAATTATTTTTGAATAATTCTTTTTCTTTAGACTTTGCAGAATTTGCACATGTTATCAGCTAGTTCCAGGCTGCATGGAAATCAGCTAGATAAGTCAGATTGATTTATTTATAATTGAAATTGAACATTTGAAGATATAGGCTTATATAAGCGATGGAAAGTCGCACATTTTCACAGATTAAATCTTAATTGTCTCTTTAACGCTACGATTTCGCTGCTTAGGAGTAAACAAATGCTGCAGTTTCATTATCGCGTTTCTGAATCTTATCTTTGCCATTCAGTAAAAGTAAGTGCTCGGTTCTTAAGCATTGTTTTGAAGCAACTGTGAGATGTAAACTAATTATTTATACATTTGCTTTTTTAAACCTGTCAAAATACGCCTTTTTTAAACTTCGCCGAACGCAAGGGCAAGGGTTTGTAAAAATGTAGTCCTATTCTAAAATGGATCATTACGCCAAGATAGGTCCTGGTCCTAATTCGATGAGAAACAAATAAAATTTTTCTAAATTGTACACTTCTGCCAATACGAACTGTGTTTTATATATATATATTTTTTACTCTATATATGCGATAAGTACTTGCGATAACTAAAAAGCAGTTAAACGTACACCCTCTTGCATTATTTTCTTACTAAAATTTGTTAAAGTCGCGGTACAAAATGTTATATAAAATATGTGATACTTGTTTATAAAAGAAACGCGCAGTGTTGAAACAAATGGGAGCCAATTGGGGTTCAAAGAAATGTTTTAAAAGGGCCACCCCTTATTATAAGTGAAGCGAACGTCGAATAAATCTATACAAACTACTTACATAACATTGAAAATCTAGCGGCAAACAAGAAAATGTAGGAGCGAGAGGGGGAAGATAAAACACATATCGATCAGGGCTCATTAGGCGCGTGTTTATCATCTCAATATAAAGCGCCCTGTCCAAAATAAGGCTAACTCTGGTATAAAACCGTAATTGTTTAAGGTGGCCCGCCGTTACCTGATAAAGAAGTAATTTCAAGCCACAACGTCCAACCCGCTGTTCAACTGAACTGCAATTTTCTCTGTTATGAAGACCGAAGATGTGTTGGATTTAACTTCCAGACAAAAAAGAAAGACGTCATAAACTGTCAACTGACCAACACCACTGTAAGAAGCAGCAACGTAGGATCTGGTGATTGGACTTTGTTTCACAATGTTCGTGTGGTAGGTTAATTGACATCATTTGAAACTAGAATCGTTTCACATTAGTGGTTACTAGAAATTTGGAACATCATTTGTACAGTCATTTATGAAAACAGGCCATATACGTGTGCATACAGCGGTTCATCTTCAAAGAGGTGAAGGCGAAAGGAGCCAGTCAAAAGGCATTTTCTAATATGATACTAATAAATATTCCTTTTCTTCAAGGTTTATGGACGCGACTGCAGTGAACTTTACCGTATAAATGGAGAAAGAACAGACGGTGTTTATGAAATAGATCCGGACAGGACGGGAAGTTTCAAAGTTTTTTGTGATATGACAACGTCCGGTGGAGGATGGACAGTGATTCAACGTCGTCTCAATGGAAGCGTTGATTTTTATCGAGGATGGCAAGATTACAAAAACGGCTTTGGCGATGTCAACAGAGAATACTGGCTTGGTCTTGACAGAATACATCGGATGACAACTGCCTTACAAAATGAACTTCGTATCGACATGGAAGATACTTCTGGAAACACCAAGTACGCACAGTATGAAACCTTTGCTGTCGGTAGCGAACAACAAAAGTATATTTTAAGCATTGGAGGATACGCCGGTAAGACTTACACCCTCGAAGAACATCATGTGAAATCATGACGTCATGCTGCGCATCGATAAAAATAATTGGGTTATCGTGCGCCTGGAGTCGTTTGTCCCGTTCTACCAACTAAGGACTGGTTTCCAGTCAGAAAAATTAACCTTTGGACCAGATCAGTATGGAAGAGAGCAGTATGGTTTCTTTTGCCCTTAAGACTACTAGTTTTGGCTGCGAACATGCGGATAAAATAAATTTTTTCTCCGATATACGGTCGGAGAATAATTTTCCGGACTGGAAACCAGCCTTAAAAAGGAAAGGCAAAAATATTTACGCATGAAAATATAATACAATTTTCCGTTGCCGAAGTGATACGACATGAAAGAAGTTATAATTCAGTTTTGTCGATTGGTTGATTTTTATACTCAGATTAGCCGCCATGCAGAGGTAAATGAGGTTGACAAATGTTTCGTAGTTGCCAAATTTTTACGTCTCTCAAAACTAAATTTTTCTTTAAGTTGCATGGAAATTTGCAGTGTATAGCAAGGCTTTACTTCATATAATCGTTCCCACTGAGTTTTGAAGCGAATTTTTTAAATTCAAAAAGGATTTAGGCCCTGTCCACACGTAGCCGGGTTTTTTAAAAAACGGAGATTTTTTCCTCCGTTTTCAAAAAAATTCGCGTCCACACGTAGCGTATTCGAATCGTTTTTGCCCGTCCACACGTAAACGCGAAAACGAAGGAAATATGATAGCATAATGATAATGCCCAGCGTCGAGCATGCGCATTGCCTAGCAGAATTAATTCTTCCAAACAATCGCAGGCTCAAAATGCAATAACCTTGGTAGTAACAGCTATGTTAATTAGGGCATTTGGTAAAACTACTTCGTATTTACTTTGAATTCGCTTCGTACTCGCTCTTTCTCGAAATAAAATATCAATAAAATGGCTAAATCTACAAAAGGAGCAACGAAATCTAAGGGAAAATCCAAACCTGACTCATTCGTCCTGTGAAGCGATATGGGGAGGATCTCCTGCTACATCAACTATAGGTGCTGGAATTGAGTCGACTGACATAATGTCTGAACTCGAGACAATAAGCTCCAGTTCAACAATGTTCAAGGATCAAATTTACAATAATTATTTAAAAGTTCTAATGTAAAATGACCTGGGTTTTTAAACAGACTGCCTCAAGGGTCAAAGTATCTGGTGAGGATTCTCCTTATTTTCTTCCCTTCACTCTCATTACAATCAGTAGTGAAGTGGTCTAGATGGCTTCTTATTTAATCGTTTTAGAACGATTTTTTGTGAGGATGAGACGGAAAGCATCTTCATCAAATTCATACGCTTTCTCAAATATTCTCCGTGAACGTTTAACATTGTAACATGCAGCTGAATGCATGCAATTATACTTGAAATAAGCCCAAGTAAAACAGCAATAACATTTTGGTTCGCCATCTTGGATATATTCAAAACACGCGCCTTATCGAATATCGACTGGGCCCGACTAACAACGTCATCGTATTCGAAAACCTCCGTTTTCGCCCGTCCACACGTAAACATGAAAACGGCGTTTTCGAAAAACTCCACTCTGGAGAGCGTTTTTAAAAACCTCCGTTTTCGGTTACCGAAAACGTGGTTACGTGTGGACGCAAGGCCAAAACGGATAAAAAAACCTCCGTTTTTAAAAATATCCGGATACGTGTGGACGGGGCCTTAATACTATATATGCACATCGTGTTCAATGCTGCACAAGATGCAATCTTGTCAATTGAACATTCTAACAAGTCATAGACCGCTTGAGAAAATTTGTATTGGAAATAAGAATTCATAATTCATACTTTGCTTTAGGTACAGCAGGAGATTCTTTGTCACAACATAAAGGAATGGCGTTCACGACCAAGAATCGTGACAATGATGCATATGTGAACAACTGCGCTGTGATATACAAAGGTGCTTGGTGGTATAACCATTGTCACAGTTCCAACCTGAATGGCAGGTATCTTTTTGGCAAACACAGTTCGCATGCTGATGGCATCAACTGGTTCACATGGAAAGGGCATTATTTCTCACTGAAATCGACATCAATGAAAATCAGACCACTTTGGCACTCATAACGGAAAAACGGAACTCCATGCAATATATGATAATAATTATTACTAAGTTTAGTTAATCTTCTTTCAGTGTCACGATAGTTAACTCCTGACTTATTATCAAACAGATATATCATTTTGTCTAACCCATGTGACCCGTTGGAAATATCGATTAAAAATATATACTCATGTATCCTAAGTTAATTAGTATCAACAATTTTACTCAGTAATTCACGGTTTTATTTCGCCCCATAAGAGGGACCTTGGGACCGGGGGATTCCCGTAGCAAGTTCCGGTGTTATGTAACCACCAGCCTACCACTAAAGGGCCATTGCCGAATATATTCCAATATATCGGGGCTAATAAATGACTTGTATGTTCTGGATACTTATTGACTATAAACCTGCATGTGTTAGCATAATTAATTTCATAATCTAAATACGAAAATGTCTCGTTTTTTGAGTTATCATATGTATTGGTGCTATATTATAACAATATAATTATTAGGTATTAAACGCTACACATGCAGGAAATGTCGAAGCATTAAAAGCTAACTCACTAGGGATTTGTTTGATCGCGTTTTCACTATAACTATTACGTAGGACATGACAGGACGCATCTTATCGCTACCTCCAATTGTCGTATACTAATATTATTGGGTGCGTTTTTGATAGAAGGCTGTGAGAACAAGACCACGTATTGATTATTGATCATTAATCAATTAATTATTGATCATTATTCTGCAGCCCGTGTCACGATAACAAGTGACCAATGTAGCAACGTCACACCCAAAGCGATTTTGAAATAAATGGAAAGTCATCAGTTCGGGTTTGCATATATGCTATGGTACAAAATATATACCTTACGAATATACAAAATTTATAAATTCAATGGTTACATCATCTTCAAGTAGTTCGATTCCATGATCTCAAAAGCTCTTGCAAGCAGTTTTCTTGTCATTTACATTAACTTTCTTGCGGCACAACTCAAAGGCTGCCCGGACGACGATTAAAAGTTGAAAAAAAGGGGGGGGGAGACACATATATTTGCCTGACAATCGTCATGCAGGTTCAAACTAAATTGTAGAATGATCTAATTGCTCCATGAAACATATCAGGGACAATTGGATAATGCTTTTCTATGCTTTCTAAAGAACGAAGTTATGCTATTGGTTGAAAAAGAAATGTATTGTAAAGTTCAACCAATGAAAATCATTCTTGCGATGAGCTTCAACCCTACCCACAAATCAATGCGCATTGATAAAACGTCTTTTCGCGCACGGTAATCTTACGTGTATTCCCAAACGACTTGATTGGATGATTGTAAAATTGGATGATTGGAATGTTACAACGTTTTCTTTGAGGAATCCCAATGAATTTTTTTTAAAAATGAGGTGAAATGTATTTATTGAGGTGAAATCTATTTCGAGTAAAAGTGAAAGCTTTTCCTAGGTGATGTCGTATGCATGCAAATGACAACATGCTTTGTCGAAACTTTCTGTTTAAAGCATTTTGTCGTCCTGAATAAATTTTGTAAAACACAGCCGTTTCGTTGTGTCCATAAAATAATTTAAACATACGTTCATAGGTTTGTTAACGTTCACATAAATAAAACATATTTAAAATACACTATACAGCGTGTATAAAACGGAGAGGAGAAACATTTTTGTGGGTAGCCTGCGCATGCGCGGCTAACCACTATGTAGTCGAAAAAGTGTCCGGATGTTTGTGTGTGGGTGCCACATCTTCGGCAATCGTCGGATGTACGAAAGATGGCGATTGCCAATTGTTCTTCTACTTCCCTTGTTCTTCCCCGTTGTTTTCGAGGAACGGAAGCAACCGAAGTCACGTTAATACGTTTGTCAAAACTTAAAGCGAAGGTGATTAGGTCTAGGTAAGTACTTTAAAGGCGAAAAAGCAGTGATCGGTGAGCGTTGAATCTACAACTACAAAGTTACACTGATAGAAAATAAATAAAACATTACTTTATTCGGCAAATTGCAGTAACAAGTTGCCCTGTTTTATAAATTATAATGCAATATTTCACCTGTCAATTTCTTGCTTGTGGACTATTAAACCAAATACATGACCTTATTGCAATGGTAGTAACAAGTTGCCCTGTTTTATGAATTATAATGCAATATTTCCTTTCAATTTCTTGCTTGTGGACATGCACTGAGCTATTAAAGCAAATACATGACCTTATTGCAAATGGTAGTAACAAGTTGCCCTGTCTTATAAATTATAATTCGGCAAATGGTAGCAACAAGTTGCCCTGTTTTATTAATTACAATGCAATATTTCAACTGTCAATTTCTTGCTTGTGGACATGCAGCTATTAAACCAAATACATTACCTTATTGCAAATGGTATTAACAAGTTGCCCTGTCTTATAAATTATAATGCAATATTTCACTTGTCAATTTCTTGCTTGTGGACATGCATGCAGCTATCAAACCAAATGCTTTGGAGTTTAAAACGAAGCTTTTATTTGAACATAACTAACAAAAACATATTTTTTAAAAAAACAAAACTTTTAACACAAGTGCATTTCAACTGAACAAAAATCTTTAAAATATTTTCAGATACATAGATGAATCCTTTAAAATTGTTATGCTGAAATGTTTGAAACAATTTTGGACTCTTTAAGTTAATAATGTTTTAAAAGGCTACCCACATGTACGCATTGCGTACTTATTTTTTATGTTGTGTAGGTCAATTTAGGTAAAATGGTTTTATCGTATTAAATAGCAAAAGCGGAAAGCGATTGTTCAAATTCGGATATTATACACAAAGCATTCCAAAGTTTGCATCTGCCATAAAAAGAAATTCGAACCTAAAATTGCAGCGAAACTCGCCCGTGTGAACTGTGTATCAATTCAAACTAAAATCACGATGAACATCACAAAATATATTCTCCTGGGGCCGGTTGTATCAAGCCCGTTTAGCTTAAACGGTGGATAAGTCAAAATTAAATAACACTCTTACATCTCTCTTGAGTGAGTCAACTTGAATATTATGCACTGAATATGTAGTTGTAAACAGTATCTTTGTATTAAGGTTAAAAACATTTAGTTTGCTTCTTGAATAAAACGATAGACTTGCTTTCTATTTTGAACTTAACCACCGTTTAGGCTAAACGGGCTTGATACAACCGGCCACAGGGCGCTTCGCTAAACAATACCATATTAATGCAATAAAACTTAACGCAAATACAAAGCTGCATCAGAGTAATCGCATGAATAAACACGATTGGTATAAAACACCGGGAAAACAGCAAATTTTCACATTTTGCCACGAAGACGACCTGGCTGCATATACAGGAAGGAATTTTCGTCCCGTCCACCTCCCCTCGGCTGCGACACCGTCTCCTCGCCGCCCTTTACTCTTAGCTGAAAATCATTTTGTTCCCATTATTAGTTTATTTTCAGCCATGGTATTGTGCAGTGGGGCGAACGGCGAGAATATATTCAAAATAAAACCATTGGTAATAAACAACCAATGTAGAATTCATACGGGACGCTCGTTGCAAATTAACATGTTCTACATGGCAGAATTTTAAATTATTGAAATAATTAAACCACAGGTAAGCGCTGGTACTCAAGAAAATACAAGAAACGCATCCCTGTGAACAATACTCAGTTGAATATGAATATAACACGATCTGTAATCAGAGAGAAATATTCCTTCGTTTGCAAACAGTTTGCATGTGCCGCTATATTGTGGACATTGCCAGTTATTGCACGGCAATCTACATTTCAACAAAAACCATCCGCGTAGAGATTGAGGTCAATAGGTTAGTATATTATTTTACCGAGTACAAGGAAAGTTATTTAAATTTAACTGCAGTTCGGGTTCAGTGAGTTTTCCGTAAATAGAGTCACTTTGTACTTGCGGCTAAAGAAATGAATCCAGTCCGGGCTGTGATTGGCTGGCTTATCAATAGTCTGAATTTGAAAGGACAAGTATTTAGTAATCTGTAAAAAGTAGTAATTTGTAATCAGCGATAAAATAAATTCAACCTTTGTCGGTAGTCCGTTCACAACATCTTAAACTCCCTATTGTTGGGATGGCTACACACTAAGGAAATTATGCACAAAGCATTCACAACTGGTTTGTCATAAGACGAAATTCAGAACCAAAATTACAATAAAAATAGCCAGTGCATGCGAAATGTTTTTAAAGCCCCATTCACATTGAGCACAATTTAGGTTTGGTACCGATGAAATTGGTTCCGATAAAAATTGAACCATCTACTTTAGGTAGTTTAAATATCATTAATGTCAATTTTATCTGTACCAAAATTGAAAATTTACATATAAAATTAGTACGAGTGAAATTTTATGCTGTAACTGTAACTATATATTTAGCATTCACAATGGTAATTGCACTGAGTGGAGTGCAATTATTTTGGTGTTCAATCAAACACGTGATTACAAGATCGCACGACCGCGAAGCGGAGTGCGATTTGTTATCACAAGTTCGATCTCACACCAAAATTGCACTCCACTCAGTGCAATTTCCACTTTATTATAATTTTTCATTTTGAAAGGAACAAAAAATTAAACAAGTTCAAAACGATTTATTTGCTGAAAGAAACGCAAACGGTGTAAAATGTAAGTAATTTTTATTTATTTTTGTCAAGAAATTTTGCGAGGCATTTGAAAATTTAGAATAATAAAATTTTGTGCCATTTTCCCCTGTAATTTGATTAGATAGTTGACTC
This sequence comes from Dendronephthya gigantea, assembly GCF_004324835.1. Taxonomy (NCBI): domain Eukaryota; kingdom Metazoa; phylum Cnidaria; class Anthozoa; order Malacalcyonacea; family Nephtheidae; genus Dendronephthya; species Dendronephthya gigantea. The sequence goes on along the minus strand of NW_021163185.1, from coordinate 124,018 downwards.
ACTCAAATAGTAAATCTGATTGGCTATTGTGGTTCAGAGCTTCAATCTTATTGGCTTATAATTAAATGACGTGAATAATCAGCTATTTATAGTAATAATATTTACTCTATTAATAATTACACTAGTTTTAACCAGTCAGGTTGCGAGAAACACCATTAATTTCAAAATGAATATAATAAAAAAGAGGAATGGAGTAAATTAACTCATCAGAGTGTCAACATAATGGTAGCATCATCATTCATAAGCACATCATTGGCTAGTGCAATATTACTCCCGATTTCAAGGGGGGAGGTATTTTTTTAGAACTCGTGTGAGTAGGGAGAGAGTAAATATGTATATTGTTTTAGTTTTTAATAAAATTTGCTATCCCAATAAAACATTAATGATCTATATAAGTTGACTAGTAACGCTACTGGATCCAGAGGGCATAGTCAGTTGGAAAGGATAAAAGTCTGATTCTAAGATATTCATACTATTTTCGTACTCGGGCACTGAAGCCCGTTTTCCACTAAGCGAATTTATTCGCACAACACGAAGGGATATCTAAAATCCGGTGATGTGATTGGTTTGCGAAAAAATTCGCCGCGAAAAAGTAGAATCGCTTCCTACTTTTTATCTCTTTGCGCAAATAGATTCGCCATGGCCGTAGCTAGACCGCTTCATTGGGGGGGGGGGGGGTGTATATTCATATATTCATGTTTAGATACCGTCAAAACAATAGCGTACCAAAGAAATCAGTCGGGCATAAGACGAAGTGACTATACACCTTCCCAATTACGCTTCTAGCTACGGCCCTGAAATTCGCCAAGTAGAAAACGGGCTTAAGGTGGCTCCCTACAGTTCTATGGTTGTATCGCGGTAATTTTGTCGCGCGCGAAATAGTACACGCAACACGCGTGGCTGATGTTGCATGCAGGGCGGGCTTTTTAAAACTTGTCATTGTGAACTTTTGATAAACACGCGCGGGCCTTCGCGGGATGTCGACTGGTCGCGCGAGGAAATTGAAATCCTGATTTTTGTGACGTCATAAACATAAAAATAAATGTATTTTTTTCGTTTTTCCTTCGGTAAATTCTTTTCAAACTTTACACAGTTTTCTGTAATCTTGAAATGCGTAAAATGTGCAAGTTTTAAGAAAATCGTACGAGCCGAATTTTTTTTAATTAAAAAACAGGATTTTTTGAGGATTTAAAAAAAAGTGCTCGTACGATTTTTTTTAAATGCTAACATTAGAAAGAATTATGGATAAGATTACTGTGTGGAAAAAATTAGAAAGTTTTACCGAAGAAAATTTGAAAAAATTATCTCAGAGTCTGTAAATTGGCCCTTTTTAAAATCGTTATGTTACCATGGCAACGAGGAAATTTTATGAAATTTTATATATTTCGTAATTTGCGATATCATAGCAGTTATGTGGCCAAGTTTCGTGATCATACTTTGTAAGATGATAAAATAAAGGTCTTTCCAACACAATTGCGCATTACACAATCAAAACTGTAGGGAGCCACCTTAAGTCTGTGTTATTACAATTTGTTTCCGCGTGGATCTCGACCACGGTGGTTCCTACCTTCAATAAAGTCAATTTTTTAGCAAACGTGTTGTTTTCGTCATCTCCAAGTAGTTCGATTCCATGATCATCTAGTGAAAGTTTTGGGATTGTTGGCGAAAAACCCTTGCAAGCAGCTTCCTTGTAATTTTTTAACTTTCTTGTGGCACAACTCAAAGACTGTCCGGGTAACGATTAAAGGTTAAAAATAAACGGGGGATGGGGAAACAAATATAATTGCATGACAATCGTCATGCAGGTTCAAACTAAATTGTAGAATGATCTAATTGCTCGATGGAACATATCATTACCCATTTCCTGAAACGTGTTTTCCCGCAGGATACATAATCTTATTCCTAAACGACTTGATTGAATGATGCATGATTGGCCTTGTTACAAAGTTTTCTTTGAGTTTTCTTTTACAAAGATTTCTTTAAGTTTTTTTTTCTCCAATGAATTTTTTAAAAAGATACTTTCAAAAAAGTATAATTATTGCCGTTAATTCTATTGTGCAGATAACAACATGGCTTCTCCTGTGCGGATAACAACATGCTTTCTCGAAACTTTCTGTTTACTTCGTCGTCCTGTCGGTCTAAATAAATTTTGTAAAACTACAGCCGGTTACTGTGTCCATTAAAATAATTAAATCCATGCGTTCATCGTTTGTTAACGTTCACATAAATAATATAAATTTGAAATACACTTCAGCGTGTATAAAACGGAGAGGAGAGACTCTTTAAACCTAAGTTGTATACGAAATGAGTTTACTTGCAAATTGTCATTCATGCATGTTTGCATGTTGCGTAGGTCAATTTAGGGAGAACGTTTTTATCGTATTAAATAGCTAAAACGGAAAACAGATGTTAAAATTAGGATATTATACACAGAGAATTCAAAAGTGTATGAGTTACTAAAATTACGATAAACATGACAAAATAAAACCATTGTTAGTAAACAACCAATATAGAAGTCATACGGGAAGCTTTTGCAAATTAACATGTTCTACATGGCAGGTTTTTAAATTATTGACGGAAATAGCAGCAATAATTAAAACCACAGGTATAAGCGCTGGTGCTCGAGAAAATACAAAAGCAACGCATTCCTGTAAACAATACTCTCTTGGATATGAATATAACACAGTCTGTAATCAGAGAGAAATATTCCTTCGTTGGCAAACAGTTTGCATGTGCCGCTGTATTGCCAGTTATTGCATGGCAATCTACGTTTCAATAAAAACCATCCGCGTAGAGATTGAGGTCAATAGGTTAGCGTATTGTTTTGCCGAGTACAAGGAAAGTTATTTAAATGTAACTACAGTTCGGGTTCAGCGCGTTTTGCGTGGCTGCATGGCGGTATATTATTGATTCAAAACAAGAATTTAATTAAGTCATCATAGGCCGTCGTCTAATGGGCAAAAAGTGTCAGTTTCGTTGCACACCTCTTTAAACTAAAAAAAAACTACGTGTTTCTATAGAATAAAATACGCTGAATTCAAATCCGGAAAGTTCCCGTAGTTTACTGCTGCAGTTTCTTTGCAATTTATGATAAAAATCGTTGAATCTACAGGATTTCGCAATAAGATTCCCAAAAAATGCATCACCCACAAGTCGTAATCGGAGATAGGTTATCTCCGAACGCACTGCTTCATTAACAAAATTTCACTTCCAGCACATTTTGACATATGTGAATTGTCTTGGTTGTAAACAATGCATGAACCATTGCATGAGAAATAATCAAGTATGGAGGAAAATGCAGCCTCATGTATTATTCATTTTGGTGATATTTCAAATGAATTCTTGCGACAATTTACTGCTGTGTCGCTTTCGAAATTTATACATTGCCGGAAACAATGGTTGACGTTAACTGGCGCTCAAAATGAGGTAGCAGTAAACTCTCTAGAGTACTTTACAGACCTCGACGAAGAAAAATTCTCTAGCGATGAAACAATTCCCCAGCGTAGCTTGCAATATCACATCGACTGTTACCGAAGGTTTACAGACAAGACTAAAATTGAGAGAGCACAGCGTTCCGCCAAAGCTTTACCAGGCAAAAGCAAAATCAGCGAACCTGCGGCGAAAAAAACCAAGGTTGACTCAGAAGAATACACAACGACACGAGGTAGACTTTCACGAGCTGCTGCAGCTGGATCTAAATCCACCCATGTCTTACCAAGAGTGTGTTTAATATGCAAGAAAGAAGAACTGACGTACACTTGCCCGGTTAGTGAAACAAATGTTTATTAACATAGGAGTGCACTAAATGAACCATGGTAGATTGCACCCTGATGTGTCCTACTTTAGTATACTCCACCTAATTCCAGATTATTTTACTCATCAAGGGGTGAGCATTAGCACTTAATCAGTTAACTGCTATCTGCCTTTTTGTCTAGTTAACAAATTGATTGGCATTGCACCCTAATGCATCCTACTTTGGTCAATTAATTGTCAAAGAGAGAGCGCTAATACTTAATGGGTTAAAACATCATTCTGTAACTTTTCCAGGTAACCAAGAAAAGAACAATTCAAAAATTGACTCAAAGCCAGACATTTGATGCAGGTAAATTACGACTAGCAGCAAAAAAAAAGATGAGTCCATTTTAATCCACATTAGGGACCGAGACTGTGTGGCAATTGAGGCATGCTACCACAAGAAATGTTATGCTGGGTACACAAATTTTTTAAATTACAAGCAAACTGATGAAAAAGTAGGAAATGTTTATGAGAAATCATACGAGTATTTCTGTGAAGAGGTTGTCAAAAGACGGCTGATAATAAACAAAGAAATCCTTTTCATGCGCGACCTGTTGAAAGCTTTTGTCAAGGCTGTTAATACAAAAGAAGGATTGGATGCCTCAAACTATAGAGCACATCGGTTAAAGGCAAGACTAAAGAAAACATACCCTGAACTGACTTTTCATACACCTGGAAAAAAGAATTCAGTGACTAGTTTTCAGTGAATGTCTGAACAAGGGTGATATTGCAGAAATGAACATAGATGACAGCCATGAGAGTGAAGATAGTCAAGACAGCCAGGAGGAAATTTCAACTGATATGCCAACCACATCCAAGAAGAATGAAGATGAAGAGCAACTCAGAACACTTTTTCATGCTGCGATGATACTTCAAGGCCAAATAAAAGATTGCACCAATTTCTATCAAAGCTGGCCACCAACACCATCTGAGCTCACCACAAAGAATGCTGCAACAATGGTTCCTCCTTCATTGGCACTTTTCCTTTCATGGTTGCTTGGATTTTCATCTGTACCAACTATGGATGAACATTTGAAACTCAAGGAGAAGGATTATTTGAAAATGCTTTCCATTGCACAAGACATTATATATGTAAGCTCAAATGGTAGAAAGCACACACCTAAATCCCTTGCTCTTGGTATGGCAGTTAGACAGATTACAGGATCTTATCAACTCACAAAAATTCTCAATGGATTTGGAAATTCAGTTTCACATCCAACAATCCGGTCATTTGATACAGCTCTAGCTTTACAAGCTAAAAGAAACATAGTGGTCATACCAGAAGGAATTATTCCAAGCAAATTCACGATGATGGTTTGGGATAATATTGATTTCCTTGAGGAGACACCAACTGGTGCTGGAACTACACACATGGCTAATGGTATCATAATTCAGCAGACAAACGACAATGAAGAACCAAACATAAGGCCTAGACCTTAAATCCATCAAAAAGTCTGTGCGATCTTTGAAGACTCCTGAGGAACCACTGCAAACTTTTGTTTTAGGCAAGAGAGAATCACCAAAGTTATTGCAATTTTTACAAGAAGATGAAATCAGCACAAGTTTGGTTGCTTATAAGCCCATACTAAACCAAAGTTTGATGTTGGACTTTATATATGTTATTTGCAAATTCTTTTGTGATGACCTATCTGTGCTACTTCCTGGTTGGACAGGATTTAATACACTGATGAATGAAAAGCCTGCAAGTGTATCAAAAATTGGTTATCTTCCTGTTATAGATGCACCAGTTACTGACTTTGCAACTATTTTTGGCATATTAAGAAGAAGTTTAGACATTGCCAATCAGTTACAGCTTCAATATGCAGTGCTGATTTTTGACGAAGCAGTTTATGCTAAGGTACAACAGGTACGATGGAAATATGAGGAATTTATGTCAAAGTTCATTGTCCGTTTGGGAGAATTCCATTCATGCATGTCATATGCTACAGCAATAGCATGTCGCTTTCGTGATGCTGGCTTGCAGGTTAGTGTGTGATTATGATAATTTTATTACCTTTAAAAACAGGGTTGGGAATTTGGGTGGTGGTTAAGAAATTTGCTCCAGAGAATACAGTGTGTTTAAAAATAAAACTGAAATATACTTTTTCACTCCTTTAAAGGATATATTTATTGAATCTGAAATTGTTGCACAAGGATCTTTAAATGGTGTGTTTAGTGGCAAGCACTATAACCGATGCATTCGTGCCCACAAGTTGGTTTTTGAAGCGATGGAAAGACTTCGTTTTGAAGCTTTTTTAGACAGTCAAACAACTCTTCAAAAGTCTGAAATCATTGGCTTAGTGAAAGAAATAAGTGGCAACTTGAATAAAGAACATTTCGATGCTTATGTAGAAAATGTCACAATACAAGAGATTGGAGAAAGATAAGTTTAAAATCTTTTTTAAAAATATGTTCATGTATTTAGTCTGACTATGTAAAATTCTGAATTCAACATTTTCAAGTAGTGACATAACTTGTTTTGAAAATCAGATGAGCAACATGTGTACCCACCCTTACTGGAAAGCCAGTAACTCATTACAAGCAATTTAATTTATACATTTCAGCAGTTCATCGAAAATGAGAGTCAGAGGAGTGCTACTTTTCAGTTATGGTCATCCTATATCGACATGGTATACCTGCTGTTAACATTTATCAGAGCAACACGCACTTCAGACTGGATGCTCCACTTATCTACAATTAGAGCAATGCTGCCTTGGTATTTTGCATATGATCGCATAAATTATGCAAGATACATGTCTACATACTGGCTGGAGATGATCTGTTTGGATGACACTCATCCAGTAAAGTGATGAAAATAAATATCTTCTGTTCACTTTATATAGGACAGAACACAATTGCACTTAGTAAACAAAATTGCTCCTGCTATTTTTTAAGGTGCATCTGCTGAATTAAGTTCAAAGTGGACTGTTCAACGCCAGCAAAATTATGGATTTTCCGCAATTGCCTGTGATCAAGCAATAGAGCAAACATGCAACAGAGATTCCAAAACTAAAGGTGGAATTGTGGGCTTAACACAAAATAGAGCAGCTATAAACAGGTGGATTCTTGCCCAAGCTGACAGGTCTGCAATAACAAGGAAGTGTGAATTAATGGCAGGAGTTGCAGAAGAACAAAGGTATACTCCTGATGTTATACTATAACAATTGAACAGAGGGTTCCTTACAATTGTACAGAGGGTTCCTTATAGCAAGTACACATACAAAGTTTGATTAAATAAACTTATTAATATGCGTAATTTCTTTAAGAATGCGTAAAGATCTTGATAACACCCATAGCAGTAATCATGAAGAATCTGTTAAGCAAGTTATATCAACAGTGTCATCCATGTCAAACCCATTCAGTCCTGACAGTCCCAAAGAACTGGTCAACATTTGCAGCGGAGTGGTAGCAGATGAAGTAACGACAGCTGATGTGAAAAATGCATACAATAAGGGAGACCAAAAGCTTGAGGATTTCTTACACAATAGATTATTATGTGAGGAACCAGATATCTTTTCAAATATAGGAACAATGAAACTGAAAACATTCAAATCCATGTCAAAATCCAAAAAAGTCAAAACGTCTTCTGGTTCCACGGTTACGGTGAAAAATGATGCACGTTTTTGGGCAAGGCTTTTGGTTATTGCAAAGAATCGAGACATTGATCTTGAAAATGTGTTTACATACTCACTGAGAGCATATCCGCGCGCCTTAGCAACTGATTACGGTGGTCTGGTTAAGACATCAAAGTCTAAACTGCTTCATACTCTGGAGAAAGAGGCTGGAGAGCCATTGATTGAGCAGATTCCACAAAACAGTGCCACAATTATCGATGGTATGGCCTTACTGCAAGCGTTGAAAACCAAAGACATCCCAGAAAATTTTGGGCAACTGGCTGAATTACTACTGAAGAAGATAATTGCTATTGCTGTTTTCAACAAATCTCAACGTGTGGACTTTGTTACAGACAGGTACCCTGAGATCAGTACAAAAAATGTTGAAAGAACAAGCAGAGCTGCGTCTGGTACAAATGTGTTCTCAATACTAAGTGAGCAACAGAGAATACCAAGACAGTGGAAAAAATTCATGAATGTGGGAAGCAATAAGGAGAGACTAATTGACTTTCTTGTAGAGGAGTGGAAAAAGGCTCCTCTTTCCAGGTTGGGATCAGTGGAATTTTTTGTCACCAAACAGGAGAAATGCATTAAAATTCATTCAGCTGGCGATGCTGGTGTTGTTGTTGCTGAAGAGATTTCAGAATTAGAATGCGATCATGAAGAAGCTGATACTAGAATGTTTGTTCATGCCCATCATGCAGCAGAGTCAGTTGACACTGTTGTTATTAAGAGTCCAGACACTGATGTGTTTGTGATTGCTATTGCCAGTCAACCAACCATTGATGCAAAGCTGATATTTGATACAGGAACTGGAAACAATCAAAGACGAATTGACATTAACGAAGTTGCTGCCTATTTTGGTACTCTGTGGTGTAAAGCAATCATTGGCTTTCATATATTTACAGGTAAACATACATTATAGCACTTTTGAAAAGGTTTCTTGAAAGGGTATCATCAGAGAGGTAACAGCTTAAATGTGATCATACTATCATTTTGTCCCTTTTTACTGTTCTAGGCTCTGACTCAACAAGTGCTTTCTTTGGAAAAGGTAAAGTACGAGCATTTAAAGTAGCAAGAAATAGTGTGGAATTTTCAGAGGCATTCGCTACTCTTGGTGAAGACGTGAACATCCCTGAAAATCTTGGTAAAATCTTAGAAAAATATGTTTGCTATCTTTATGGGCAAGATAAAGCCAAATCGATTAATGATGCACGCTATACAATGTTTAAATTTGGTAAATGCACAGAAGAGTCACTCCCACCAAATTCCGACAGCCTCCATCAACATATCCTCAGAGCAAACTTTGAGTCCTATGTCCGCAAGCATGCAACAATTCCAATTTTGGCATCACCCTCACCAGTGGGATATGGTTGGAAACTTGAAGAAGGTGAGTTGCAAATTGTATGGGGAACACAACCTCCTGCACCAGAGAGCATCCTTGAATATGTTGATTGCAAATGCAAGAAAGGGTGCACAACAAACAGATGCTCTTGCCACAAATCTGGTTTAAAATGCACTGAATTGTGCCAGTGTAATGGCTGTGAAAACTATGAATCAGCGGAGGAACTGAGTGAACTTGAAGCACAGTTTCTAGAATATGAGTATGGGGAAGAAGGCGATGATTATGATGATTAGATTCTGGTATAAATTGTATAAAATTAATAAAATAGGTATTACTAGCTGCAAATGTTACAGCAGTTTGAGAGTTTATTTGCCCTGTCTAATATAAATATTCTCTGTAAAACACATTTTACAAAATTTAACAAAACTGATCGTAAGCTGAGTATAGTCAGCGTACTAGTTCATGTGCACAAGTACTATTACATGCACTGTATATTGTTTAGTTTTTACAACAGCGTAGCAGATATATCACACATAAGTGCTGAAACATTTTAATACTGAGCAAAGATGTATTATCATACAACTGTTTGTTTACCTTAAATTTATGTTTTCATTTATACTGTTAGCTGAATCGAACTGAACCATGAACTTGTTTATTTGTCTATAATATCACATATCTCAAAATGTGCTGGAAGTGAAATTTTGTTAATGAAGCAGTGCGTTCGGAGATAACCCATCTCCGATTACGACTTGTGGGTGATGCATTTTTCAGAAATATTATTGCGAAATCCTGTAAATTTAACGATTTTTATCATAAATTGCAAAGAAACTGCAGCAGTAAACTACGGGAACTTTCCGGATTTGAATTCAGCGTATTTTATTCTATAGAAACACGTAGTTTTTTTTTAGTTTAAAGAGGTGTGCAACGAAACTCCATTTCTAGAGCCTTTTTCGGAAATAGACGACGGTCTATCAGATTGTCAGCATAGAGATAGCATCATACGTTATATCCACAGCATAACAAGTACGAAAGAAAATTTAAAGAAGGTAACTTTTACTTGTGTATGGTACAAAGTACAAAGAACTATTACTTTGCAAAAAACTTATACAACAGTGCTCATTCATAGAAATGCGAATAATTTGGACCAAAACAGTCAAATTTGCATCGTGTAACGATAAACACAGGTTGAGCATTCCGATCTTAAGTTTTGAATGCAATTCTACTAAATAGTTTTCCAACTAACCCTGCATGGCGTTATATGTCACATATATATTTGACGGTGTTATATTCAGATATAGCAACCGCTGATTAATGAAATTGCCGATGGAGAAGCTAAGCGATGTTATGCTTGACATAATATTGAAGGGACCCTCAAGCTATATATATGTATTAGTTTTTCAGTTAATCGAGGCTGACATTAATTATAATATAATGATATATATTATCCGGTCTATCAATCGTTTTTCCTTTTTAGTAAAAGCGTTCTTCTCACAGTGGGGCGAAAGTCCAAACGAGACGGTTAGTAATTATCTTCTAGAAAGGAGTTATAGTCAGTTTATGAAATCACTTTGTTAGTCGAGTAAATGGCACTCCCGTGAGTGCTTTGAAATGCATGTATTCTACCAATTGCAAATTTGCATGAGTACTTTATTTATCGATAAGCAATTTGTAGTGGTGACGACTCTACAGGTTTAAAACCGTAATCATTACGTAACTTTTTTTGTAATCACTACGTAATTTTCAAAAAGTATAAAATCCAATTCATATAGCGCGATAAACATTTACATCACGAGACCAAAAGTGCCCTTTTTGTCTTCTACGTACTTACACATGCCCAAAGCTTGTAGAGCATAAATATACTCCTTGCAACTGGGTATCAAACCGTCCCAATACATATTTTCATCAACCTAAAGTGGTGCTCCCCATTCTCTGGGTGCTTCCTACGCCCCTGTATACTCTGTTACGTTATGTTGTAAACTCCCAATTGCTGGGATGACTACAGGACTAAGGACATTATGCGCAAAGCATTAACAACTAGTTTGTCATAAGACGAAAGTCAAACCCAAAATCACAATTAAAATCACCCGTGAGTGTTTTCAAAGCCCATTCACACTGCGCACAATTTAAGTTTTGGTACTGATTAAATTAGTTCCGATAAAAATTGAACCATCAATTTTAAGTACTTCAAATGTCATCAATGTCAATTTTATCTGTAGCAAAACTAAAAATTAACATATAAAATTTGTATGAGTGAAACTTTATGCTGTAATTGTAACTACTTTTAGAATTTTAAAATTTTATCGGTACAATTTTTTTATCCCTACCATTAGATATATGTTAATTCAAACTTTAAATAATAATTGTCAGTAAGCTAAATTATCAATATGAAATTCATACGAAAATGAATTCTAATAAAAGAAGAACGTATTCTAGATGCCAAAATTCTTAAAACCGCAGGTGGCTAGTTTGTGTTCGAGAAGATACCGCTACCGATCTACAAAAGATTCTTGAGACTGATTGGTGCTTTGATAAGAGATTCCTAAATTCAGTGCATTCCGTTTGCATGTCTATGTTGATGTTACTTTGTCATGCAGATAATATTGTGATATATTGTGTTTCTAAAAAATCGTGTAGCGATGGAAATACAGATTCGCAGATTTGATCGAAGACAAGTGAAATTGCTTTAACTAAGCTGCAGTTCAGGTTCACAGAGTTTACCATATTTGGCAGTATATTTTGATTCAAAAAAAAATGGAGTAAATTAACTCATCAGGGTGTCAACTAAATTATTACTCCATGCAGCGTCAGCGACGGAGTTGAAAAATTTGCCTCGGTTTTTTTTATTATTTTTTTGCGTCGTTGGAAGTGTGTTTTGGCGAGTAATATATACCAGTATTTCAAATGTGTATTTGACCGTACTTATCTACGTCACAGTTTTGTCTCCCAAGTTTGTGGTTCACAGCTTTGGCTAATTTTCCAATGCGCGATTTGATTTCGCTCGCATGATGTTTACTTTCATACTGTTCGATTAAGTTTAGAATTAATTGGGGTCAGAATATATTTAATACATGTAAGTACTGGTCCCATTTTAATAATATCGCTGCTATTTCGCTGTTTAACAAGATGTGGTCGTGTATGGGTGCGTTGACACGTCGTAGTTTGCACAGGATTGATGATTTAATATAATTATATAAGCGCGAGTTACAAAGGCAAAGTGTAAGACACAGCAGTGAACGTATCATGCGGTTTATTTACATTTTTGAACAATCGAACTTCTATACTTTTAAAGTACGATGTGCTTCTGAATTTCGCGATCGAATAACATTTAGGTTGGCAAGGTATCTAAATGAGTGTGAATTGTATTCAGTGTAATGTTTATGGCACATTATCTAAACAATCTTTGTGTATTTGTGACATATATTTGAAGGTATACTATATATGAAAGGTTTATTGAACGGATAGCTTTCAATTAGGTGAAGCTTGCATTACTCATAATATAAATATTTTAGATGAATTAAAGTGCTCTGGTTATTCGATTTTTAAGGTCTTACATGCATAATTATGAAACCATTTTTTAGTGCGACGTTTCTTAGCACAGTGGGGCGAAATCCAAACAAAACGGTTAGTCATGTAGTTATATAATCACTTTGTGTGCATACGACTCGAGGCAGTGCTCGAATTGAAGAGTATTTAGACAAGCTTGGGTATTTTCTTGCTCAATCAGCCTTTGTGGTTGAGACAAGGCTTGGGCGCTTTACTTCAAGCAGTCAAAATGGTAAAACCGCGTTTTTGTACGTACGCACTGTTATTTTCAACGTGTTATTTTAACCCCCAAAATAGGGGTTACAAAAAAAAAGTCTAAAATAAGCCCTTTTTGGGGGTTAAAGTGATCCCCTTATGGGTATTAAAATTTAACTCCGATTTTGGGATTAAAATGACACCTATTTGGGTGTTAAAATGAACCTGTTGGGTATTAAAAATTTAATCCCGTTTAGGGTGTTAAATTTACTTAATACCAATACGGGATTAAAAGACACAGGTTTTAAAATGATTAATTGTAAATTTTTAAAAGCTCACCTAAAGGTAAATTACTTCGATGGAAAGACATTTTCCACTTGATTTTCTTTTCAATTGTGATCTATCAAGTGAATCTGCTTCGGTTTAATTTCACAATTGAGAAGAGAATTGAGCGAAATATTCCGTTCCATCGAAGATTTCCACCTCCACCTATATAGTAAAAAACCTTAAAAATACCGAATCAACAAACAAGCACCACAAATATCGTTATTATATATTATTATAATATTGAACACATGAGATCAATTACGTTTCCGTTTGAGTACAACTAGTTAACTACGCATTAAAGGAATTGCTTCCGTAGTATAGCTCTTTAATACTTTTTATTTACATTTTAATACACATGCACATTTGCAAAAAAAATAAAGAAAACGTTTTTAGGTGGAGTAGCATGCATGCATGCATGAAACACAATGGTATAGTCATTAAGGCACTTGCTGTTCAGTTCTACTAAGCTAAGACTCACTCAACCAAGATGATGATCTGGCTGTAAGCAATTCTGATCCACGTTTCTTCTTTTACAATTTGCCTCGTAGTAAAATTTGCGGAGGTTTTCTGTTGTGCCAATTGCACGAAACGAGTCTTCATTCTACGAACAAATAGAAAAATGGCATGTATATGAGTGTAAATTTGAGTAGTGTGCTGTGTATGCATACACTAGAGCACATTCTTCAACAGACCTGCAAATTCTACATGTTCTACGTGATCCAAAATGCAAACATACTCAAACAAATAAGCAGAAACATGTGAGTATAAGGAAGAAATAATTTCAAGTAATTCAGGCTTATAATATAAAAAAATACGAAAAAAATATTCCACATACCTAGATTTGCTGCCTGCAGTGTTATCAGAATAAGTTGCTTCGTCCATTGAAAATTGAACAGTTTTTTTTAGAGTTGTTTTCGACATCGTTTTGCTAGGTTAGGGCTTTCTGGAATTGAAATGCATCCCAAATCTTCAGAAATTTTAATAATACTTCAACCCACTTTGTCTTTGAGTTTCCCATTGGCACTGCTTCTTCTACTTTCTACCAGGCATTGTGGACCTCTGTCCTTCTACTGCTTCTAAAGATACGAATGCGAATTGTTATAGACTATTTTATTATCCCAGGAACTTTTAAGGTAAATATCGGAGGCTCGCGATATCATGTATTCATGCTGATCAGAAACACAAAAACACTTCCCTGTCATTTTTGCGACTGAAAAACTATTTTCCCAACAGCCCCACAGGAAAAAATAAATCGACTAGCATCAAAAATTATAGAAACAACTATTTGAAAAACATTTTAGAATCAAACTATCAGAATCTTGCAATAAATTTGTCTTCATGGCGAGAAATTTTGGACACGCACAGGGGGGTTCTAATTTATTCTAACGAATAAATTGTTCTAATTTATTCTAACGAATCACAAGTGAAATACACACGATATATCACATTCTAAATACCCTAAAATGCGACGAAAAAAGTTCGAATATGCCTTAAAACCATGGCAACAAGTCAAGGCTTGGTTGCCTAGCAAATATGGACGATGAAAAACAATTTCAGTTATTTTTTGAAGAGTTTTTTGGGGAAAAAGGTCAGTTTTGATGAAAATATAACGTTGAAATTTGCTGATTTTGAAGCTAAAAACCGCAAGAGATATATATTCTTCACATTTTTGCACTGATGGGTGTTTAAAATCATCGCTCGGAGTTTAGAAAACCGATAGAACATTTTGGTTATCGTGGCCCGATCTCGCGAAAATCTTACAAGTTCAACGGTCAAAACAACTTTCGACGCTATAAATGGTGTTTTTCTATACTTTAATAGCCGTTGGCTATTTCCTGCAAAACCGCAAGAAGTATTAACATCTAAATATCATCCTTGATATCAAAATATCAAGTTTTACGTCTAAAAACAGAATCAGATAGAACATTTTCACATTTTTAAAAAGTTTAGAGGTAAGGCCACATTTTTAATATAACCCTAATAAAGCCGTGCGATTTCGCGTGGCCATATTGTTTCGAATCTCCCGAAGTCTGTGTATCTACCGCGCGTGCGTGTCCAAAATTTCTCGCCATGTTTTTGCAGGCCAAGTTAACACAATAAAAAGGCGGGAAAACTAAATGCAAAAATAACTTTAAATATTTACCTTGAAATAGCTCGCAGTAGTCGCCAAATCCAGCTTTACGCATCCACAGTTGGTAGTCCTCTACTGAGTTTACCATTTTCGAATGAAAAGTACCGAGAATGAGCACTTTTCACGGAGCGAGCGAGGGCTTCGTGTGTACTTTGCAAATATTTCGACAAGGAGAAAGACCCGGCCACTGAGCTATATAAAGACCTGAAGTCTTAGCATAGGTATCCCTGGCAATTCAACTCGCATCATGAGGTTTTCTTTTTCTTGATTAGTTGAATAAGTTTGTCTTGATTTTAAAATCAACTGCCAAAATTTGAAAGGAAAGTTAATGTTAAGACACTATCACTAATGTTTTGTACTTTATTAATTTATGAGCATACTCTGTTGTACCTAACAAAACACTTACTTTTTCAGTTTAATCAGAAATCAATTTTAAAATATTTGACCTTTTGAATTAACATTCTTGATGGCTCATGAAAGTTGAATTTTCATATATGAAAAACAATCAGTTTGTCTTTTCCAATGTCCCACTTGTAGACCTCAATAACATTTATGCAAAATAACCAGCAACATCAAATCATAGATTAATTAGCCTTGCAATACATATTATGTAGAATCATAACTTTAAATTATCTGCACTGTTCCATGCTTGATTCACATGATCTGCACTGTTCAATGCATGGTTCTTTGACAAATAATATGAACAAAAAATTGTATTTATAGCCTGATGAGAATATAGCTTGTTAATTATAGATATACAACATGTTTAAGGGTCAGTTTTGAGAGATGTATTACTTAAAAATTTGGAGCATAAAATACATCATCAAGGTTTTAAATGCCACTTAACTCTCATATATGTTAAAACTTATCCAAAAATGGAGCAATCAAATTTTTATAGCACTTAAATAGCTAATGCATTTGAGCATTACACTCAAATATCAACCAACTTTCAGACAATTAATTCTTGTTCATTTGCTTGTTCATTTTATAATAAATCAAATACCAAAGATTTTTCTGTTTTTTTGTTAATTATTTTGTAATGAATCTTCTTTATTTTTATATCCAGGATCACCCTAAAATAACCATGTAATGTGGGACCTTGTAATATTATAAAACCCACTCCTGGTACTTTTTAAACATAGTTTTCACTGAATAATTCATGAATAAATCATGTTTTAAAGTACCAAATAAAATGTAAACCTGGGCAATTCACATTTCCATGATAATATATCAAGTGAGCTGGTTTATATAATCTGTTGAAAATGTGATTTCGAAATTTTTTGTGATTTAGATGTTAGAGTAATGTGAGATAATGTTTAAGCAACGTATATGCTCCTTTATCGTTCTAAACATTAACGCTTTGGTCATTAGAATTCGATATATAATGATCGGTAGTCATGCAATGTTTCATTCCAGCCGATCGACCATGTATTTCGCTATCTAACGGTTGATTCTATGACATTTATCGTTATAAACTTACCACAACTATCCGAGGCATTCTTTTCATCACGTATTCTGATGTAGTAAATGATTTCAATACAAAATTTTTTTCAATTTCAATAAAAATTATCATTAACGCGATGTGCATCACCAATCTTCACAGCACCAAAATTTAACACCCCAAAAATGAAAGTTTTAACCCCTCAAATAGTGCTAATTTAATCCCAACTAGGTGTTTTTTAATCCCAATATTGGGGTTAAAGTAGTTCAAAATTTTTAATACCCTTAAAAACCCTTTCATAGGGTATTAGAATAACACCTTGAAAATAACAGTGCGTATACGCACGTAAAAGCTTAAATCTTCCCTTTCGGCGTGGCGTCATACGTGGGATACTAAACAATTACTTAATGGTTTCCGTGTTTTGATGGCCTGATCCAAACACGCACATACAGGAATGTTGCGAGAGTTGAGAAAAAGCTCGCTAAACACGATTTTGGAGTTCATGCAGTTTTCGTACTCCAGCAACATTCCTGAATGTTTGGATCAGGCTATCTAAACACGGGAATTGTTTTATAAAAATAACAACAACAAGGTCGTACGTGTTCCAAGCTTGTTTTCGATAAGCGAAGTAAATTTTCATGTTTGGATGGCCTGATCCAAGCCCGGGCTGCCAATGATGGACGAAGTGTGTGAAATAGTTCGACCCAATGCCAGCATGGCTGGGCAAAATAGTCAGTACACAAGTTCGTCCTCAAATGCAACTAGTCAAGCAGAACGAGCGCTTGAAACACTGGAGTAATGTTTAACGACATCTTATGAGAGATATGAAACAACTCAAAGAAGGTATGCGTTTCCAAGATCCTGATGTCGATAGCGAGATAAAAAGAAAGCCTTCATGAAGAGGAGATTGTTGTCAACAATGATACCCTCGAGGAAGGCGAGATTCGTGAAGATCACGAAGACAACGAGTCTTTAGATTGTTCGAGAACTGCATAGAAACACGGCACTTTTCCCGGCGAACTTGACAAGCAAAGCGATGTAATGAGAATTTGTAGACGAATCGAATTACAATATTTGTACAAAATCTTTTTATAGAGTTATATTGATAAAAGAAAAAATTTCCTGTGTTTCTATACAGTTAAAGAAACACTTGTGGGAGTTTGGGAGAACTCGAAATAACGTGAATATTTCTCGTTCTCCCAAACTCCCACGCGTGTTTTTATATAACTGTATAGAAACATGCAAAACGATTTGTATTTCTTAATTACTAAACGTTATGACGTAATAGCTTGGCGTGTTATTTGGTCACGCGTTGGACAAGGTGATTTTACACATGCACGGCTATTTCCTAATCAGAGGCTTTAAACAAATCACCATTTTTTTATTTCCACGTTTATTTGCGAACCCAAATTGATAGATCAGCTTCATATGCTTTGTTTTCACAAGCATAAATGAAGCCTTAATGATGTTGATCGATAATAGAAGTTCTATATTTCGTCTTGGACATCTCAATATAACATTGAAATAATTACAGCTTTAGTAGTATTTACTCTCCCCCTTTTTTTTAGAGATGTCGCTTTTAAAGGTCACTCAATTGCTCTTTTGCCTAGCGTTTACTTTAGGTAAGTTGCTCAATATCCGCGGCCTTAAGGTGGTTCCTACAATTTTTAAAAATATTGAGAACTTGTGGTTTTGATTTAAAATTTTAGCACGAGATTTCTTGCTAAGGAAAATAAATTTCCCAGATATACTAACCAACATTCTAACAGTCAGAAATTGCCCATAAGCATGTCGTCATTACCGTTGTTATGGTAACAATGGCGATTCAATGTGGCCGACATTTTACCTATTCACGCATTTTACTCGAAAACAAGTTCGGTTACTCCAATTTTTTATTTTATAAAACGTTTTCTTACAAAAAAATGGAAAATGTGAACAAGTTAAAAAAAATTCTATAGAGCCAAAATGATTAAAAATTGAAAAACGTGATTTTTCGTCATAGAAATTTTTTAACCGAACTTTCGAGTAAAATGCGTGAATAGGTAAAATGACGGCCATATTGAATCGCCATTGTTACCATCACAACGGTAATGCCGTGATACTCAAAGACAATTTTGACTGTTAGAATGTTGGTTAATATATCTGGAAAATTTCATTTCGTTTAGCAAGAAATTTTCTGCCAATCTAAATCATTAATTTTCAATACTCTTAAAACTGTAGCGAGCCACCTTAAAAATTGTCAGTTTGACTCATCAATAATTACACTAGATTAGTATTGGTGATCATGCGATGGCGAGTATCATTCGGGATTAATAGTAAGAATGATGTTTGAACGTTTTGCCAAAATTGGACGAGCAGCCGGGGCGAGTTTATTTGAAGAAGTTCGCACCGATCGCCTCTGTTGCTATGGTAAAAATTGCATTAAAACATGTTGTCTTTTAGCACATTTTTTCGAAAATAATTTTATCTATTATAAACAAAATAATTAAAATGTGACCAATTTCGTTGTTTTGCAAAAAAATATGGGCTAACGTTAACGGTCCGCCAAATCTTGGAATACTACGGATATACATGCACGATACGTGTGGGATCCCGCAAGTGGGCCGTTCGTCAACATATCAGCATATGAAAATAACAAGACATCGCGAGGAACTAAGAGCAAAGAAATCAGTTCTTACTACACGATATCAATTATACATGATAGAAATCAGAAATTTTGTTTTCTTCTTTTACAGGCACCACCACTTCAACGAATATTACAGGTAATATATTTCGTTATTCATTGTTATTCATAACTCATTCGTTACTCATTGTTGAATATTCGGAATCATCACGTGATGCATATCAGAAACTTTGTATAAAATATATATCAGTATAAAAATTGTAAAATAGGGATTAAGAAGTCAAAAATCTATGGTACATATTTCTTTATGTCAGTGAGCTGGCTATCAAGCCAATTTTTACAATAAGCGAATTTGCGTTTGAGTGTGCTTTGCGTTTGAGTGTTATTTTGTTAGATATCAATGAATGTGAACTTGGAATTGATAACTGTCATTCTGAAGCATCATGTCGCAATACCAATGGGACGTTCGACTGTTCTTGCAACTTTAGCATTAGTGGAGATGGAATAGCATGTAAAATGGCTTTATACCTGATTTGCTACGATGAGATCTAGTCATATTGGGCCTCTTTTAACATATAGATCATAAGGGGCCTTATACCCATGTTTTCCCCGCCCCCACCCTACTGGTAAAAATCCTCTGTTTAAAAAGACATTGATCAAAAACATGTCGTGAACTAAAGCAATGTTATTTGTATTCAGTAACTTTTTATTTTTGTATTCTGCGAACCTTTGATGAAGGCAATTTCACTAATATCATCTGTCGAGTGCGAATCGAATACATATTTTGCATGTTATTTGAATATCAGGCGACTGATTTCTAGTTACATTTATATCGCAAATTAAAAGACAATCCGTGGTTCGTGAAAGGAGAGATAAGGTCAGAAAACAGTTACCAATTTTAGAAAATTTCAGTTATTTTATTTTCTTTATAGGCAACGCGACAAGCCCTTCTAATACATCTAATCCAGGTAAAATCATCAGTCTTTTTCTTAAAAATTGAACTAAGCGAACTTTTAGCTTTTGTAGATGGTATTCTTTGTATGATATGCTGTTAAGTCGTTTCACTTTTTTGGCAAATTAACATATGACAAAAATTAAACGGTGATTACAATCTTTGAGGATGTGCAAAAATTGATATATTTTTTATTAACAGATACGACGCCTTCTTATACATCAAGTCGAGGTAAAATTAATACCCAAGATAGGAACTGATCGATAAAATTTAATCCAAAAAAGGCGACACTTATTTTGTTTGAACTGATTTCAAACGCTTGCAGTATAATTGTACCGATTGCAGTATATACTGGCAGCGATGAGCAAGTGATAATACACTTAATATAGTCTTCAACCCGACCAAGATGCTATAAGGCACTTGTGCATTTGAGTTACGTAATTTGACATTTTATGCAATGACCTGGTCGACGTCAGCAGCGGGTCGTATGAGGGACATAATTGAAATGAAATAATCTATATGTTAATTGAGTTATTCGTTAACATGAAACGATATCTATATTACTATTACTGCCATTTCGAGAAGCTAAGAATAGGAAAAATATTTCGGCATAAATTCAGTGGCGTAACTAGAAAGAAATTTGGGGGTGAGTCTCCGTCGAGTAGAACTGAATATATGAATATTCACCTCCCCTACGCCCCTGCATAAATTACATAAAATAAAATATGGAAGAATTTTCTTTTCTCTTTACAGGCACCATTCTACCCACTACTAATCCAGGTAATAAATAATCCGTACTCCATGTTGATGTTTCACTGCCCAGTCGCGGTTATTCGAGGAATGGCGCTGTCCACCGAATAGCAAGTTTTTTGATCGATCTATAAATTATTTTTGTTGATTAATATCTAAACTTTTATTAATTTTTTAAACATTTTTGTGCTGCTTGAAAAATTCAATATTTATCTAGAAGACAGAGGCCACGGAAGATCGTGATAGGAGGGCAGACATTTATATAGCCTAAAAACAATCAATTTCATAATAAACTAATATTGCCAAACGTGAATATATGAATAATTGCCCCCCCCCCCTAATGAGACTAGAGGAATCAGTGCGAAAGTCCGAAATAGTTGAAAAAATATCACGCTGAGAGATTGTCAAGATTGGTCAAGAAAATGTCAGAGCAACAAAAGCATCCTAGGAAAGCGAAATTAAAGAATTTGCTCCCAACTGGACGCAAAAAATTTCTAACACAAACCGCTATATTCTCAAACAATTTCGTTTTGTTTGTCCTTCTTTGCCATTTTTTATCTCGTTTCAAAATGTATTTGCAGCCAGTTAGACTGCGCAAGTCAAAAGACAATCCGTGGTTCGTGCATGGAGAGAGAAGGTCAGAAAAATGTTACCAATTTGTAAAAAATTCAGTTATTTTGTTTTTTTTTAGGCAACGCGACAAGACCTTCTAATACATCTAGTCCAGGTAAAATGATCAATCTTTTACTTGAAAATTGAACAGAGCTAGTAAAATTTTAGCTTTTATAAATTGTCTTCTTTGTATATTATGCTGTGCCGTCGTTTCACTTGTTTGGCAAATTAACAGCTGACAAAAATTATACGGTGATTATAATCTTTGAGAGTGCAAAAATATATTTTTTTATTAACAGATACGACGCCTTCTTATACATCAAGTCGAGGTAAAATTAATATCCAAGATATGAACTGATCGATAGAATTTAATCCCAGAAGGCGACAGCTATTTAGTCTGAATTGATTTCAAACGCTTGCTGTATATTCCGATTCCAAGAATATACGTGCGTCTAGAGTCGCCGTAATCTATATTACCATTACTGGCATTTCAAGGAGCTAATAGTCAATAATAGTCAATAATTATCTAGTAGATACAGGGGCCACGGAAGATTGGTAACTGGAGGCCAAATATTTATAATTATATTCATTTCAGCTGACCGTAAAGAAAATCAATTTCGTAGGAAACTAATATTGCTAACCTGAAAATATTAATAATTTTTCCCCACCCCGAACCTAACGATCTTTTGTGGCCCCTGCTATGTAAAGGGATATCCAGCCTTCGTACATTCATGCAATCCGCCGTAGGTCTTGGCTAATAAAGATTTAAACATGTTCGCATTAACCATTTTAATCAGTTCCTTTTTGTTATATGTTTGAATATATTGGTATGAACAGTTTTACTAAGTTTAATAAGCTCTTTCAGAAAAGGTGCTTTTTATCCACGGGGTAAGATATTAGTCTAAAGCGGAAATCGTCCATAGTTGACACATTTTTCTCAGCAGTTCTTCGCTTGAACTTGATATCTTTTTTATTTCCTCGAAGTTAATGCATGATTGTCACAAGACTCACAAAAAATCCATAGTTTCCATTGGCAGCTATAATTACATAGTGTGCAATCTCAAACAAAATAAGTTGACGAGGAAGATTAATTATACTAATTTATTTCTTCACAGCGACAAACATGCCACCAAATCTTACGACATCAGCGCCAGGTAACAGTGCTCATTAGTAATTATTAATGATGCATATTTGAAAACAGGGCTTTGGCATTGCGTTTCTATTTTTGCATTGAGGAATAAGAAACTAATATTGCCGAACGTGAAAATATGAATAATTGCTCCCACCCTCAATTAATGCTCTTTTGCCCCTATATAGGTCTAAGCTAATTCAACTTTGAACATGTTCCTATTTACTATTCTAATAATAAATAATCGGCGATAAATTCCACTTTGCTCTATCCTTCAATAAGTTTGTGTGAATAATCTTTCCAGATTTATGCGGCGAAAGTCAACTGTATCCTCCTGGAAAACTCACAAGCCCTCTTTATCCCCTTTCATACCCTCACAACATGGATTGCAGTTGGACCATTTCCAGCACCAATGGAAGAAAAATTTTACTACAGTTTACTTCATTCTTGGTAGGCTACTTTTATTTAATTTATTGCTCCTCCGGCCCTGTTTGGGCGAAAAAAACCTTAGCGACATAGCATGTTTTTGTACCGAATAACTGCATCGTCTTTTTATTCAGAAAGACTGCTTACGCGTTAGCTAGTGCATCGTTTCTCTTTTCCCGCTCAGCCGTAAACTGTACCCATATTCTTGTACGTTTGCAGCATGACATCATGCAAATATGTTTATATCAATATTCTTTTCTTAAAAAATTGATCTTCATTCATTAACGTTTTTAAGATATTTCTCCCATCTTGCTTTATCAGTGTATTTAACTTTCAAGTTTTGTCGAGCGAGATATGTTAATTCACTTGCAGTTCAATTGAAAATTAAACGGTTTAACTGATACAAACATCAGAGGCGTTGCCAGCTTGAAGTGTTTTATGGGGGAACATATTCACGTATTCGTTTTTTAAATGACTTATTCATTTCTTTTTAAATTGATAGTTCTTACAGTCAGTGAACATGAGTAGCTATATTAAAGAAAAAAACATGCCTCGTATATTGGTTTGGCAACAAGACGTAGTTGATCAACTGGGCTGATAATTTTAGTACTTTAATGTACAGGTTTTTTTATAAAAACTTATTCCTTTTCTCGAAAAGCCGGGAAAATATTTTTTATCATCTTAGTCCTAGGATATGCGGAATGATTCACGACGAGGTCAATGTCAGTATATCCGGGATAACTTGCGAAAACCGAATTTAATAATTCTTTTACTATATTCAGTGAATTTCGAAAAAAACAGGCATGTTTATTGTAAATTTTATTGTGTAAAAGAGATAACAAGTTCGTGAATTTACGATATCGCTGTATAAAGGCGGGCGTGACTAATACCCTCCGCAGACAACAACGAGAAAAATAGCGCGAGCACCGTCGGATATTTTAAATCATCCGTACATTTTAAGCTAATCAGCAGACGATTGCACTATCTATTGAATATTAGTAATCTTTCATTGACTGAACTTTAATTATTAATATGTTCGTTCTGATTTTATACAAAACATTATTTTCTATTTATGTCTTTAGAATTTGTTAGGATAATATAGTTTCAAGCTTAAAAAGTTTGAAATCAATTTTATTCGCATGTGCAAAATTGAGAAATAATTTATACAAATTGCATAACGTTTTAGCTGGAAAGCAGTTCCAGTTGTGAATATGACTATTTGGAAGTTTATGATGGAAATTCAACGTTAGCAAAAAGCCTGGGCAGATTCTGTGGACACCAATTACCCAGAAATCTGGTATCATCTGGACTCAAATTGTTCACGGTGTTTCATACGGATGCCTCTATGAAATATCCTGGATTTGTTTTGAACTATTCGACCCTTTATGGTAAGTTGTAACTAAAAATTACTTTATAGAAGAATCTTGCGCGAGGAAGCTCACTAAGCCTGAAATAGTTAAAAATGTCCTGCTGAGAGATTGTTAAGATCGGTCAAAAAAATGTCAGAGGAAAAAAAGCATCCTGGGAAAGCAAAGAGAATTTATTCCTATAACTATAGACGCAGAGGAATTTCTGACACAAACCGCTATATTCTCTAATCATTTCATTCTAGATATAGACGAATGTAAACTTGGATTTCACAACTGCAGTTCTGGAAAATCATGTATAAATACTAACGGATCATTCTATTGCGTTTGTATCATCGGTTATACTGGCGTGGGAGAAGCATGCACAGGTATATCGTTATCGCTTTATAGCTGTATTGGGTATATTAAATATATGGCACATGAGGATATTAATTTCCTTGCTGTGCACTGCACGGGGCTTCTTTCTTTACTGTATAGAGGTTATATAATGGAACACGCGGCTTTAGTTTACGGGTTAGGGCTGACTTTTAGCGAACAATGGTTATGCCAAACGGCAAACTCGTTAGAAAGTATGGGCGAGTCTATTTTATTAAAATTGAACCGATCTATTTTAAGATAAGCTCAGAACGGAAATTAACTTTTTAGCGGCAGAATGCGTGAAAACATACGTTAATTAACGATTAAAAACTTTCTGTAACTATAATAATTATAGGTCAATCTTTCCAAAATTAACCTACGTTTATAATCGTCATCTTTTCGACAATGGATATACCGATACCATATGAACCTGGGATAATTTTCACGGCACTCGCGGTTATCTTAGTACTTCGAATATGAAGTCAGACCAGATTGACATAATCTGTATAACTTATAGGGTCTCCCATATACTGTAAAATATTCTAATCATACAAAAAGAATGGAAAAGGTATGTGAAGTTAAACGTTGTGTTTAGAGTGTCTGATGTTCATAGAAATTGCACTGGTAGTGAATAATTACATAAAATATTTAATAATGAAGTGGCATGTAGAGTGACTTTACAAACCGCTCTTTACAAGTTGATGACATCAACTCGAAGGATGTAAGGAGTATTAAAACTAGACACCCAGTCCGATTAACTAAAAACGAGTTGTACCTATATATCCATGACTGTCGGCGATATTTTTTAAAAATGTCTTCGAAATTAATTATCTTTAAGATGTGGACGAATGTGTACTTGGAATTGACAACTGCGATAGTCATGCATCCTGTGTTAATACCAATGGTTCCTTCAACTGTCTCTGCAACTTTGGTTACGTTGGAGATGGAGTGACATGTACGGCATATATCCAAAAATTTTTTAATACATTCATTACCAACTTTAATTAAAAATAATTATGTTGGATGTAGTTGATAATTGTTTGATCGCATCTCGAAGTATGAAACACAATTATTTTTGCATTGCAACGAATCGCGCGTAAAATGAATCGATGAGATATAAAGATTAAAGATTCACCACGTTTTGCTACGATACTTAAACAAGGAAATACGCCACATCTCGCTACGATACGACTGCAGATTTGTAAAACAGTTTTTAGAAGAATATTCGTTGTCGAAAAGATTGTACAAACTAACATTATTAATCCCCGAGCCGGTGCGGAAGCACCGTGCGAGGGTACTAATTCCGCTCGGATATTTACACCCACGATGTGCAAATGCGAAATCAAATTAAGTTGTCCGCCATTATGCAATGGACCTCACGCCATCTACGGTCTTCTACGTTATGCGCATGCGCCAGAGTGAACTACTAAGCTCTTGATTGGTCGAGACAAAAATTTGTATTTTCAAACGTCAATAAATAACTGTCATTTAGCAAAATTTTAATGAAATTTATAAATTTTATGTTTTCATAAAATAAAGAATATATGTATTTTTAATTAAATTAGAGGGAAACTTGAATGTGGTCAGGACTTTTCACGGTTTAACAAATAACAAGACCAAATTTTTGACCGAATTCACCGTGTATAATACAGTCGGAAGATTTTACACTTGATAATATTTCATCCACAGCTTTAAAAAGTAATTCTTTTGTGGTAAACACAACTTTAATATTCTCAAATGTATTTCACTATAAATCTGAATGTGTTATGTGATAAACGACATTATAATTTCATTTATAAACTCCGTTATCATAATGACAAAAAGAAAAGAAAATCAAAACATTCCCGTGCAAAAACCAGTCGAGGCGTAACATAAAACTTCGGAAGTTGTATGAGACGTCTGATGTTATATTTCATGGTAATTAATAATTAAAATAATTTACCATAACACTGACTATAGATGAGTAACTTAACTTCCAGAAAAAGGTAAGAATCTTGTCGTATTTTTGCCATTTTTTCACAAAAATATGAGGGTAAACTTTGATTCTTTAAAAATATACGGCCGTTGCGAGTTGCTATGACTACAGTGCTTCCACGTGCAGAAAAATGTTTCCACACTTTTCTCAATTTCTTTTTCTCACATACGTAATTTTTCTAACGATCATGTTACCATCCCTATTAATTAATAACTAATTTTGTTAAACCGAGGCGAGGGGTTTCTGCATGCATGTATTTCTAGTTAGGTATATAGTTGATACAAAAATTAAGTTTGACAGCTCTTCGCTTCTTTAACATAAGCTTTTCGGCCCTTGTTTGCCGTTTTTTATCCCGTTTCAAAATTTATTTGCAGGCAGTTACGTTTATGGCACACATTTACATTTACATACATTTATTTTCTTTATAGGCAACGTTACAAGATCCTCTAATACATCTAATCCAGGTAAAATCATCAATCTCAGTTTTCTTGAAAATTAAGGTGAGCGAACTGCGAATTTTTGGCGTTTAAAAATGGTCTTCTTTGTATACTAAGCTGTTAAGTTGTTTCACTTGCTTGGCTAATTAACAGCTGACAGAATTGAAACAGTGATTATAATCTTTGAGCATGTAAAAAAAATTATTTTTTATTAACAGATACGACGCCTTCTTATACATCAAGTCCAGGTAAAATTAATATCTAAGATATGAACTGATCGATAAAATTTAATCTAAAAAAGGAAACACTTTTTTTTTTAACTGATTTCAAACGCTTGCAATATAATTATACCGGTTGCAGTATATACTGGCAGCGATGAGCAAAGGGATAATAAACTTAATGGTCTTCAACCCGACCAAGATGCTATAAGGCACTTGTGTATTTGAGTTACGTAATTTGACATTTCATGCAATGACCTGGTCGACGTCAGCAGCGGGTCGTATGAGGGACATAATTGAAATGAAATAATCCATAGGTTAATTGCGTTATTCGTTAACATGTAATCTATATCATTATTACTGGCCTTTCAAAAAGCTAAGCATAAGAAAAATATTTCGACATATATTCAGTGGCGTAACTTGAACGAAATTTGTGGGGTGAGCTACCGTCGGGTATAGAACTGAATATATAAATATTCACCTCCCCTACGCCGCCGCATAAATTACAAAAAAAAATACATGGATGAATTTCCTTCTCTCTAACAGGCACCATTCCACCCACTACTAATCCAGGTAATAACTATAATTGGTACTCAATGTTGATATTTAACTGCCCAGATGCGGTTATCCGACGAATAGCAGGTTTTTCAATCGATCAAATCGATTCAAATTAACCCTTAGCATGATTGTCAGAAACAAACCATGCATTCAATAAGGCTTTAGGTCCGTTTCGCATTGCAACGAATCGCACGAAGAATGAATCGATGAGATATAAAGATTAAAGATTCACCACGTTTTGCTACGATTCTTAAACAAGGAAATACGCCACATCTCGCTACGATACGACTGCAGATGTGTAAAACAGTTTTTAGAAGAATATTCGTTGTCGAAAAGATTGTACAAACTAACATTATTAATTAGGTATATAGTTGATACAAAAATTAAGTTTGACAGCTCTTCGCTTCTTTAACATAATCTTTTCGGCCCTTGTTTGCCGTTTTTTATCCCGTTTTAAAATTTATTTGCAGCCAGTTACATTCATGGCACATATTTACATTTACATACATTTATTTTGTTTATAGGCAACGCGACAAGATCTTCTAATACATCTAATCCAGGTAAAATCATCAATCTTTTTCTTGAAAATTAAGCTGAGCGAACTGCAAATTTTTGGCGTTTAAAAATGGTCTTCTTTGTATACCAAGCTGTTAAGTTGTTTCACTTGTTTGGCTAATTAACAGCTGACAGAAATTAAACAGTGATTATAATCTTTGAGAATGTAAAAAAATATATTTTTTATTAACAGATACGACGCCTTTTTATACATCAAGTCCAGGCAAAATTAATATCTAAGATATGAACTGATCGATAAAATTTAATCCAAAAAAGGCCACACGCCTCGAGTCGCCGTCAATTTATTTACCTGGCAGCGATAAGCAAGGGATAATAAACCTAATAGTCTTCAACCAGATCAATGATAAGTCAATTGTGTTTTTGAGTCGCGTAATTTGACATGTCAAAGACCTGGTCGACGTCAGCAGCTGGTCGTATGAGGGACATAATTGAAATGAAGTAATTTATTCATATTGGGACAATTTAGCTGTTATAGTGCGCTGTGTTAATTGAGACATTCGTTAACATGTAACGATATCTATATTACTATTACTGGCATTTCAAAGAGCTAAGAATATGAAAAATATTTCGACATTAATT
Source organism: Dendronephthya gigantea (assembly GCF_004324835.1). Taxonomy (NCBI): domain Eukaryota; kingdom Metazoa; phylum Cnidaria; class Anthozoa; order Malacalcyonacea; family Nephtheidae; genus Dendronephthya; species Dendronephthya gigantea. The sequence goes on along the minus strand of NW_021163185.1, from coordinate 95,068 downwards.
CAGTGGCGTAACTAGATTGAAATTTGCGGGGTTAGTATTCATATATTTAATGCTGCCAGACGGATTACACTTGCAAGTGCAATAGCAAGTTTTTCGATCGATCTATAAATTATTTTGGTTGATTAATATCTAAACTTTTATTAAGTTTTTAAACATTTTTGTGCTGCTTGAAAAATTCAATATCTATCTAGAAGACAGAGGCCACGGAAGATCGTTATAGGAGGACAGATATTTATATAGCCTAAAAACAATCAATTTCATAATAAACTAATATTGCCAAACGTGAATATATAAATAATTTCCCCCCCTCCCCAAACTAACGACACCAGAAGAATCTTGTCCGAAATTCCGAAAAAGATAAAAAAAAAATGTCACGCTGAGACATTGTCAAGATCGGTCAAGAAATAGTCAGAACAACAGAAGCATCCTAGGAAAGGGAAAAGAATTTGCTCCTAACTGGACGAAGAACAATTTCTGACACAAACTGCTATATTCTCTAACAATTTCATTTTGTTTGTCCTTTGCCATTTCTTATCTCGTTTCAAAATTTATTTGCAGCCAGTTACACTTATGGCTTAAAGCAAAAGACAATCCGTGGTTCGTGCATTGAGAGAGAAGGTCGAAAAACAGTTACCAATTTGTAGACGTAAAAATTTCCGTTTTTTGTTTTTTTTGTAGGCAACGTGACAAGACCTTCAAATACATCTGATCCAGGTAAAGTTATCAATCTTTTTCTCGAAAGTTTAACTGAGCGGACTTTTAGCTTTTAAAAACGGCCGTCTTTGTATATTATGCTGTTAAGTCGTTTCACTGTCTAGTTTGGCAAATTAGCATATGACGAAAATTAAGCGGTGATCAAAATCTTTGAAAATGTGCAAAAACTTATTTTTTATTAACAGATACGACGCCCTCTTATACATCAAGTCGAGCAAAATTAATATCTAAGATATGAACTGATCGATAAAATTTAATCCAAAAAAGGCAACACTTATTTTGTTTGAACTGATTTCAAACGTTTGCAATATAATTATACTGTTTGCAGTATATACTGGCAGCGACGAGGAAAGGGATAATAAACTTAATGGTTTTCAACCCGACCAAGATGCTATAAGGCACTTGTGTATTTGAGTTACGTAATTTGACATTTCATGCAATGACCTGGTCGACGTCAGCAGCGGGTCGTATGAGGGACATAATTGAAATGAAGTAATCCATAGGTTAATTGAGTTATTCGTTAACATGTAATCTATATCATTATTACTGGCCTTTCAAGGAGCTAAGCATAAGAAAAATATTTCGACATAAATTCAGTGGCGTAACATGAACGAAATTTGTGGGGTGTGCTACCGTCGGGTATAGAACTGAATATATAAATATTCACCTCCCCTACGCCGCCGCATAAATTACATAAAAAAAAAGGATGAATTTCCTTTTCTCTTAACAGGCACCATTCCACCCACTACTAATCCAGGTAATAAATAATTGGTACTCAATGTTGATATTTCACTGCCCTGATGCGGTTATCCGACGAATAGCAGGTTTTTCAATCGATCAAATCGATTCAAATTAACCCTTAGCATGATTGTCAGAAACAAACCATGCATTCAATAAGGCTTTAGGTCCGTTTCGCATTGCAACGAATCGCGCGTAAAATGAATCGATGAGATATAAAGATTAAAGATTCACCACGTTTTGCTACGATACTTAAACAAGGAAATACGCCACATTTCGCTATTATACGACTGCAGATGTGTAAAACAGTTTTTAGAAGAATATTCGATGTCGAAAAGATTGTACAAACTAACATTGTTAATTAGGTATATAGTTGATACAAAAATTAAGTTTGACAGCTCTTCGCTCCTTTAACATAATCTTTTCGGCCCTTGCTTGCCGTTTTTTATCCCGTTTCAAAATTTATTTGCAGCTAGTTACATTTATGACACACATTTACATTTACATACATTTATTTTTTATAGGCAACGCGACAAGATCTTCTAATACATCTAATCCAGGTAAAATCATCAATCTTTTTCTTGAAAATTAAGGTGAGCGAACTGCGAATTTTTGGCGTTTAAAAATGGTCTTCTTTGTATACTAAGCTGTTAAGTTGTTTCACTTGTTTGGCTAATTAACAGCTGACAGAATTTAAACAGTGATTATAATCTTTGAGAATGTAAAAAAAATATATTTTTTATTAACAGATACGACGCCTTCTTATACATCAAGTCCAGGTAAAATTAATATCTAAGATATGAACTGATCGATAAAATTTAATCCAAAAAAGGCCACACGCCTCGAGTCACCGTCAATTTATTTACCTGGCAGCGATAAGCAAGGGTTAATAAACCCAATAGTCTTCAACCAGATCAAGATGCGCTATAAGGTCAATTGTGTATTGGGAGTCGCGTAATTTGATATGTCAATGACCTGGTCGACGTAAGCAGCGGGTCGTAAATGAGCGACATAGTTTAAATGAAGTAATTTATTTGTGCAGGGGACAACTTAGCTGTCATAGTGCGCTGGGTTAATTTAGACATTCGTTAACATGTAACGATATCTTTATTACTATTACTGCCATTTCAATTAAGGAGCTAAGAATAAGAAAAATATTTCGACATTAATTCAGTGGCGTAACTAGATTGAAATTTGGGGGGGTGAGTATTCATATATTTAATGCTGCCGGACGGATTACACTTGCAAGTGCAATAGCTTAAAATACAGCTCCGTCGGGTAGAACTGAGTATATGAATATTCACCACCACTGCAACGCTGCATAAGTTACATAAAATAAAATAAAGAGGAATTTCGTTTTCTCTTTACAGGCACCATTGCACCCACTACTAATCCAGGTAATAAATAATTGGTACTCAATGTTGATGTTGATGTTTCACTGCCCAGTCGCGGTTATTCGACAAATGGCGCTATCCACCGAATAGCAAGTTTTCCGATCGATCTATAAATTATTTTTTTGATTAATATCTAAAATTTTATTAATCTTTTAAACATTTTTGTGCTGCTTGAAAAAGTTAATAATTATCTAGAAGACAGAGGTCACGGAAGATCGTTAACATCAGGGCAAATTTTATATAGCGTAAAAACAATCAATTTCATAAGGAACTAATTTTGCCAAACATGAATATATGAATAATTGCCCCCCCCCCGACACTAACGACACAAGAGGAATCTTGTCCGAAGGTCCGAAATAGTTAAAAAGATATCACGCTGAGAGATTGTCAACATATCGGTCAAAAAATTGTCAGAGCAACAAAAAGCATCCTGGGAAAGCGATAAGTATTTGTTCCAAACTGGACGCAGAAAAATTTCTGATACAAACCGCTATATTCTCTCTTTTTTATCCCGCTTCAAAATTTATTTGCAGCCATTTAGATTTATGGCGCAAATCAAAGACAATCCGTGGTTCGTGCATGGAGAGAGAAGGTCAGAAAAATGTTACCAATTTGTAAAAAATTAAGTTTATTTGTTTTTTTTATAGCCAACGCAACAAGACCTTCTAATACATCTAGTCCAGGTAAAATCATCAATCTTTTCTTGAAAATTGAACAGAGCTAGTAAAATTTTAGCTTTTATAAATTGTCTTCTTTGTATATTATGCCGTGCCGTCGTTTCACTTGTTTGGCGAATTAACAGCTCACAAAAATTATACGGAGATTATAATCTTTGAGAGTGCAAAAATATATTTTTTATTCACAGATACGACGCCTTCTTATACATCAAGTCGAGGTAAAATTAATATCCAAGATATGAACTGATCGATAAAATTTATCCAAAAAGGCGACACCTATTTAGTCTGAACTGATTTCAAACGCTGGCAGTATATACCGATTCCAAGATTACACGTGCGTCTAGAGTTGCCGTAATCTATATTACCATTACTGGCATTTCAAGGAGCTAAGAATAAGTAAAATATTTCGACATAAATTCAGTGGCGTAACTAGAACGAATTTGGGGTGAGTGTTCATTATTTAATTCAGCCGGATGGATTACACTTGAAAGTCCAACAGCTTAAAATACAGCCCCGTCGGGTAGAACTGAATATTTGCATATTCACCTCCCCTACGCCGCTGCATAAATTACATAAAATAAAATATGGAAGAATTTCCTTTTCTCTTTACAGGCACCATTCCACCCACTACTAATCCAGGTATGAATAATTGGTAGTGAATTTTGATGTTTCACTGCCCAGCCGCGTTTATTCGACGGATATAGCGCTCTCCACCGAAAAGCGGGTTTTTCAAACGATCTAAATTATACTTGTTGGTTAATACCTAATGTTTTATTTCTTTTTTAAACATTTTTGCGCACAATCAATAATTGTCTAGTAGATGCAGGGGCAGCGGAAGATTGGAAACTGGAGGCCAAATATTATATTCATTTCAGCTGACGATAAAAAAAAAATTTCGTAGGAAACTAATATTGCTAACCCGAAAATATGAATAATTTCCCCCCCCCGCGAAGCTAACGATCTTTCGTGGCCCCTGCTATGTAAAGGAATATCCAACCTTCGTACATGCATGCAATCCGCCGTAGGTGTTGGCTAATAAAGATTTAATCGTCCATAGTTGACACATTTTTCTCAGCAGTTCTTCGCTTGAATTTGATATCTTTTTTATTTCGTTGAAGTTAAGACAAAAATTAACCTTAGCATGACTGTTACAAGACTCACAAGGAATCCATAATTTCCAATTGCAGTCATAATTAAATAGTATGCAAACTCAAACAAAATAAGTTGATGCGGAAGAATAATTATACTATTTTTCTTCACAGCGAAAAACATGCCACGAAATTTTACGACATCAGCGCCAGGTAACAGTTCCTATTAGTAATTATCATTAACGATGCATATTTGAAAACAGGGCTTTGGCATTGCGTTTTCATTATTTTTTGCATTGAGGAATAAGAAACTAATATTGCCGAACATGAAGATATGAATAATTGCTCCCTACCTCAATTAATGCTCTTTTGCCCCTATATAGGTCTAGGCTAATTCAAGTTTGAACATGTTCCTATTTACTATTCTAATAATAAATAATCGGCGATAAATTCCACTTTGCTCTATCCTTCAATAAGTTTGTGTGAATAATATTTCCAGAATTATGCGGCGAAAGTCAACTGTATCCTCCTGGAAACTCACAAGCCCTCTTTATCCCCTTTCATACCCTCACTACATGGATTGCAGTTGGACCATTTCCAGCACCAATGGAAGAAAAATTTTACTACAGTTTACTTCATTCTTGGTAGGCTACTTTTACCTAATTTATTGCTCCTAAGACTTATAAGTTCAAAGTGGAAAACAAAATTATCTTTTTATTGGACAACTGCATGAGGGGAAATATTATGATATAAATAGCTGAATTTTATATGGAAGTAAATTCTTCTCAACCAAACACTTAGCTCCATTTCACCAGAAGTGACGATTCCAATATAATTATTGGATGAGGGAGCGCAGGGTATCCGGAATGTTCAGGCAGAGGTCAATGTCAGTATATCCTAGATAACTTGCGAAAGCCGACTTGAATAATTGTCTTATTATTCATTGAATTTCGAAAAAACAAGCCTTTTCATGGCGAATTTCCTTGTGTAGAAAAGATAACAAGCTGGCGCGACAAATACCCTCAACAGACAACAACGAGAACATTCAAAAATATCCGTACACTTTGAGCTAATCAGCAGACGATTGCACTATCAATTGAATATTAGCAATCTTTCATTGACTGAACTTAGAAATTCGTAGAATAGTATAGTTTAAACCGTTAAACAGTTTAAAATCAATTTAATTCGTATGTGCAAAATTGACAAATAATTTACAAAAATTGCATGACGTTTTAGCTGGAAGGTAGTTACAGTTGTGGATTTGACTATTTGGAAGTTTATAATGGAGATTCAGCAAATACGACGAAACTGGGCAGATTCTGTGGAAACCAATTACCAAGAAGCCTGGTATCATCTGGACTCAAACTCTTCATCGTGTTTCACTCGGATTATAGCGTGTCAGCACCGGGATTTGTTCTGAACTATTCAACACCATTAGGTAAGAAATAAGTTTCAAAATATATCGGCAAGAAAATATTAAAACTTATAAAAGTTTGTTCTATTTTCTGCTCGTAAGAAAATTAGGGTTAAGAACAAAACAGACTGACACTCTGAGTCAGAGTAACTGCCTGGTAGTAAAATTGAAGTATTCTAAAAATGTCTATGTAAATATTATATTTTAGATGTAAATGAATGTTACTTTGGAACACACAACTGCGCTATTGGAGCGTCATGTGTCAATACGAATGAATCGTTTTACTGCATTTGTGAAAACGGTTATACCGGAGATGGCGTAACCTGCACAGGTTTGCATCTTTATACTAATTATTTGCATGGTATTTGGTAATATTTTGCAAAAAAATTGACGAGGATAATTCATAATTCCCTTGCAATATAATTTCCTCTTTTTTGGTTAAAAAAACATAGATTTAACCGTTCAAAATATGGGAGTTTATGTATTTTATATTGTAATATCTTAGATATCAATGAATGTGAACTTGGAATTGATAACTGTCATTCTCAAGCATCATGTCGCAATACCAATGGGTCGTTCGACTGTTCTTGCAACTTTGGCTTTAGTGGAGATGGAATAGCATGTAAAATGGCTTCATACCTAATTTGCTACAATCAGATCTAGTCATATTGGGCCTCTTTTAACATATAGATCATGAGGGGCCTTATCCCCATGTTTTCCCCGACCCACCCCACTGGTAAAAATCCTCTGTTTAAAAAAAATTGATCAAAAACATGTCGTGAACTAAAGCAATTTTATTTGTATTCAGTAACTTTTCATTTCTGTATTCTGTGAACCTTTGATGAGTGCGAATACATATTTTGCATGTTATTTGAATATCAGGCGACTGATTTCCAGTCACATTTATGGCGCAAATTAAAAGACAATCCGTGGTTCGTGAAAGGAGAGAGAAGGTCAGAAAACTCTTACCAATTTTAGAAAATTTCAGTTATTTTATTTTCTTTATAGGCAACGCGACAAGACCTTCTAATACATCTAATCCAGGTAAAATCATCAATCTTTTTCTTAAAAATTGAACTAAGCGAACTTTTAGCTTTTGTAGATGGTGTTCTTTGTATAATATGCTGTTAAGTCGTTTTCATTGTTTGGCAAATTAACATATGACAAAAATTAAACGGTAATTACAATCTTTAAGGATGTGCAAAAATAAAATATTTCATAATAACAGATACGACGCCCTCTTATACATCAAGTCGAGCAAAATTAATATCTAAGATATGAACTGATCGATAAAATTTGATCTAAAAAAGGCAACACTTATTTTGTTTGAACTGATTTCAAACGCTTGCAGTATAATTGTACCGATTGCAGTATATACTGGCAGCGATAAGCAAGGGATAATAAACTTAATAATCTTCAACACGACCAAGATGCTATAAGGCACTTGTGTATTTGAGTTACGTAATTTGACATTTCATGCAATGACCTGGTCGACGTCAGCAGCGGGTCGTATGAGGGACATAATTGAAATGAAATAATCCATAGGTTAATTGAGTTATTCGTTAACATGTAATCTATATCATTATTACTGGCCTTTCAAGGAGCTAAGCATAAGAAAAATATTTCGACATAAATTCAGTGGCGTAACTAGAACGAAATTTGTGGGGTGAGCTACTGCCGGGTATAGAACTGAATATATAAATATTCACCTCCCCTACGCCGCCGCATAAATTACATAAAAAAATACATGGATGAATTTCCTTTTCTCTCAACAGGCACCATTCCACCCACTACTAATCCAGGTAATAAATATATTGGTACTCAATGTTGATAATTCACTGCCCAGATGCGGTTATCCGACGAATAGCAGGTTTTTTAATGGATCAAATCGATTCAAATTAACCCTTAGCATGATTGTCAGAAACAAACCATGCATTCAATAAAGCTTTAGGTCCGTTTTGCATTGCAACGAATCGCGCGTAAAATGAATGGATGAGATATAAAGATTAAAGATTCACCACGTTTTGCTACGATACTTAAACAAGGAAATACGCCACATCTCGCTACGATACGACTGCAGATGTGTAAAACAGTTTTTAGAAGAATTTTCGTTGTCGAAAAGATTGTACAAACTAACATTATTAATTAGGTATAGTTTATACAAAAATTAAGTTTGACAGCTCTTCGCTTCTTTAACATAATCTTGTCGGCCCTTGTTTGCCGTTTTTATATCGTTTCAAAATTTATTTGCAGCCAGTTACATTTATGGCACACATTTACATTTACATACATTTATTTTCTTTATAGGCAACGCGACAAGATCTTCTAATACATCTAATCCAGGTAAAATCATCAATCTTTTTCTTGAAAATTAAGCTGAGCGAACTGTGAATTTTTAGCGTTTAAAAATGGTCTTCTTTGTATACTAAGCTGTTAAGTTGTTTCACTTGTTTGGCTAATTAACAGCTGACAGAGTTTAAACAGTGATTATAATCTTTGAGAATGTAAAAAAAAATTTTTTTATTAACAGATACAACGCCTTCTTATATCAAGTCCAGGTAAAATTAATATCTAAGATATGAACTGATCGATAAAATTTAATCTAAAAAAGGCAACACTTTTTTTTTTTTAACTGATTTCAAACGCTTGCAATATAATTATACCGGTTGCAGTATATACTGGCAGCGATGAGCAAAGGGATAATAAACTTAATGGTCTTCAACCCGACCAAGATGCTATAAGGCACTTGTGTATTTGAGTTACGTAATTTGACATTTCATGCAATGACCTGGTCGACGTCAGCAGCGGGTCGTATGAGGGACATAATTGAAATGAAATAATCCATAGGTTAATTGAGTTATTCGTTAACATGTAATCTATATCATTATTACTGGCCTTTCAAAAAGCTAAGCATAAGAAAAATATTTCGACATATATTCAGTGGCGTAACTTGAACGAAATTTGTGGGGTGAGCTACCGTCGGGTATAGAACTGAATATATAAATATTCACCTCCCCTACGCCGCCGCATAAATTACAAAAAAAAAATACATGGATGAATTTCCTTCTCTCTTAACAGGCACCATTCCACCCACTACTAATCCAGGTAATAACTATAATTGGTACTCAATGTTGATATTTCACTGCCCAGATGCGGTTATCCGACGAATAGCAGGTTTTTCAATCGATCAAATCGATTCAAATTAACCCTTAGCATGATTGTCAGAAACAAACCATGCATTCAATAAGGCTTTAGGTCCGTTTCGCATTGCAACGAATCGCACGTAGAATGAATCGATGAGATATAAAGATTAAAGATTCACCACGTTTTGCTACGATTCTTAAACAAGGAAATACGCCACATCTCGCTACGATACGACTGCAGATGTGTAAAACAGTTTTTAGAAGAATTTTCGTTGTCGAAAAGATTGTACAAACTAACATTATTAATTAGGTATATAGTTGATACAAAAATTAAGTTTGACAGCTCTTCGCTCCTTTAACATAATCTTTTCGGCCCTTGTTTGCCGTTTTTTATCCCGTTTCAAAATTTATTTGCAGCCAGTTACATTTATGGCACACATTTACATTTACATACATTTATTTTTTTATAGGCAACGCGACAAGATCTTCTAATACATCTAATCCAGGTAAAATCATCAATCTTTTTCTTGAAAATTAAGGTGAGCGAACTGCGAATTTTTGGCGTTTAAAAATGGTCTTCTTTGTATACTAAGCTGTTAAGTTGTTTCACTTGTTTGGCTAATTAACAGCTGACAGAATTTAAACAGTGATTATAATCTTTGAGAATGTAAAAAAAATATATTTTTTATTAACAGATACGACGCCTTCTTATACATCAAGTCCAGGTAAAATTAATATCTAAGATATGAACTGATCGATAAAATTTAATCCAAAAAAGGCCACACGCCTCGAGTCACCGTCAATTTATTTACCTGGCAGCGATAAGCAAGGGTTAATAAACCCAATAGTCTTCAACCAGATCAAGATGCGCTATAAGTCAATTGTGTATTGGAGTCGCGTAATTTGATATGTCAATGACCTGGTCGACGTAAGCAGCGGGTCGTAAATGAGCGACATAATTTAAATGAAGTAATTTATTTGTGCAGGGGACAACTTAGCTGTCATAGTGCGCTGGGTTAATTTAGACATTCGTTAACATGTAACGATATCTTTATTACTATTACTGGCATTTCAAGGAGCTAAGAATAAGAAAAATATTTCGACATTAATTCAGTGGCGTAACTAGATTGAAATTTGGGGGGGTGAGTATTCATATATTTAATGCTGCCGGACGGATTACACTTGCAAGTGCAATAGCTTAAAATACAGCTCCGTCGGGTAGAACTGAGTATATGAATATTCACCACCACTGCAACGCTGCATAAGTTACATAAAATAAAATAAAGAGGAATTTCGTTTTCTCTTTACAGGCACCATTGCACCCACTACTAATCCAGGTAATAAATAATTGGTACTCAATGTTGATGTTTCACTGCCCAGTCGCGGTTATTCGACAAATGGCGCTATCCACCGAATAGCAAGTTTTTCCATCGATCTATAAATTATTTTTTTGATTAATATCTAAAATTTTATTAATCTTTTAAACATTTTTGTGCTGCTTGAAAAAGTTAATATTTATCTAGAAAACAGAGGTCACGGAAGATCGTTAACATCAAGGCAAATATTTATATAGCGTAAAAACAATCAATTTCATAAGGAACTAATATTGCCAAACATGAATATATGAATAATTGCCCCCCCCCCGCCTGACACTAACGACACCAGAGGAATCTTGTCCGAAGGTCCGAAATAGTTAAAAAGACATCACGCTGAGAGATTGTCAACATATCGGTCAAAAAATTGTCAGAGCGACAAAAAGCACCCTGGGAAAGCGATAAGAATTTGTTCCAAACTGGACGCAGAAAAATTTCTGATACAAACCGCTATATTCTCTCTTTTTTATCCCGCTTCAAAATTTATTTGCAGCCATTTAGATTTATGGCGCAAATCAAAAGACAATCCGTGGTTCCTGCATGGAGAGAGAAGGTCAGAAAAATGTTACCAATTTGTAAAAAATTCAGTTTATTTGTTTTTTTATAGGCAACGCAACAAGACCTTCTAATACTTCTAGTCCAGGTAAAATCATCAATCTTTTTCTTGAAAATTGAACAGAGCTAGTAAAATTTTAGCTTTTATAAATTGTCTTCTTTGTATATTATGCTGTGCCGTCGTTTCACTTGTTTGGCGAATTAACAGCTCACAAAAATTATACGGAGATTATAATCTTTGAGAGTGCAAAAATAATTTTTTATTCACAGATACGACGCCTTCTTATACATCAAGTCGAGGTAAAATTAATATCCAAGATATGAACTGATCGATAAAATTTATCCAAAAAGGCGACACCTATTTAGTCTGAACTGATTTCAAACGCTGGCAGTATATATACCGATTCCAAGATTACACGTGCGTCTAGAGTTGCCGTAATATATATTACCATTACTGGCATTTCAAGGAGCTAAGAATAAGTAAAATATTTCGACATAAATTCAGTGGCGTAACTAGAACGAAATTTGGGGGTGAGTGTTCATTATTTAATTCAGCCGGATGGATTACACTTGAAAGTCCAACAGCTTAAAATACAGCCCCGTCGGGTAGAACTGAATATTTGCATATTCACCTCCCCTACGCCGCTGCATAAATTACATAAAATAAAATATGGAAGAATTTCCTTTTCTCTTTACAGGCACCATTCCACCCACTACTAATCCAGGTAATGAATAATTGGTAGTGAATTTTGATGTTTCACTGCCCAGCCGCGTTTATTCGACGGATATAGCGCTCTCCACCGAAAAGCGGGTTTTTCAAACGATCTAAATTATACTTGTTGGTTAATACCTAATGTTTTATTTCTTTTTTAAACATTTTTGCGCACAATCAATAATTGTCTAGTAGATGCAGGGGCAGCGGAAGATTGGAAACTGGAGGCCAAATATTTATATATTCATTTCAGCTGACGATAAAAAAAAAATTTCGTAGGAAACTAATATTGCTAACCCGAAAATATGAATAATTTCCCCCCCCCGCGAAGCTAACGATCTTTCGTGGCCCCTGCTATGTAAAGGAATATCCAACCTTCGTACATGCATGCAATCCGCCGTAGGTGTTGGCTAATAAAGATTTAATCGTCCATAGTTGACACATTTTTCTCAGCAGTTCTTCGCTTGAATTTGATATCTTTTTTATTTCGTTGAAGTTAAGACAAAAATTAACCCTTAGCATGACTGTTACAAGACTCACAAGGAATCCATAATTTCCAATTGCAGTCATAATTAAATAGTATGCAAACTCAAACAAAATAAGTTGATGCGGAAGAATAATTATACTAATTTATTTCTTCACAGCGAAAAACATGCCACGAAATTTTACGACATCAGCGCCAGGTAACAGTTCCTATTAGTAATTATCATTAACGATGCATATTTGAAAACAGGGCTTTGGCATTGCGTTTTCATTATTTTTTGCATTGAGGAATAAGAAACTAATATTGCCGAACATGAAGATATGAATAATTGCTCCCTACCTCAATTAATGCTCTTTTGCCCCTATATAGGTCTAGGCTAATTCAAGTTTGAACATGTTCCTATTTACTATTCTAATAATAAATAATCGGCGATAAATTCCACTTTGCTCTATCCTTCAATAAGTTTGTGTGAATAATATTTCCAGAATTATGCGGCGAAAGTCAACTGTATCCTCCTGGAAAACTCACAAGCCCTCTTTATCCCCTTTCATACCCTCACTACATGGATTGCAGTTGGACCATTTCCAGCACCAATGGAAGAAAAATTTTACTACAGTTTACTTCATTCTTGGTAGGCTACTTTTACCTAATTTATTGCTCCTAAGACTTATAAGTTCAAAGTGGAAAACAAAATTATCTTTTTATTGGACAACTGCATGAGGGGAAATATTATGATATAAATAGCTGAATTTTATATGGAAGTAAATTCTTCTCAACCAAACACTTAGCTCCATTTCACCAGAAGTGACGATTCCAATATAATTATTGGATGAGGGAGCGCAGGGTATCCGGAATGTTCAGGCAGAGGTCAATGTCAGTATATCCTAGATAACTTGCGAAAGCCGACTTGAATAATTGTCTTATTATTCATTGAATTTCGAAAAAAAACAAGCCTTTTCATGGCGAATTTCCTTGTGTAGAAAAGATAACAAGCTGGCGCGACAAATACCCTCAACAGACAACAACGAGAACATTCAAAAATATCCGTACACTTTGAGCTAATCAGCAGACGATTGCACTATCAATTGAATATTAGCAATCTTTCATTGACTGAACTTAGAAATTCGTAGAATAGTATAGTTTAAACCGTTAAACAGTTTAAAATCAATTTAATTCGTATGTGCAAAATTGACAAATAATTTACAAAAATTGCATGACGTTTTAGCTGGAAGGTAGTTACAGTTGTGGATTTGACTATTTGGAAGTTTATAATGGAGATTCAGCAAATACGACGAAACTGGGCAGATTCTGTGGAAACCAATTACCAAGAAGCCTGGTATCATCTGGACTCAAACTCTTCATCGTGTTTCACTCGGATTATAGCGTGTCAGCACCGGGATTTGTTCTGAACTATTCAACACCATTAGGTAAGAAATAAGTTTCAAAATATATCGGCAAGAAAATATTAAAACTTATAAAAGTTTGTTCTATTTTCTGCTCGTAAGAAAATTAGGGTTAAGAACAAAACAGACTGACACTCTGAGTCAGAGTAACTGCCTGGTAGTAAAATTGAAGTATTCTAAAAATGTCTATGTAAATATTATATTTTAGATGTAAATGAATGTTACTTTGGAACACACAACTGCGCTATTGGAGCGTCATGTGTCAATACGAATGAATCGTTTTACTGCATTTGTGAAAACGGTTATACCGGAGATGGCGTAACCTGCACAGGTTTGCATCTTTATACTAATTATTTGCATGGTATTTGGTAATATTTTGCAAAAAAATTGACGAGGATAATTCATAATTCCCTTGCAATATAATTTCCTCTTTTTGGTTAAAAAAACATAGATTTAACCGTTCAAAATATGGGAGTTTATGTATTTTATATTGTAATATCTTAGATATCAATGAATGTGAACTTGGAATTGATAACTGTCATTCTCAAGCATCATGTCGCAATACCAATGGGTCGTTCGACTGTTCTTGCAACTTTGGCTTTAGTGGAGATGGAATAGCATGTAAAATGGCTTCATACCTAATTTGCTACAATCAGATCTAGTCATATTGGGCCTCTTTTAACATATAGATCATGAGGGGCCTTATCCCCATGTTTTCCCCGACCCCACCCCACTGGTAAAAATCCTCTGTTTAAAAAAACATTGATCAAAAACATGTCGTGAACTAAAGCAATTTTATTTGTATTCAGTAACTTTTCATTTCTGTATTCTGTGAACCTTTGATGAGTGCGAATACATATTTTGCATGTTATTTGAATATCAGGCGACTGATTTCCAGTCACATTTATGGCGCAAATTAAAAGACAATCCGTGGTTCGTGAAAGGAGAGAGAAGGTCAGAAAACTCTTACCAATTTTAGAAAATTTCAGTTATTTTATTTTCTTTATAGGCAACGCGACAAGACCTTCTAATACATCTAATCCAGGTAAAATCATCAATCTTTTTCTTAAAAATTGAACTAAGCGAACTTTTAGCTTTTGTAGATGGTGTTCTTTGTATAATATGCTGTTAAGTCGTTTTCATTGTTTGGCAAATTAACATATGACAAAAATTAAAGGTAATTACAATCTTTAAGGATGTGCAAAAATAAAATATTTCATAATAACAGATACGACGCCCTCTTATACATCAAGTCGAGCAAAATTAATATCTAAGATATGAACTGATCGATAAAATTTGATCTAAAAAAGGCAACACTTATTTTGTTTGAACTGATTTCAAACGCTTGCAGTATAATTGTACCGATTGCAGTATATACTGGCAGCGATAAGCAAGGGATAATAAACTTAATAATCTTCAACACGACCAAGATGCTATAAGGCACTTGTGTATTTGAGTTACGTAATTTGACATTTCATGCAATGACCTGGTCGACGTCAGCAGCGGGTCGTATGAGGGACATAATTGAAATGAAATAATCCATAGGTTAATTGAGTTATTCGTTAACATGTAATCTATATCATTATTACTGGCCTTTCAAGGAGCTAAGCATAAGAAAAATATTTCGACATAAATTCAGTGGCGTAACTAGAACGAAATTTGTGGGGTGAGCTACTGCCGGGTATAGAACTGAATATATAAATATTCACCTCCCCTACGCCGCCGCATAAATTACATAAAAAAATACATGGATGAATTTCCTTTTCTCTCAACAGGCACCATTCCACCCACTACTAATCCAGGTAATAAATAATTGGTACTCAATGTTGATAATTCACTGCCCAGATGCGGTTATCCGACGAATAGCAGGTTTTTTAATGGATCAAATCGATTCAAATTAACCCCTTAGCATGATTGTCAGAAAAAACCATGCATTCAATAAAGCTTTAGGTCCGTTTTCGCATTGCAACGAATCGCGCGTAAAATGAATGGATGAGATATAAAGATTAAAGATTCACCACGTTTTGCTACGATACTTAAACAAGGAAATACGCCACATCTCGCTACGATACGACTGCAGATGTGTAAAACAGTTTTTAGAAGAATTTTCGTTGTCGAAAAGATTGTACAAACTAACATTATTAATTAGGTATAGTTTATACAAAAATTAAGTTTGACAGCTCTTCGCTTCTTTAACATAATCTTGTCGGCCCTTGTTTGCCGTTTTTTATATCGTTTCAAAATTTATTTGCAGCCAGTTACATTTATGGCACACATTTACATTTACATACATTTATTTTTTATAGGCAACGCGACAAGATCTTCTAATACATCTAATCCAGGTAAAATCATTAATCTTTTTCTTGAAAATTAAGCTGAGCGAACTGTGAATTTTTAGCGTTTAAAAATGGTCTTCTTTGTATACTAAGCTGTTAAGTTGTTTCACTTGTTTGGCTAATTAACAGCTGACAGAGTTTAAACAGTGATTATAATCTTTGAGAGTGTAAAAAAATATTTTTTTATTAACAGATACAACGCCTTCTTATATATCAAGTCCAGGTAAAATTAATATCTAAGATATGAACTGATCGATAAAATTTAATCTAAAAAAGGCAACTCTTTTTTTTTTTTTAACTGATTTCAAACGCTTGCAATATAATTATACCGGTTGCAGTATATACTGGCAGCGATGAGCAAAGGGATAATAAACTTAATGGTCTTCAACCCGACCAAGATGCTATAAGGCACTTGTGTATTTGAGTTACGTAATTTGACATTTCATGCAATGACCTGGTCGACATCAGCAGCGGGTCGTATGAGGGAAATAATTGAAATGAAATAATCCATAGGTTAATTGAGTTATTCGTTAACATGTAATCTATATCATTATTACTGGCCTTTCAAAAAGCTAAGCATAAGAAAAATATTTCGACATATATTCAGTGGCGTAACTTGAACGAAATTTGTGGGGTGAGCTACCGTCGGGTATAGAACTGAATATATAATATTTCACCTCCCCTACGCCGCCGCATAAATTACAAAAAAAAAATACATGGATGAATTTCCTTCTCTCTTAACAGGCACCATTCCACCCACTACTAATCCAGGTAATAACTATAATTGGTACTCAATGTTGATATTTCACTGCCCAGATGCGGTTATCCGACTAATAGCAGGTTTTTCAATCGATCAAATCGATTCAAATTAACCCTTAGCATGATTGTCAGAAACAAACCATGCATTCAATAAGGCTTTAGGTCCGTTTCGCATTGCAACGAATCGCACGTAGAATGAATCGATGAGATAAAGATTAAAGATTCACCACGTTTTGCTACGATTCTTAAACAAGGAAATACGCCACATCTCGCTACGATACGACTGCAGATGTGTAAAACAGTTTTTAGAAGAATTTTCGTTGTCGAAAAGATTGTACAAACTAACATTATTAATTAGGTATATAGTTGATACAAAAATTAAGTTTGACAGCTCTTCGCTCCTTTAACATAATCTTTTCGGCCCTTGTTTGCCGTTTTTTATCCCGTTTCAAAATTTATTTGCAGCCAGTTACATTTATGGCACACATTTACATTTACATACATTTATTTTCTTTATAGGCAACGCGACAAGATCTTCTAATACATCTAATCCAGGTAAAATCATCAATCTTTTTCTTGAAAATTAAGGTGAGCGAACTGCGAATTTTTGGCGTTTAAAAATGGTCTTCTTTGTATACTAAGCTGTTAAGTTGTTTCACTTGTTTGGCTAATTAACAGCTGACAGAATTTAAACAGTGATTATAATCTTTGAGAATGTAAAAAAAATATTTTTTATTAACAGATACGACGCCTTCTTATACATCAAGTCCAGGTAAAATTAATATCTAAGATATGAACTGATCGATAAAATTTAATCCAAAAAAGGCCACACGCCTCGAGTCACCGTCAATTTATTTACCTGGCAGCGATAAGCAAGGGTTAATAAACCCAATAGTCTTCAACCAGATCAAGATGCGCTATAAGTCAATTGTGTATTGGAGTCGCGTAATTTGATATGTCAATGACCTGGTCGACGTAAGCAGCGGGTCGTAAATGAGCGACATAATTTAAATGAAGTAATTTATTTGTGCAGGGGACAACTTAGCTGTCATAGTGCGCTGGGTTAATTTAGACATTCGTTAACATGTAACGATATCTTTATTACTATTACTGGCATTTCAAGGAGCTAAGAATAAGAAAAATATTTCGACATTAATTCAGTGGCGTAACTAGATTGAAATTTGGGGGGGTGAGTATTCATATATTTAATGCTGCCGGACGGATTACACTTGCAAGTGCAATAGCTTAAAATACAGCTCCGTCGGGTAGAACTGAGTATATGAATATTCACCACCACTGCAACGCTGCATAAGTTACATAAAATAAAATAAAGAGGAATTTCGTTTTCTCTTTACAGGCACCATTGCACCCACTACTAATCCAGGTAATAAATAATTGGTACTCAATGTTGATGTTGATGTTTCACTGCCCAGTCGCGGTTATTCGACAAATGGCGCTATCCACCGAATAGCAAGTTTTCCATCGATCTATAAATTATTTTTTTGATTAATATCTAAAATTTTATTAATCTTTTAAACATTTTTGTGCTGCTTGAAAAAGTTAATAATTATCTAGAAGACAGAGGTCACGGAAGATCGTTAACATCAGGGCAAATATTTATATAGCGTAAAAACAATCAATTTCATAAGGAACTAATTTTGCCAAACATGAATATATGAATAATTGCCCCCCCCCCGACACTAACGACACAAGAGGAATCTTGTCCGAAGGTCCGAAATAGTTAAAAAGATATCACGCTGAGAGATTGTCAACATATCGGTCAAAAAATTGTCAGAGCAACAAAAGCATCCTGGGAAAGCGATAAGTATTTGTTCCAAACTGGACGCAGAAAATTTCTGATACAAACCGCTATATTCTCTCTTTTTTATCCCGCTTCAAAATTTATTTGCAGCCATTTAGATTTATGGCGCAAATCAAAAGACAATCCGTGGTTCGTGCATGGAGAGAGAAGGTCAGAAAAATGTTACCAATTTGTAAAAAATTAAGTTTATTTGTTTTTTTTATAGCCAACGCAACAAGACCTTCTAATACATCTAGTCCAGGTAAAATCATCAATCTTTTTCTTGAAAATTGAACAGAGCTAGTAAAATTTTAGCTTTTATAAATTGTCTTCTTTGTATATTATGCCGTGCCGTCGTTTCACTTGTTTGGCGAATTAACAGCTCACAAAAATTATACGGAGATTATAATCTTTGAGAGTGCAAAAATATATTTTTTATTCACAGATACGACGCCTTCTTATACATCAAGTCGAGGTAAAATTAATATCCAAGATATGAACTGATCGATAAAATTTATCCAAAAAGGCGACACCTATTTAGTCTGAACTGATTTCAAACGCTGGCAGTATATATACCGATTCCAAGATTACACGTGCGTCTAGAGTTGCCGTAATCTATATTACCATTACTGGCATTTCAAGGAGCTAAGAATAAGTAAAATATTTCGACATAAATTCAGTGGCGTAACTAGAACGAAATTTGGGGGTGAGTGTTCATTATTTAATTCAGCCGGATGGATTACACTTGAAAGTCCAACAGCTTAAAATACAGCCCCGTCGGGTAGAACTGAATATTTGCATATTCACCTCCCCTACGCCGCTGCATAAATTACATAAAATAAAATATGGAAGAATTCCTTTTCTCTTTACAGGCACCATTCCACCCACTACTAATCCAGGTAATGAATAATTGGTAGTGAATTTTGATGTTTCACTGCCCAGCCGCGTTTATTCGACGGATATAGCGCTCTCCACCGAAAAGCGGGTTTTTCAAACGATCTAAATTATACTTGTTGGTTAATACCTAATGTTTTATTTCTTTTTTAAACATTTTTGCGCACAATCAATAATTGTCTAGTAGATGCAGGGGCAGCGGAAGATTGGAAACTGGAGGCCAAATATTTATATATTCATTTCAGCTGACGATAAAAAAAAAATTTCGTAGGAAACTAATATTGCTAACCCGAAAATATGAATAATTTCCCCCCCCGCGAAGCTAACGATCTTTCGTGGCCCCTGCTATGTAAAGGAATATCCAACCTTCGTACATGCATGCAATCCGCCGTAGGTGTTGGCTAATAAAGATTTAATCGTCCATAGTTGACACATTTTTCTCAGCAGTTCTTCGCTTGAATTTGATATCTTTTTTATTTCGTTGAAGTTAAGACAAAAATTAACCCTTAGCATGACTGTTACAAGACTCACAAGGAATCCATAATTTCCAATTGCAGTCATAATTAAATAGTATGCAAACTCAAACAAAATAAGTTGATGCGGAAGAATAATTATACTAATTTATTTCTTCACAGCGAAAAACATGCCACGAAATTTTACGACATCAGCGCCAGGTAACAGTTCCTATTAGTAATTATCATTAACGATGCATATTTGAAAACAGGGCTTTGGCATTGCGTTTTCATTATTTTTTGCATTGAGGAATAAGAAACTAATATTGCCGAACATGAAGATATGAATAATTGCTCCCTACCTCAATTAATGCTCTTTTGCCCCTATATAGGTCTAGGCTAATTCAAGTTTGAACATGTTCCTATTTACTATTCTAATAATAATAATCGGCGATAAATTCCACTTTGCTCTATCCTTCAATAAGTTTGTGTGAATAATATTTCCAGAATTATGCGGCGAAAGTCAACTGTATCCTCCTGGAAAACTCACAAGCCTTTTATCCCTTTCATACCCTCACTACATGGATTGCAGTTGGACCATTTCCAGCACCAATGGAAGAAAAATTTTACTACAGTTTACTTCATTCTTGGTAGGCTACTTTTACCTAATTTATTGCTCCTAAGACTTATAAGTTCAAAGTGGAAAACAAAATTATCTTTTTATTGGACAACTGCATGAGGGGAAATATTATGATATAAATAGCTGAATTTTATATGGAAGTAAATTCTTCTCAACCAAACACTTAGCTCCATTTCACCAGAAGTGACGATTCCAATATAATTATTGGATGAGGGAGCGCAGGGTATCCGGAATGTTCAGGCAGAGGTCAATGTCAGTATATCCTAGATAACTTGCGAAAGCCGACTTGAATAATTGTCTTATTATTCATTGAATTTCGAAAAAAAACAAGCCTTTTCATGGCGAATTTCCTTGTGTAGAAAAGATAACAAGCTGGCGCGACAAATACCCTCAACAGACAACAACGAGAACATTCAAAAATATCCGTACACTTTGAGCTAATCAGCAGACGATTGCACTATCAATTGAATATTAGCAATCTTTCATTGACTGAACTTAGAAATTCGTAGAATAGTATAGTTTAAACCGTTAAACAGTTTAAAATCAATTTAATTCGTATGTGCAAAATTGACAAATAATTTACAAAAATTGCATGACGTTTTAGCTGGAAGGTAGTTACAGTTGTGGATTTGACTATTTGGAAGTTTATAATGGAGATTCAGCAAATACGACGAAACTGGGCAGATTCTGTGGAAACCAATTACCAAGAAGCCTGGTATCATCTGGACTCAAACTCTTCATCGTGTTTCACTCGGATTATAGCGTGTCAGCACCGGGATTTGTTCTGAACTATTCAACACCATTAGGTAAGAAATAAGTTTCAAAATATATCGGCAAGAAAATATTAAAACTTATAAAAGTTTGTTCTATTTTCTGCTCGTAAGAAAATTAGGGTTAAGAACAAAACAGACTGACACTCTGAGTCAGAGTAACTGCCTGGTAGTAAAATTGAAGTATTCTAAAAATGTCTATGTAAATATTATATTTTAGATGTAAATGAATGTTACTTTGGAACACACAACTGCGCTATTGGAGCGTCATGTGTCAATACGAATGAATCGTTTTACTGCATTTGTGAAAACGGTTATACCGGAGATGGCGTAACCTGCACAGGTTTGCATCTTTATACTAATTATTTGCATGGTATTTGGTAATATTTTGCAAAAAAATTGACGAGGATAATTCATAATTCCCTTGCAATATAATTTCCTCTTTTTGGTTAAAAAACATAGATTTAACCGTTCAAAATATGGGAGTTTATGTATTTTATATTGTAATATCTTAGATATCAATGAATGTGAACTTGGAATTGATAACTGTCATTCTCAAGCATCATGTCGCAATACCAATGGGTCGTTCGACTGTTCTTGCAACTTTGGCTTTAGTGGAGATGGAATAGCATGTAAAATGGCTTCATACCTAATTTGCTACAATCAGATCTAGTCATATTGGGCCTCTTTTAACATATAGATCATGAGGGGCCTTATCCCCATGTTTTCCCCGACCCCACCCCACTGGTAAAAATCCTCTGTTTAAAAAAACATTGATCAAAAACATGTCGTGAACTAAAGCAATTTTATTTGTATTCAGTAACTTTTCATTTCTGTATTCTGTGAACCTTTGATGAGTGCGAATACATATTTTGCATGTTATTTGAATATCAGGCGACTGATTTCCAGTCACATTTATGGCGCAAATTAAAAGACAATCCGTGGTTCGTGAAAGGAGAGAGAAGGTCAGAAAACTCTTACCAATTTTAGAAAATTTCAGTTATTTTATTTTCTTTATAGGCAACGCGACAAGACCTTCTAATACATCTAATCCAGGTAAAATCATCAATCTTTTTCTTAAAAATTGAACTAAGCGAACTTTTAGCTTTTGTAGATGGTGTTCTTTGTATAATATGCTGTTAAGTCGTTTTCATTGTTTGGCAAATTAACATATGACAAAAATTAAAGGTAATTACAATCTTTAAGGATGTGCAAAAATAAAATATTTCATAATAACAGATACGACGCCCTCTTATACATCAAGTCGAGCAAAATTAATATCTAAGATATGAACTGATCGATAAAATTTGATCTAAAAAAGGCAACACTTATTTTGTTTGAACTGATTTCAAACGCTTGCAGTATAATTGTACCGATTGCAGTATATACTGGCAGCGATAAGCAAGGGATAATAAACTTAATAATCTTCAACACGACCAAGATGCTATAAGGCACTTGTGTATTTGAGTTACGTAATTTGACATTTCATGCAATGACCTGGTCGACGTCAGCAGCGGGTCGTATGAGGGACATAATTGAAATGAAATAATCCATAGGTTAATTGAGTTATTCGTTAACATGTAATCTATATCATTATTACTGGCCTTTCAAGGAGCTAAGCATAAGAAAAATATTTCGACATAAATTCAGTGGCGTAACTAGAACGAAATTTGTGGGGTGAGCTACTGCCGGGTATAGAACTGAATATATAAATATTCACCTCCCCTACGCCGCCGCATAAATTACATAAAAAAATACATGGATGAATTTCCTTTTCTCTCAACAGGCACCATTCCACCCACTACTAATCCAGGTAATAAATAATTGGTACTCAATGTTGATAATTCACTGCCCAGATGCGGTTATCCGACGAATAGCAGGTTTTTTAATGGATCAAATCGATTCAAATTAACCCTTAGCATGATTGTCAGAAACAAACCATGCATTCAATAAAGCTTTAGGTCCGTTTTGCATTGCAACGAATCGCGCGTAAAATGAATGGATGAGATATAAAGATTAAAGATTCACCACGTTTTGCTACGATACTTAAACAAGGAAATACGCCACATCTCGCTACGATACGACTGCAGATGTGTAAAACAGTTTTTAGAAGAATTTTCGTTGTCGAAAAGATTGTACAAACTAACATTATTAATTAGGTATAGTTTATAAAAAAATTAAGTTTGACAGCTCTTCGCTTCTTTAACATAATCTTGTCGGCCCTTGTTTGCCGTTTTTTATATCGTTTCAAAATTTATTTGCAGCCAGTTACATTTATGGCACACATTTACATTTACATACATTTATTTTGTTTATAGGCAACGCGACAAGATCTTCTAATACATCTAATCCAGGTAAAATCATCAATCTTTTTCTTGAAAATTAAGCTGAGCGAACTGTGAATTTTTAGCGTTTAAAAATGGTCTTCTTTGTATACTAAGCTGTTAAGTTGTTTCACTTGTTTGGCTAATTAACAGCTGACAGAGTTTAAACAGTGATTATAATCTTTGAGAATGTAAAAAAAAATTTTTTTATTAACAGATACGACGCCTTCTTATACATCAAGTCCAGGTAAAATTAATATCTAAGATATGAACTGATCGATAAAATTTGATCTAAAAAAGGCAACACTTTTTTTTTTAACTGATTTCAAACGCTTGCAATATAATTATACCGGTTGCAGTATATACTGGCAGCGATGAGCAAAGGGATAATAAACTTAATGGTCTTCAACCCGACCAAGATGCTATAAGGCACTTGTGTATTTGAGTTACGTAATTTGACATTTCATGCAATGACCTGGTCGACGTCAGCAGCGGGTCGTATGAGGGACATAATTGAAATGAAATAATCCATAGGTTAATTGAGTTATTCGTTAACATGTAATCTATATCATTATTACTGGCCTTTCAAAAAGCTAAGCATAAGAAAAATATTTCGACATATATTCAGTGGCGTAACTTGAACGAAATTTGTGGGGTGAGCTACCGTCGGGTATAGAACTGAATATATAAATATTCACCTCCCCTACGCCGCCGCATAAATTACAAAAAAAAAATACATGGATGAATTTCCTTCTCTCTTAACAGGCACCATTCCACCCACTACTAATCCAGGTAATAACTATAATTGGTACTCAATGTTGATATTTCACTGCCCAGATGCGGTTATCCGACGAATAGCAGGTTTTTCAATCGATCAAATCGATTCAAATTAACCCTTAGCATGATTGTCAGAAACAAACCATGCATTCAATAAGGCTTTAGGTCCGTTTCGCATTGCAACGAATCGCACGTAGAATGAATCGATGAGATATAAAGATTAAAGATTCACCACGTTTTGCTACGATTCTTAAACAAGGAAATACGCCACATCTCGCTACGATACGACTGCAGATGTGTAAAACAGTTTTTAGAAGAATTTTCGTTGTCGAAAAGATTGTACAAACTAACATTATTAATTAGGTATATAGTTGATACAAAAATTAAGTTTGACAGCTCTTCGCTCCTTTAACATAATCTTTTCGGCCCTTGTTTGCCGTTTTTTATCCCGTTTCAAAATTTATTTGCAGCCAGTTACATTTATGGCACACATTTACATTTACATACATTTATTTTCTTTATAGGCAACGCGACAAGATCTTCTAATACATCTAATCCAGGTAAAATCATCAATCTTTTTCTTGAAAATTAAGGTGAGCGAACTGCGAATTTTTGGCGTTTAAAAATGGTCTTCTTTGTATACTAAGCTGTTAAGTTGTTTCACTTGTTTGGCTAATTAACAGCTGACAGAAATTAAACCGTGATTATAATCTTTGAGAATGTAAAAAAATATATTTTTTATTAACAGATACGACGCCTTCTTATACATCAAGTCCAGGTAAATTTAATATCTACGATATGAACTGATCGATAAAATTTAATCCAAAAAAGGCCACACGCCACGAGTCACCGTCAATTTATTTACCTGGCAGCGATAAGCAAGGGTTAATAAACCCAATAGTCTTCAACCAGATCAAGATGCGCTATAAGTCAATTGTGTATTGGAGTCGCGTAATTTGATATGTCAATGACCTGGTCGACGTAAGCAGCGGGTCGTAAATGAGCGACATAATTTAAATGAAGTAATTTATTTGTGCAGGGGGACAACTTAGCTGCATAGTGCGCTGGGTTAATTTAGACATTCGTTAACATGTAACGATTCTTTATTACTATTAATGGCATTTCAAGGAGCTAAGAATAAGAAAAATATTTCGACATTAATTCAGTGGCGTAACTAGATTGAAATTTGGGGGGGTGAGTATTCATATATTTAATGCTGCCGGACGGATTACACTTGCAAGTGCAATAGCTTAAATACAGCTCCGTCGGGTAGAACTGAGTATATGAATATTCACCACCACTCAACGCTGCATAAGTTACATAAAATAAAATAAAGAGGAATTTCGTTTTCTCTTTACAGGCACCATTGCACCCACTACTAATCCCAGGTAATAAATAATTGGTACTCAATGTTGATGTTGATGTTTCACTGCCCAGTCGCGGTTATTCGACAAATGGCGCTATCCACCGAATAGCAAGTTTTTCCATCGATCTATAAATTATTTTTTTGCTTAATATCTAAAATTTTATTAATCGTTTAAACATTTTTGTGCTGCTTGAAAAAGTTAATAATTATCTAGAAGACAGAGGTCACGGAAGATCGTTAACATCAGGGCAAATATTTATATAGCGTAAAACAATCAATTTCATAAGGAACTAATTTTGCCAAACATGAATATATGAATAATTGCCCCCCCCCCGACACTAACGACACAAGAGGAATCTTGTCCGAAGGTCCGAAATAGTTAAAAAGATATCACGCTGAGAGATTGTCAACATATCGGTCAAAAAATTGTCAGAGCAACAAAAAGCATCCTGGGAAAGCGATAAGTATTTTGTTCCAAACTGGACGCAGAAAAATTTCTGATACAAACCGCTATATTCTCTCTTTTTATCCCGCTTCAAAATTTATTGCAGCTATTTAGATTTATGGCGCAAATCAAAAGACAATCCGTGGTTCGTGCATGGAGAGAGAAGGTCAGAAAAATGTTACCAATTTGTAAAAAATTAAGTTTATTTGTTTTTTTTATAGCCAACGCAACAAGACCTTCTAATACATCTAGTCCAGGTAAAATCATCAATCTTTTTCTTGAAAATTGAACAGAGCTAGTAAAATTTTAGCTTTTATAAATTGTCTTCTTTGTATATTATGCCGTGCCGTCGTTTCACTTGTTTGGCGAATTAACAGCTCACAAAAATTATACGGAGATTATAATCTTTGAGAGTGCAAAATATAGATTTTTTTATTCACAGATACGACGCCTTCTTACATCAAGTCGAGGTAAAATTAATATCCAAGATATGAACTGATCGATAAAATTTATCCAAAAAGGCGACACCTATTTAGTCTGAACTGATTTCAAACGCTGGCAGTATATATAGCGATTCCAAGATTACACGTGCGTCTAGAGTTGCCGTAATCTATATTACCATTACTGGCATTTCAAGGAGCTAAGAATAAGTAAAATATTTCGACATAAATTCAGTGGCGTAACTAGAACGAAATTTGGGGGTGAGTGTTCATTATTTAATTCAGCCGGATGGATTACACTTGAAAGTCCAACAGCTTAAAATACAGCCCCGTCGGGTAGAACTGAATATTTGCATATTCACCTCCCCTACGCCCGCTGCATAAATTACATAAAATAAAATATGGAAGAATTTCCTTTTCTCTTTACAGGCACTATTCCACCCACTACTAATCCAGGTAATGAATAATTGGTAGTGAATTTTGATGTTTCACTGCCCAGCCGCGTTTATTCGACGGATATAGCGCTCTCCACCGAAAAGCGGGTTTTTCAAACGATCTAAATTATACTTGTTGGTTAATACCTAATGTTTTATTTCTTTTTTAAACATTTTTTGCGCACAATCAATAATTGTCTAGTAGATGCAGGGGCAGCGGAAGATTGGAAACTGGAGGCCAAATATTTATATATTCATTTCAGCTGACGATAAAAAAAAAATTTCGTAGGAAACTAATATTGCTAACCCGAAAATATGAATAATTTCCCCCCCCCCGCGAAGCTAACGATCTTTCGTGGCCCCTGCTATGTAAAGGAATATCCAACCTTCGTACATGCATGCAATCCGCCGTAGGTGTTGGCTAATAAAGATTTAATCGTCCATAGTTGACAAATTTTTCTCAGCAGTTCTTCGCTTGAATTTGATATCTTTTTATTTCGTTGAAGTTAAGACAAAAATTAACCCTTAGCATGGCTGTTACAAGACTCACAAGGAATCCATAATTTCCAATTGCAGTCATAATTAAATAGTATGCAAACTCAAACAAAATAAGTTGATGCGGAAGAATAATTATACTTATTTTTTACTTCACAGCGAAAAACATGCCACGAAATTTTACGACATCAGCGCCAGGTAACAGTTCCTATTAGTAATTATCATTAACGATGCATATTTGAAAACAGGGCTTTGGCATTGCGTTTTCATTATTTTTTGCATTGAGGAATAAGAAACTAATATTGCCGAACATGAAGATATGAATAATTGCTCCCTACCTCAATTAATGCTCTTTTGCCCCTATATAGGTCTAGGCTAATTCAAGTTTGAACATGTTCCTATTTACTATTCTAATAATAAAATAATCGGCGATAAATTCCACTTTGCTCTATCCTTCAATAAGTTTGTGTGAATAATATTTCCAGAATTATGCGGCGAAAGTCAACTGTATCCTCCTGGAAAACTCACAAGCCCTCTTTATCCCCTTTCATACCCTCACTACATGGATTGCAGTTGGACCATTTCCAGCACCAATGGAAGAAAAATTTTACTACAGTTTACTTCATTCTTGGTAGGCTAGTTTTACCTAATTTATTGCTCCTAAGACTTATAAGTTCAAAGTGGAAAACAAAATTATCTTTTTATTGGACAACTGCATGAGGGGAAATATTATGATATAAATAGCTGAATTTTATATGGAAGTAAATTCTTCTCAACCAAACACTTAGCTCCATTTCACCAGAAGTGACGATTCCAATATAATTATTGGATGAGGGAGCGCAGGGTATCCGGAATGTTCAGGCAGAGGTCAATGTCAGTATATCCTAGATAACTTGCGAAAGCCGACTTGAATAATTGTCTTTATTATTCATTGAATTTCGAAAAAAAACAGAGCCTTTTCATGGCGAATTTCCTTGTGTAGAAAAGATAACAAGCTGGCGCGACAAATACCCTCAACAGACAACAACGAGAACATTCAAAATATCCGTACACTTTGAGCTAATCAGCAGACGATTGCACTATCATTGAATATTAGCAACTTTCATTGACTGAACTTAGAAATGCGTAGAATAGTATAGTTTTAAACCGTTAAACAGTTTAAAATCAATTTAATTCGTATGTGCAAAATTGACAAATAATTTACAAAAATTGCATGACGTTTTAGCTGGAAGGTAGTTTACAGTTGTGGATTTGACTATTTGGAAGTTTATAATGGAGATTCAGCAAATACGACGAAACTGGGCAGATTCTGTGGAAACCAATTACCAAGAAGCCTGGTATCATCTGGACTCAAACTCTTCATCGTGTTTCACTCGGATTATAGCGTGTCAGCACCGGGATTTGTTCTGAACTATTCAACACCATTAGGTAAGAAATAAGTTTCAAATATATCGGCAAGAAAATATTAAAACTTATAAAAGTTTGTTCTATTTCTGCTCGTAAGAAAATTAGGGTTAAGAACAAAACAGACTGACACTCTGAGTCAGAGTAACTGCCTGGTAGTAAAATTGAAGTATTCTAAAAATGTGTATTTAAATATTATATTTTAGATGTAAATGAATGTTACTTTGGAACACACAACTGCGCTATTGGAGCGTCATGTGTCAATACGAATGAATCGTTTTACTGCATTTGTGAAAACGGTTATACCGGAGATGGCGTAACCTGCACAGGTTTGCATCTTCTTTAATACTAATTATTTGCATGGTATTTGGTAATATTTGCAAAAAAAATTGACGAGGATAATTCATAATTCCCTTGCAATATAATTTCCTCTTTTTGGTTAAAAAAACATAGATTTAACCGTTCAAAATATGGGAGTTTATGTATTTTATATTGTAATATCTTAGATATCAATGAATGTGAACTTGGAATTGATAACTGTCATTCTCAAGCATCATGTCGCAATACCAATGGGTCGTTCGACTGTTCTTGCAACTTTGGCTTTAGTGGAGATGGAATAGCATGTAAAATGGCTTCATACCTAATTTGCTACAATCAGATCTAGTCATATTGGGCCTCTTTTAACATATAGATCATGAGGGGCCTTATCCCCATGTTTTCCCCGACCCCACCCCACTGGTAAAAATCCTCTGTTTAAAAAAACATTGATCAAAAACATGTCGTGAACTAAAGCAATTTTATTTGTATTCAGTAACTTTTCATTTCTGTATTCTGTGAACCTTTGATGAGTGCGAATACATATTTTGCATGTTATTTGAATATCAGCACTGGACGAAAAATTGGATTAACTTTAGTTTACTTTAAATGTAAATATGGTGTGAATATGGAGAACTATTTTTGAAATATATTTACTTGATGGTTAAATATCAGTAAACTAGAATGTTTAATTCATAGTAAATGCAAAATAAACATGCGTAAATATTATATTTACTAATATTTTGGGCCAAATTTACGCAGTAAAGTAAAGGTAAAGTTTGTGCATATTTGACATATATTTGCCACCACAAGTAAATATGTAGTACTTTTACGCATATTTTCCCATATTGCAAATTCGACGCAAACACAAAATTTGCCAGGATGGACAAATTTGTGTAAATATGGTATTTGCTTTCGTGTAAACAACATGTAAATGTTAACATTCATATTTGCTGAAGCTTACTTTGCAGACAAATAGAATTAAATAAGCAATAAATTATATTGAGATTCCTGGACGCAATCTCAAATTTAGTGTCTGAAGCCCGCAGACGAATTCGCGTATTCAAAATACCTGCTCTCAGACTAGTAGCCTCATGATTATAAATTCTCTCAAGTCAGTTTCAAAGGAATTTTAAAACACTCACTATCACGTACGTAGCATTTTGAAGCAAAATTGAATTTAACATCCCAATAACACTCACTCACTGACAGAGGTCTCTTCATTCTTATAAGTTCATCCAGAAGCATAACAGTTAATGAAAATGTGTAAAGATACTACATGCATATGCCTACATTCAACAGTTAACATTCCTGTTGGCTACAGCCTATTTATTCTCAAAAATATCTCAATTTCAAAAAAGAAAATAGAAAAATTCACTATCAAGGAGCTAAATTGAATTTAGCCACACAATAACAGTCACTCACTGACAAAGGTCTCTTTAATATCTCACAAAATGGTCACTCCAAATCAACCCAGTAGTTATAAAGATCTTGTTTGTGCATAGTCTATCAAAAAGCTTAATAGTTAGTGAGATTTGTATATATAATGCATATATATGCTACATTGAACAATTACCTTATTGATGGCAATGTTCAGCCTATTTATTCTCATTAGAAAGTTTCTCAGTTTCAGCAATGTGGAAAAACTCACTGTCATGGAGCTTTATTGAATTTAACCACACAATAACAGTCACTCACTGACAAAGGTCTCTTTAAAGATCTCACAAAATGGTCACTCCAAATCAACCCAGCAGTTTAAAGATCTTGTTTGTGCGTAACTCAATGTCTCAATCCAAAAGCTTAATAGTTAGTGAGATTTGTATATGCATATGCCTCCATTGAACAATTACCTTCTTGATGGCAATGTTCAGTCTGTTTATTCTCATTATAAATTTCTTAATTTCAAAAGCAATGTAGATTAACTCACTATCATGGAGCTAAAATTGAATTTAACTACACAATAACAGTCACTCACTGACAAAGGTCTCTTTAAAGATCTCACAAAATGGTCACTCCAAATCAACCCAGCAGTTTAAAGATCTTGTTTGTGCATAAGTCAATCCAAAAGCTTAAAGTTAGTGAGATTTGTATAATGGATATGCCTACATTGAACAATATTACCTTCTTGATGGCAATGTTCAGCCTATTTATTCGCATTAAAAAATTTCTCAGTTTCAAAAGTAATGTAGATTAACTCACTATCACAGAGCTAAATTGAATTTACTGTAACTACCATACACAATAGCATTCACTCACTAAAAAGATCAAAATATACTATATTAACTTAAAATGTTTATCTACTGCCACAGCTCTGCTAATTGTTCTTGCAATTTACATGAACCACACAGTGCTTACCCACTACAATATTCACCCTCTTTTGGTTTTTCCATAGCTCTCCTAAACTTCAGAAATCCATTCTTTTTCTTAAAATATTTGATCATATTCATGTATAACCAATCCTTTGCTACATTCCTATCCATCTCTTTGGCACTAGTTTTATTGCCAATTGCAACATCATTACCCAATTGTGCTGCTTCAATTTCATCTCTCTCTTCATGTTTTTTATCATCTTTATTGACTTCTATAAACACATAATTTTTCTTCTTGTTCAACCTTTCCCTACGGTTCTGCTTGTATTGGCGTCGTTTTTCTTTTAGATGTCTTCCCATGCTTCTAAATATTAGCCAATATTTTAACAATAAATTTTTAACAATAGATGTAGTAAAACACATACACTACAGTAGGCAGATTTTGCAAGCTATAAATGGGTTCATATTAAATACCCAAAATTTGAACACAACAGAAATTTCAAATTCAAAAGCACCATGATAGCCATTAAGACATGGCATGATGGTACTTTATACACACAGCTGTTGCCTGTTGATCTCTTAATGCATTTAGGACTCTTCCCAAAACAGGTGAATTCATTTTTTGGCTATACTCAGTTGCTATTAAAATGATTCACTTCGTAAATGTAATACGTACCTTCGAATGAAAATTCCAACGTACTGTACTTTATATTTGATTAATTTGAAATTTAAATTAAATTAATAAATTTATTTATCAATCAGGTTTCTAATCCGCGGAAAAAAAGCGCGAAGTGCTTAATGAATCCGTGGTCTATTTGATCAGCGGCAAGCAAATGCATTACACTTAGGGCCTGTTTATATGATCCCGTCTAGCCGGGACGGGATGTTTTCATCTCGCTTAGCCGGGAAACTCGCCTAGGCGGGATGGCGTGTTTATATGCAGTTCATTTTGTAGTGCAGGTTCCTTCGACGGCATGTTTTATTGTAGAAAACGAATATGCCAATATATACCCATGCTCTTAATGTATGTTAATTGCGAATCATCCCGGGCAAGCGGGATGGAGTGTTTATATGGCAATTTCTCGTCCCGTCTAAGCGGGATCCCGGCAAGAAGTGCCGGGATCCCGCCTAGGCGGGATGGAAAAGTGGTCATATAAACACTAATTAGTGTTTGTATTACAAGCGGGATCTCGGAAACTGTCCCGTCCCGGCTAGGCGGGATCATATAAACACGACTACCTTGCGTCCCTTTGCATACCTTTTAGGCATACCATAGCCTACCTATAAATTACCTTAGACTACCTCAACCTCGTACCCAGGGCTTGCTGCTAAGGGCGAAGGCCCTGGTAAAAGCTGATCAAAATACTCCCAGATTTTGGGAGTATTTTTGAATCTCCTGAAAAATTATGATGACTATCAGGGGAGGGGTGTTGAAAACAGCAGACTCTAGGTTCTAGGTTGCTCAACCACCCTGATAGCCACATAATTTCTAATGAGATTCAAAAATACTCCCAAAATCTGGGAGAATTTGGATTTTGCTTTTAGCAGCAGGTCCTGGGTACGAGGGTGAGACTACCCTAGGGACTTTAGACTGCCTTAAACTACCGTACTGAGCTGCATATTGATGTTCGATTTCGTTTTTGGCAACACGACGAGCGAGGCCTGAGGAGCAAACTGCGCAGAGGCTGGACCATACTTGGTACTTTTACAAAATAACAGTTGGCAACGCTCGAATGCATTCTGCACGATTGGCATGATAATAGCAAAAAATAACCTAAAAAGGTGTAAGTAACTTTCTGCCATAGCCTGATTTCTGCCATAGCATGATTCATCCATAT
Source organism: Dendronephthya gigantea (assembly GCF_004324835.1). Lineage (NCBI taxonomy): Eukaryota > Metazoa > Cnidaria > Anthozoa > Malacalcyonacea > Nephtheidae > Dendronephthya > Dendronephthya gigantea. The sequence goes on along the minus strand of NW_021163185.1, from coordinate 61,574 downwards.
GTCCTTTTAAAACGGAATTAGGAATCAAGAACATGTAACATTTGCTGAAATATTTCAACTTTTCTATTTTGTCATCCATCCCTACAGGATGTGCTCAAAGAAGTTGCACATTGGAATACATATCGAAATAGAAATTGCTGAAAATGGGCTGAAAATTATGTCAAAAAATATTAAAATTGAATGAAGGTAAAGACGCGTACAGTGTTCTATCTTGAAACCTACTGTAAAATACAATGCTTTAGTACCTTTGGCCACTCGTAAATTCACTATATTGGTATTAATAGGAGATTGCACTTGTTCTCGAAGAATTAATGAAAAATAGCATTTGTTACAAATACTATGCTAAACACGCGTTCAATTTTTCATTTATACTTCTCGAGCTGTGCAATTTCCTGTACCAATTTGTAATATAGCGATGTTACTAGCATGTATTTAAATGTCTCTAAACTAAACTAACTCAAACTCAACTCAACTAACTCAAACTAAACTAAACTAAACTAAACTAACAAGCTAAACTAAACTAAACTAAACTAAGCTAAAGCGATTTCTATATATATATATACAATTTATTTGAATAACCTTATTGGGCATTGCGCGAATTTTGCATGCAATGGTGAGCATTTCAACTGGCCAAATGTATAGTCAAATTCGACGTTTTAATGGAGATGTTCTGGCAAATCCGGTCAACACTGAAACTTGCGCGGAACTGGGCACACAATTAAAACTCTCTCTCCGTCAACAACATCATAAACAGGACAAACCTACAAAAGATCCTTTGCACTGGAATAAAACTTGCACAGCCATCTAACTCCCAGACATTTCTGCACCATACTTCAGTTGGGGATCCCAATTTATGTCTTTGGGGATGTACTGAAAACCATCTTACGGCCGCAAGTATACATTTCACGCGATTATCGTTAACCTCTATACTCTGCTCAAGAATATAGTCAATAACACCTGGTCTAAGATCCGTACCCGCTTTATCAATGACCCCACCAAGACTGCACCATCTAGCCATTATGTAACATGATCTCTCTCCCCGGGAGTTCAGAGACCCAAAATATTCCCCCGCGAAAAAGACACCAGCATAACGATTAAAGTGTGTGGTAACTGATTCTACGTTTAGTCCATCAAATATTTCCATATACACCTTGTGATTAAGGCAAGATCCTCTGCGTCCAAGCTTTCTAAGGAATAGGGACAACGCAGTTCATACACAGTCTTCCTTTCATCGATTCTCCATCGTGAGTCGTTCTTTCGGACAGGACCAATGGCAAGCATACTAGTCTCTATCACTTCTTTTGTTTTCATGTCTTCCAGCTCAGAGGCAAGCGTTCCAGTGTTCTTAATATTTAGTTTTTCAAATATAGGTAAAAACGAATCACCAAATTGAACTGGCAGCTCCAAGTTTCTTACGAACTGTTCGGACGTAAACTTTCTCATTAACTGTACTTCTACTGACCTCTGATTGGTAACAATTTCGCCCAAAAGACCATTGTACCGCTCAAAACTGAATAGCCAAAACGAATATACAGGTCCGTAATCCAAAATGCAGTCGAGAATGTGGGTGTGCATATGCATGTTTGGCGTGACCTTCTCTTTTCCATAAAGATTTTCAAAGCCCTTGCAGAATTTTAAAATGTGCGAGTGTCCCACTTCTGCTCTTCCTTCTGTGATGACAGGAGCACAATACAAGATGCAAGCCATAACAAAATCATGCCATAATTTGAGATGCTCATCTGGTAATACATTCCAAAGACTAAACACTGAAAAGAGAATTGTCCACGTTTTCCACTGATCAGCGGTAAATCCGCCATAACTATTTTCGATTTTCTTAGGCATTCTACCAATAGATGACGGTGCTTTGATAGTATCCAACTTTTTCTGGATGTTCATAAGATCCTTCCTTTCAATAAGTGGTGTTTCGCCTTGCAACCAAATATTCTTCATTAAATGCTTGGAAGTTCCCAGAAACAGGTTGTGCATTGGATCGACAACATGATACCGTACGCAATCAAAATAAGGCAACATCATAAGCTCCGTGAACCTTGTGCCATAACGCTGTTCAGCTGCAGCTTGATCGGTCATACTTGTCTGGTTAAGCACTTCTTGAGCTTGTTGTCGATGCTCAGCATTCTTTCTAGGCGGGGAAGGTTCAAACCCAGAAAAATCCATTTTCCCTACTACCCCAAGAAATGCTTTCTTGCACTTGGAGCATCCATTGCGGGCCCCATGACCAGTAAATCCACACACTTTTCGAACGGCAGGTAGATCGCACGCTATACACAATAAGGCAGCACGAATGCAAATTTCAGAGTTAATATTTATACCGTCCGTCCATAACAAATTTAGTTCTGTCACCATGGGCTTGAGGTACGTATTTATGTTCAACGATGGTTCTTTAGGACCTGGAATCAGACCTACCAACAGGACATTTTCAGGCTTAAATCTCTCGCTCCTGGGTAAGTTCATTATAACCAAATACATGGCCCCAACGCTGTAGACGGAATGTTTGAATGGCTGAAACCAGTCCACGTTAAGCATCAAAGCATAGTTATCAGGGGCAGCTAAGAAAGGTTTACCTTCAACGAATTGCCACTCTCGCCAAACACGTCCATCAAAAACATCAGCTAGAAAACCATTAGGAACTTCTCTACTTCTCCACAGTTCACACTTCTGGAGAAATCCATTTCTGCTTATCATATTCTTCAGTGTTTCCGATATACTTTTATAGCAAAATATTTTGAATGGGTACAAATGGCACTTTCCGTTCTTTAACACAACTTCTCTTAATAGCGGCTCGTTACAACGCTGCCTGCGGTGAACTTGGCGATGATGAGGAAATGAAATAAACTGACATTTTTTGGTCACTTTTTTGCCATACTTTAACTCGTAGCAGTCGTGAAATGAATATAAACTGGAACATTTGTTACAGACAACGTATTTGGTAAAGCTGTCTTTTTCAATGCCAAGATATGTACGTAGCGATGATATAGTAGTTGGAAAAGATATAAAAACAGCAAACGGTGGAAAGATTGTCCCCAAAACAGTAAACCAACGATGAAGAAATGACAATAGCAACTCCAGTGCAGTTTCTGAAATTTTGCAATGGGCAGCCCATATAGACAAAAATACAAGTGCCCAACGCAAAATATTCTTTACTGGATTAGATGCATTACCTTTAAGATCGTTGGAAACATGTGGTATAGAGTTTCTCTCAAGGTCAACATTGATATCCTCTTCAGAAATCTCCCAAATTTCTGGGTTAATTGGAAATACACGCTCTTTATACAACCACTCTGTATCTGACGAGTCATCATCATCTGAACAAACACTGGATTGACAATCGGATTCTACAAAAACATGGATATGATATTATTGCATGTACAGTCTGTCTAGGGTTAGAAAATTTTACTCGATAAGGGGAAGACTACCAGAAAATGGGTTAAGAAAACTACATCGACTGCACCTACTGAGTAATACCAGCTAATGGGTTAAATATACAAATTGTACTGCCTTGTTTAAATAGTACACGGGTAAAAATTAACTTTGGACACATTTTCAAATACATTTTGTGGTCCTCAAACCTTTTTGATCTTTACTACTTGTGTTATACCTAATTTTTGAGATCACCAGGTCTAATACTTCGTCTTTTGAAATATGTCCATGGCCACTGAGGTTTTCCTTTTGACGTTGCATATACAGGATCACATAGTCAAGGGCAGGGGAACCGAGCCTGGATCCAGGCCAACTACGTCCAAAACCCTGATGCATCAAAGTTCTCAAGCAATCCTGATCATCATAGGCCAGTTGTAAGAAAACTGTTTGGCAAATTGGGTGAATATTATAGCCCCCTCCTTAAATATACCCCCCCCACTCAGTGTATATGTCCACCCTAGTAGGCCAAAAACACACATTTATGCCTGCAAAGATCAAGTGTATACAATTATATAAAAGTAATGTTATGGTGTTTGTCTAGCAGTGTTGTGACTCTATTTAGTCTGATGATACAGTCACCATAGTCCTAGGAAAGGAAAATTGGTTGTACATCAACTGCCTATATATAGATATGACAATTGGCCTATCAACTGTATATCTGAGGCAGTTGTTATTTGTTATGCTGTTATTTGAAGAAACTGCCATGCTGTAACCTGATTGCCTTTAATAGTCCACCCTAATCCAAATTAACAAATACCTTCCTTCTGGCCCATACTAAACATAAAAATACCTCATTTCAACTCCAAATATCTGCAGAAATTGGCAAAATTTATAAACAACAATATCATATAATAATAAAAAACTGCCCTATTGCTAAATTAGGCCTGTGGGTACATGAACAGCTTCAAATATTTAATAGGGAGTAGGGGACACTAATCTAAAAGCACATATCCTATTGTTTTCGCTAAAAAATGCTCTTTAAAGAAAAGTTGAGGGGACACAATGTCCCCTTAATGGCTGTACCTTATATATTTATAAGCCATGATATTTGTAGTTAATATTTTCTATTATTTATGTAAAAATGTCACTGCAGGGCTTACCATGAAAGCAATCCGAACCAACGTCGTCTCCTTTGTCTTTAGGGAACTTTCCTTCACATTCGTCTTGGGAACTATCATTAATATCTCTCGAATGGAGTGTTCATCTTCTTCATCCGAAGAAACGACACATGTTTTCCAAATACCTGTTTCTTTGATAAAAAATAGCTTTTCGTGCGTACGATATGTTCTTAGCGTAACAAACTCTTGACAATGTCCACAGTACTTTCTTTTTTCACTCATGGGATCAAATATTGATTCGAAGCTTAAAATATATCGATATCGAATAAAGCTAATACCCGTCCGCCCGCAAGCATAATGATAATCAAAATTTGAGATTTAATGTTCATATGACTTTCACGTGTCATTCACGTCGCAACTCCCTGACCGACCAAAGTTCATGATTTGGGAGCAAGGATATCGGATTTGAAATTTTGGCGCTAACTTGCCATGAATTATTCAACGACACACGTACATTGTGTAAAGTACATTGAATTTTACGCGATTTATTTACATCGAAAACGTATTTTGTGCTATGGGGCGACTACCACCAAACCGGCGGAATCGCGTACATTTGTATGGAAAGAAACTTGCAGAGAAAAGTAATAAGAACACAGCGTCTAGTTCATCGAGATCAGCGAGGACATCATGTTCGCCTAGCCCTACAACGACAGACTCGAATATTTCGGAGGAAAATGTCAGTCAGGACACAAGGCGCTTTTCTGACATGATCCCAAACGCACCAACAACTCCTCAGATACCTATGCCTCCCGAAGACAACTCCATAAGTCCTGATCTTGGACTTGAAACGACAACGATTCCAACGACGGTATCCAGCGTTCGCAACACCGTGCGCATAGAAAGTACTCCAAGTTTGAGTAGTTCTGGCAATAGTTTTACAAGGCGAAATCTATTGCCAGAAATTGATGAAGAACTGCTAGGAACGACAACGGGCTCTTCAAGGCCAAGGGAAGATGAGATTTTAAGACAAATGAGGATATTTATGGAGCAGCAAAGCACCTTCAACCAGAGACTGTTGAAGTCAATTGAGGAAAAAGGCTCGGAAGGGGGATTAAAACCTGAAAAAAGAAGAACAAGATTGCCCTTAGAATTAACGGTATATTACCTATCAATTTTACTATTTTATGGTACTCTTTCATCTATTATTTAGGGAGAGAATAAAGGTGGAATATAGCTTTCCCTTTGATCTCCTGGCCCATCCACCCTTTTCAGAGGCTGGTTAGTGCACTTTGCCAAGCTGATTTTATTAGATCTAGTCAAGCAGCCTTGCAAATGCAAACCACAGGCTCACAGCTATAGATAGTATATGTATACTTTTCACAAACCTGAATTTGGCTCCTTTATAAGCAGCTTTCACAGTTATGACCCACATGTCAGAATCATTCAAGAGTGCTAAATTTGCATTGGAGTCCTGGGAAAATTAATGTATACAATTTATATCAGCAAGCAGTGGTTTGTTTTTGCAAGTTAGACCACCTCATGTAAACACAGAATGAAATCAGCTTTGTTACAAGTGCAGGTTCAGTTCCAGATATATATAGCATCTCTTAACAGTGGTGGATTTATAGGAGGGTGCAGGGTTGTAATCAAAGTACATCTGTAATGAGATTTGCCTAAAGTCCTACCTTACAACTACAACCCCCCCCCAAATATTGTATGTATCAAAACTGTAGTAGCATAATTACTTGCTAATTACTATCAATTAGGCTTGTGTTCGTGATGTTGTAAGAAACATTGCTGATGATGATGGAAATTCACTATCCTGGGATTTATCTAAAAGGTAAGTTGCCATTATGTAACTTTTTGATCTTTTGTCTGCATTGATCAGATGGTATATTAAAGAGCCCATATTTCTTAATATATCAGAGCAGTTTATTACACTTTTTGCACTGTTGTTATAGTACATGCTCTGAAACAAACTAATGAACCAACTACTAGCTAGAATGGCCTTTTGGCTTATTCCCTATTCTGTGTCAGTGGTAGGTAACTGCCAGTTACCAGCAAATTTGCCAGTGCATGTCTCTTGATAATCATTAGCTGGCAAATTGCAAAACTTTAGACTGCTGGTAGGCTATCACCAGTATACATGACATATGTATCATGGGTTAGTATTTCATTTATTACTCTATTAAGTGCCTGTAACAAATATTTTCATAGTTGCATCGCAAAGTTAATTTAAACTCACATGAAACTCCTTTAGATATCGCAAATTATTTGGCATGCAGATTTGACTTAAATGAGATAACACTGCATAATATGCCTGCATTCTAAAAGCTCACTCAGACATTGATTCAGGAAGGACTGCATCACTGATCAGCAGCACTGTGATGTGTCAGTCACACTCACTAACTGTGAGTGAGCTTTTAGAGCACAGGCGATAATGTCATTATTGACAACTAGCTTGCAGTAAACTGCTTGATAAAGTTGTCACTGTCTCAAATTTATGATCTGGTTGATAAGTTATAACAGCTCTTTCGGTCATTAGTACATGTTTGGCAAGGAATGGCATTCTTTCTAAAAACTCAATATGCATTGTGATATCACCTAAGTCATATTTCTGTGTCAAACAATATGCAATATTTGGAAATATCTTGATTGGCAAGAAAACTTACATTGTGGTTTTAAATGAACTTTGCATGCAACCCAAGTAATTGTCACAGGTACTAGCGTTATATTCTGTATTATGGACAGTATTTTGATAGTTTTTTCTATTTATCTGCCTATAAAGTTTTGGAGCAGTAGAAAATCAAAATGTTAACCGTCTAATCATGGCCTCAATTAAAAGTGTCAATGATGCACCAAGTCAAGTTATTAGAGGTACCAGTACTGTACAAATAGTTTTCAGTTACATTAAGAGTAACATTGTGCCGCCATGCCAAAAGACTTAATTTATGCATTGTGATAATTTTTTTGGGTGAGTGACAAAAGTAGTGCTCAGATTTGGCTACTTTATATGCAAGATCAGCACAGAAGAAAGTTCATTATGCATATTTACTACTTTTAAAAACCTAAAAACTCAATCTATACAGTATACATCTTTAAAACTGAAACAGAGTACATGTATGTACATTTGCTGTGCTAGTACCATTTTAACATGCTCCAGCATGCTTTTAAAGCCATTGCACATGTACAGTACTTGTGTTTACATGCATTTATTCACATTTATTACGTAGCGGCAATGCATTGTTATTTCAAAACAAGAAAACGTGCCGAGAAGACCAAGGAGCAAAACCTGAGTGATCAGTATCTCAAAAAGCAAAGAAATAGAAGTAGAATCAATACAGTAAGTGTGAAATATCAATTTCAGTCTACAAGTTCTCCCTTATACCGAGGGCTTCACCCTGCGAACACAAGATTCGTACAGTTCTTCGAATTACATATGTAAATTAAGGAAGAAATATAAAGAGTCTCAGCCTGCTGCTCAGCTTCTGCTGTGTTCTTTATTCTGTGTTAGGAGTTTTCTGTGTTCAGCATTGAAAGAAAAACATTCTGTAGCAACATACATACATATACAATCCTCTCATATACTTGTATAGTAGTTTCCATTGATATGTCTCATTGTATCTGGTAGATTTTGCAGTTTGCATGGTACAGTTTTTATAATATTATAGTTGTATTAAATAAGATCTATCTTTACCTGCTTGTACTCTTTGAGGCTGAGACACATCCAATTTGGAGAATCTTTACAGAGAACCTCCTCCTGTGTGCATTTGTAAAGAAGCAAACTTTTGGCTCCTAACGAAATTTCATTATTATATGTTGTTCCTTGTTTAATAGTTTTAGTTACAACCTTTCCGTAAAGCCGTTCGCTAGTATATAAAGTTACGAACACTTACAAGGTAGTCTTGTCATATATTCATCTAAATTCCCCTTAAACTTGTCTTCGTTTAAAAAATTTAGATCTACGCAGTGGTAAGTTTCACTTGTATTTCGTAGGTCGAATTTGTACAACATTCGTCTGAATGTTCGCGAACTTCGTTGCTAAGTTCCCAAATACGAGCGGAAGTTTTCAGTGAAAAGCATGTTGAAAAATGACAAATCTCCATCCAATTTCCTATATTATCCTCGCTTCCTACGAAATTATTAAAATTAATGTGATTATTTATAGAAACGAAAGCTACGCAAGAGTACTTTGCAGATGTCAACATCGATATCGGAAAAAGAAAAATATGAAAAAATAATGACCAACGACTACATGTCATCAGAATACTCGGTATCCGAAGATGAGGCATCTGAACGAGAGGATGCGTCCTCTGGTGATAGCTCTTCGGATACCGAACATCAATCAAAGGCAAGGAAATTCTCCATACAGCGATTACCATGGAGAAGTGATGAGGCCAACAAACTAATGGTGACGTTGGACAAAAAAATTGGCAAGAAGAGAGGCAGAAAAGGGGTGTGCATGACCTATGAGAGGGTGAAGGGAAACAATTCAACCCGTCTTGCGCCTTTGGATGCCCCAGAGTGGGCAATCAAACAATGAAATTTTTTTTGAAACATTATTTCTCGTATTTTTCTTCTTTTTTGTACATAATCATAGGTGAATTATTGACCACACGTTTTTAATCTTTAATCGATTTGGTTTTGTGTTAGTTGAATTGTAAGCTTAATTGTAGTTTGTAAACATTACTCTTAAATGTGCAACAAACACTTTCTTTCATTATAGAAATAAATATTGATACATTACAGTATTAGCTATAGTAGTTGTGATCATGATTATTGAAACTAGGAAATTGCATGTCAAATTTCTGACCGCATTTTTTCCATATAAGCAAATGCAGTATGTACATGATCTTTGCTTTATTTTAACCATGTGTAGAAATGTTGTATTTACGAAATATTTCACCACACGTATTTGCAAGGAAAGCAAAACGTGAGCAAATTATTTGTTCACCTCGGTGGCAATTTAAGACAAATATACAATAGCAAACGTCGTGTTTGATAATATTCAAAATATGATGCCAATGGCAAGTAAATATAGCATTTATGTATATTTTCAAGCAAAACAAATAAAACGCAAAATTCGTATAAAACTCGGGAGTAAATCCAACTAAATGGGATATTTAACGACGTTTACGTTATATTTACTTCATGTGCAATATTGTATTTCTTTATATTTACGCTATTTATGTAAGTATAGTATTTACTATCCAATTTGCTACTGAGAAAATATGTTGCAAATGTACATCTTTATTTCATCTTTTCGGTCTTCGCAAAAACAAACTTCCCCCTTATTTACTTAGTGTGAAATATGGTGAAAATACCAAATTTGATTTTTAACAAAATATGAGCAAACGTTGTTGATTACGATTTTTACAAAGGTTTACGCTATTTTTACTTTATGTGCTAATGTTGTATTTGACAATATTTAATATGGCTGTAAATGTCATTTTTACTGCGTTATTTGCTTTGGAGAAAATAAGTAGTGAATATGAATGTTTCATAAAACTTTACACTAGGTGTAAACAATACGATAAAAACGGTCTTCCGCGTGTTTACGTGGTGTGTAAATATGCGGAAAAAACAGAATTTGATTGTGCACAAATATGTCCAAACATTGCTGAATATGATATTTACGTCGTGTTTGCTTTAGATATACTATAGTCGTAAATCCAGTTTTTCGTCCAGTGCAGGCGACTGATTTCCAGTCACATTTATGGCGCAAATTAAAAGACAATCCGTGGTTCGTGGAAGGAGAGAGAAGGTCAGAAAACTCTTACCAATTTTAGAAAATTTCAGTTATTTTATTTTCTTTATAGGCAACGCGACAAGACCTTCTAATACATCTAATCCAGGTAAAATCATCAATCTTTTTCTTAAAAATTGAACTAAGCGAACTTTTAGCTTTTGTAGATGGTGTTCTTTGTATAATATGCTGTTAAGTCGTTTTCATTGTTTGGCAAATTAACATATGACAAAAATTAAAGGGTAATTACAATCTTTAAGGATGTGCAAAAATAAAATATTTCATAATAACAGATACGACGCCCTCTTATACATCAAGTCGAGCAAAATTAATATCTAAGATATGAACTGATCGATAAAATTTGATCTAAAAAAGGCAACACTTATTTTGTTTGAACTGATTTCAAACGCTTGCAGTATAATTGTACCGATTGCAGTATATACTGGCAGCGATAAGCAAGGGATAATAAACTTAATAATCTTCAACACGACCAAGATGCTATAAGGCACTTGTGTATTTGAGTTACGTAATTTGACATTTCATGCAATGACCTGGTCGACGTCAGCAGCGGGTCGTATGAGGGACATAATTGAAATGAAATAATCCATAGGTTAATTGAGTTATTCGTTAACATGTAATCTATATCATTATTACTGGCCTTTCAAGGAGCTAAGCATAAGAAAAATATTTCGACATAAATTCAGTGGCGTAACTAGAACGAAATTTGTGGGGTGAGCTACTGCCGGGTATAGAACTGAATATATAAATATTCACCTCCCCTACGCCGCCGCATAAATTACATAAAAAATACATGGATGAATTTCCTTTTCTCTCAACAGGCACCATTCCACCCACTACTAATCCAGGTAATAAATATATGGTACTCAATGTTGATAATTCACTGCCCAGATGCGGTTATCCGACGAATAGCAGGTTTTTTAATGGATCAAATCGATTCAAATTAACCCTTAGCATGATTGTCAGAAACAAACCATGCATTCAATAAAGCTTTAGGTCCGTTTTGCATTGCAACGAATCGCGCGTAAAATGAATCGATGAGATATAAAGATTAAAGATTCACCACGTTTTGCTACGATACTTAAACAAGGAAATACGCCACATCTCGCTACGATACGACTGCAGATGTGTAAAACAGTTTTTAGAAGAATTTTCGTTGTCGAAAAGATTGTACAAACTAACATTATTAATTAGGTATAGTTTATACAAAAATTAAGTTTGACAGCTCTTCGCTTCTTTAACATAATCTTGTCGGCCCTTGTTTGCCGTTTTTTATATCGTTTCAAAATTTATTTGCAGGCAGTTACATTTATGGCACACATTTACATTTACATACATTTATTTTCTTTATAGGCAACGCGACAAGATCTTCTAATACATCTAATCCAGGTAAAATCATCAATCTTTTTCTTGAAAATTAAGCTGAGCGAACTGTGAATTTTTAGCGTTTAAAAATGGTCTTCTTTGTATACTAAGCTGTTAAGTTGTTTCACTTGTTTGGCTAATTAACAGCTGACAGAGTTTAAACAGTGATTATAATCTTTAAGAATGTAAAAAAAAATTTCTTTATTAACAGATACAACGCCTTCTTATATATCAAGTCCAGGTAAAATTAATATCTAAGATATGAACTGATCGATAAAATTTAATCTAAAAAAGGCAACACTTTTTTTTTTTTTAACTGATTTCAAACGCTTGCAATATAATTATACCGGTTGCAGTATATACTGGCAGCGATGAGCAAAGGGATAATAAACTTAATGGTCTTCAACCCGACCAAGATGCTATAAGGCACTTGTGTATTTGAGTTACGTAATTTGACATTTCATGCAATGACCTGGTCGACGTCAGCAGCGGGTCGTATGAGGGACATAATTGAAATGAAATAATCCATAGGTTAATTGAGTTATTCGTTAACATGTAATCTATATCATTATTACTGGCCTTTCAAAAAGCTAAGCATAAGAAAATATTTCGACATATATTCAGTGGCGTAACTTGAACGAAATTTGTGGGGTGAGCTACGTCGGGTATAGAACTGAATATATAAATATTCACCTCCCCTACGCCGCCGCATAAATTACAAAAAAAAATACATGGATGAATTTCCTTCTCTCTTAACAGGCACCATTCCACCCACTACTAATCCAGGTAATAACTATAATTGGTACTCAATGTTGATATTTCACTGCCCAGATGCAGTTATCCGACGAATAGCAGGTTTTTCAATCGATCAAATCGATTCAAATTAACCCTTAGCATGATGGTCAGAAACAAACCATGCATTCAATAAGGCTTTAGGTCCGTTTCGCATTGCAACGAATCGCACGTAGAATGAATCGATGAGATATAAAGATTAAAGATTCACCACGTTTTGCTACGATTCTTAAACAAGGAAATACGCCACATCTCGCTACGATACGATTGCAGAAGTGTAAAACAGTTTTTAGAAGAATTTTCGTTGTCGAAAAGATTGTACAAACTAACATTATTAATTAGGTATATAGTTGATACAAAAATTAAGTTTGACAGCTCTTCGCTCCTTTAACATAATCTTTTCGGCCCTTGTTTGCCGTTTTTTATCCCGTTTCAAAATTTATTTGCAGCCAGTTACATTTATGGCACACATTTACATTTACATACATTTATTTTCTTTATAGGCAACGCGACAAGATCTTCTAATACATCTAATCCAGGTAAAATCATCAATCTTTTTCTTGAAAATTAAGGTGAGCGAACTGCGAATTTTTGGCGTTTAAAAATGGTCTTCTTTGTATACCAAGCTGTTAAGTTGTTTCACTTGTTTGGCTAATTAACAGCTGACAGAAATTAAACCGTGATTATAATCTTTGAGAATGTAAAAAAATATATTTTTTATTAACAGATACGACGCCTTCTTATACATCAAGTCCAGGTAAAATTAATATCTAAGATATGAACTGATCGATAAAATTTGATCTAAAAAAGGCAACACTTATTTTGTTTGAACTGATTTCAAACGCTTGCAATATAATTATACCGGTTGCAGTATATACTGGCAGCGATGAGCAAAGGGATAATAAACTTAATGGTCTTCAACCCGACCAAGATGCTATAAGGCACTTGTGTATTTGAGTTACGTAATTTGACATTTTATGCAATGACCTGGTCGACGTCAGCAGCGGGTCGTATGAGGGACATAATTGAAATGAAATAATCCATAGATTAATTGAGTTATTCGTTAACATGTAATCTATATCATTATTACTGGCCTTTCAAAAAGCTAAGCATAAGAAAAATATTTCGACATATATTCAGTGGCGTAACTTGAACGAAATTTGTGGGGTGAGCTACCGTCGGGTATAGAACTGAATATATAAATATTCACCTCCCCTACGCCGCCGCATAAATTACAAAAAAAAAATACATGGATGAATTTCCTTCTCTCTTAACAGGCACCATTCCACCCACTACTAATCCAGGTAATAACTATAATTGGTACTCAATGTTGATATTTCACTGCCCAGATGCAGTTATCCGACGAATAGCAGGTTTTTCAATCGATCAAATCGATTCAAATTAACCCTTAGCATGATTGTCAGAAACAAACCATGCATTCAATAAGGCTTTAGGTCCGTTTCGCATTGCAACGAATCGCACGTAGAATGAATCGATGAGATATAAAGATTAAAGATTCACCACGTTTTGCTACGATTCTTAAACAAGGAAATACGCCACATCTCGCTACGATACGACTGCAGATGTGTAAAACAGTTTTTAGAAGAATTTTCGTTGTCGAAAAGATTGTACAAACTAACATTATTAATTAGGTATATAGTTGATACAAAAATTAAGTTTGACAGCTCTTCGCTTCTTTAACATAATCTTTTCGGCCCTTGTTTGCCGTTTTTTATCCCGTTTCAAAATTTATTTGCAGCCAGTTACATTTATGGCACACATTTACATTTACATACATTTATTTTCTTTATAGGCAACGCGACAAGATCTTCTAATACATCTAATCCAGGTAAAATCATCAATCTTTTTCTTGAAAATTAAGGTGAGCGAACTGCGAATTTTTGGCGTTTAAAAATGGTCTTCTTTGTATACTAAGCTGTTAAGTTGTTTCACTTGTTTGGCTAATTAACAGCTGACAGAATTTAAACAGTGATTATAATCTTTGAGAATGTAAAAAAATATATTTTTATTAACAGATACGACGCCTTTTTATACATCAAGTCCAGGCAAAATTAATATCTAAGATATGAACTGATCGATAAAATTTAATCCAAAAAAGGCCACACGCCTCGAGTCACCGTCAATTTATTTACCTGGCAGCGATAAGCAAGGGTTAATAAACCCAATAGTCTTCAACCAGATCAAGATGCGCTATAAGTCAATTGTGTATTGGAGTCGCGTAATTTGATATGTCAATGACCTGGTCGACGTAAGCAGCGGGTCGTAAATGAGCGACATAATTTAAATGAAGTAATTTATTTGTGCAGGGGACAACTTAGCTGTCATAGTGCGCTGGGTTAATTTAGACATTCGTTAACATGTAACGATATCTTTATTACTATTACTGGCATTTCAAGGAGCTAAGAATAAGAAAAATATTTCGACATTAATTCAGTGGCGTAACTAGATTGAAATTTGGGGGGGTGAGTATTCATATATTTAATGCTGCCGGACGGATTACACTTGCAAGTGCAATAGCTTAAAATACAGCTCCGTCGGGTAGAACTGAGTATATGAATATTCACCACCACTGCAACGCTGCATAAGTTACATAAAATAAAATAAAGAGGAATTTCGTTTTCTCTTTACAGGCACCATTGCACCCACTACTAATCCAGGTAATAAATAATTGGTACTCAATGTTGATGTTGATGTTTCACTGCCCAGTCGCGGTTATTCGACAAATGGCGCTATCCACCGAATAGCAAGTTTTTCCATCGATCTATAAATTATTTTTTTGATTAATATCTAAAATTTTATTAATCTTTTAAACATTTTTGTGCTGCTTGAAAAAGTTAATAATTATCTAGAAGACAGAGGTCACGGAAGATCGTTAACATCAGGGCAAATATTTATATAGCGTAAAAACAATCAATTTCATAAGGAACTAATTTTGCCAAACATGAATATATGAATAATTGCCCCCCCCCCGACACTAACGACACAAGAGGAATCTTGTCCGAAGGTCCGAAATAGTTAAAAAGATATCACGCTGAGAGATTGTCAACATATCGGTCAAAAAATTGTCAGAGCAACAAAAAGCATCCTGGGAAAGCGATAAGTATTTGTTCCAAACTGGACGCAGAAAATTTCTGATACAAACCGCTATATTCTCTCTTTTTTATCCCGCTTCAAAATTTATTTGCAGCCATTTAGATTTATGGCGCAAATCAAAAGACAATCCGTGGTTCGTGCATGGAGAGAGAAGGTCAGAAAAATGTTACCAATTTGTAAAAAATTAAGTTTATTTGTTTTTTTTATAGCCAACGCAACAAGACCTTCTAATACATCTAGTCCAGGTAAAATCATCAATCTTTTTCTTGAAAATTGAACAGAGCTAGTAAAATTTTAGCTTTTATAAATTGTCTTCTTTGTATATTATGCCGTGCGTCGTTTCACTTGTTTGGCGAATTAACAGCTCACAAAAATTATACGGAGATTATAATCTTTGAGAGTGCAAAAATAAATTTTTTATTCACAGATACGACGCCTTCTTATACATCAAGTCGAGGTAAAATTAATATCCAAGATATGAACTGATCGATAAAATTTATCCAAAAAGGCGACACCTATTTAGTCTGAACTGATTTCAAACGCTGGCAGTATATATACCGATTCCAAGATTACACGTGCGTCTAGAGTTGCCGTAATCTATATTACCATTACTGGCATTTCAAGGAGCTAAGAATAAGTAAAATATTTCGACATAAATTCAGTGGCGTAACTAGAACGAAATTTGGGGGTGAGTGTTCATTATTTAATTCAGCCGGATGGATTACACTTGAAAGTCCAACAGCTTAAAATACAGCCCCGTCGGGTAGAACTGAATATTTGCATATTCACCTCCCCTACGCCGCTGCATAAATTACATAAAATAAAATATGGAAGAATTTCCTTTTCTCTTTACAGGCACCATTCCACCCACTACTAATCCAGGTAATGAATAATTGGTAGTGAATTTTGATGTTTCACTGCCCAGCCGCGTTTATTCGACGGATATAGCGCTCTCCACCGAAAAGCGGGTTTTTCAAACGATCTAAATTATACTTGTTGGTTAATACCTAATGTTTTATTTCTTTTTTAAACATTTTTGCGCACAATCAATAATTGTCTAGTAGATGCAGGGGCAGCGGAAGATTGGAAACTGGAGGCCAAATATTTATATATTTTTCAGCTGACGATAAAAAAAAAATTTCGTAGGAAACTAATATTGCTAACCCGAAAATATGAATAATTTCCCCCCCCGCGAAGCTAACGATCTTTCGTGGCCCCTGCTATGTAAAGGAATATCCAACCTTCGTACATGCATGCAATCCGCCGTAGGTGTTGGCTAATAAAGATTTAATCGTCCATAGTTGACACATTTTTCTCAGCAGTTCTTCGCTTGAATTTGATATCTTTTTTATTTCGTTGAAGTTAAGACAAAAATTAACCCTTAGCATGACTGTTACAAGACTCACAAGGAATCCATAATTTCCAATTGCAGTCATAATTAAATAGTATGCAAACTCAAACAAAATAAGTTGATGCGGAAGAATAATTATATACTAATTTATTTCTTCACAGCGAAAAACATGCCACGAAATTTTACGACATCAGCGCCAGGTAACAGTTCCTATTAGTAATTATCATTAACGATGCATATTTGAAAACAGGGCTTTGGCATTGCGTTTTCATTATTTTTTGCATTGAGGAATAAGAAACTAATATTGCCGAACATGAAGATATGAATAATTGCTCCCTACCTCAATTAATGCTCTTTTGCCCCTATATAGGTCTAGGCTAATTCAAGTTTGAACATGTTCCTATTTACTATTCTAATAATAAATAATCGGCGATAAATTCCACTTTGCTCTATCCTTCAATAAGTTTGTGTGAATAATATTTCCAGAATTATGCGGCGAAAGTCAACTGTATCCTCCTGGAAAACTCACAAGCCCTCTTTATCCCCTTTCATACCCTCACTACATGGATTGCAGTTGGACCATTTCCAGCACCAATGGAAGAAAAATTTTACTACAGTTTACTTCATTCTTGGTAGGCTACTTTTACCTAATTTATTGCTCCTAAGACTTATAAGTTCAAAGTGGAAAACAAAATTATCTTTTTATTGGACAACTGCATGAGGGGAAATATTATGATATAAATAGCTGAATTTTATATGGAAGTAAATTCTTCTCAACCAAACACTTAGCTCCATTTCACCAGAAGTGACGATTCCAATATAATTATTGGATGAGGGAGCGCAGGGTATCCGGAATGTTCAGGCAGAGGTCAATGTCAGTATATCCTAGATAACTTGCGAAAGCCGACTTGAATAATTGTCTTATTATTCATTGAATTTCGAAAAAAAACAAGCCTTTTCATGGCGAATTTCCTTGTGTAGAAAAGATAACAAGCTGGCGCGACAAATACCCTCAACAGACAACAACGAGAACATTCAAAAATATCCGTACACTTTGAGCTAATCAGCAGACGATTGCCTATCAATTGAATATTAGCAATCTTTCATTGACTGAACTTAGAAATTCGTAGAATAGTATAGTTTAAACCTTTAAACAGTTTAAAATCAATTTAATTCGTATGTGCAAAATTGACAAATAATTTACAAAAATGCATGACGTTTTAGCTGGAAGGTAGTTACAGTTGTGGATTTGACTATTTGGAAGTTTATGATGGAGATTCAGCAAATACGACGAAACTGGGCAGATTCTGTGGAAACCAATTACCAAGAAGCCTGGTATCATCTGGACTCAAACTCTTCATCGTGTTTCACTCGGATTATAGCGTGTCAGCACCGGGATTTGTTCTGAACTATTCAACACCATTAGGTAAGAAATAAGTTTCAAAATATATCGGCAAGAAAATATTAAAACTTATAAAAGTTTGTTCTATTTTCTGCTCGTAAGAAAATTAGGGTTAAGAACAAAACAGACTGACACTCTGAGTCAGAGTAACTGCCTGGTAGTAAAATTGAAGTATTCTAAAAATGTGTCTATGTAAATATTATATTTTAGATGTAAATGAATGTTACTTTGGAACACACAACTGCGCTATTGGAGCGTCATGTGTCAATACGAATGAATCGTTTTACTGCATTTGTGAAAACGGTTATACCGGAGATGGCGTAACCTGCACAGGTTTACATCTTTATACTAATTATTTGCATGGTATTTGGTAATATTTTGCAAAAAAATTGACGAGGATAATTCATAATTCCCTTGCAATTTAATTTCCTCTTTTTGGTTAAAAAACATAGGATTTAACCGTTAAAATATGGGAGTTTATGTATTTTATATTGTAATATCTTAGATATCATGAATGTGAACTTGGAATTGATAACTGTCATTCTCAAGCATCATGTCGCAATACCAATGGGTCGTTCGACTGTTCTTGCAACTTTGGCTTTAGTGGAGATGGAATAGCATGTAAAATGGCTTCATACCTAATTTGCTACAATCAGATCTAGTCATATTGGGCCTCTTTTAACATATAGATCATGAGGGGCCTTATCCCCATGTTTTCCCCGACCCCACCCCACTGGTAAAAATCCTCTGTTTAAAAAAACATTGATCAAAAACATGTCGTGAACTAAAGCAATTTTATTTGTATTCAGTAACTTTTCATTTCTGTATTCTGTGAACCTTTGATGAGTGCGAATACATATTTTGCATGTTATTTGAATATCAGGCGACTGATTTCCAGTCACATTTATGGCGCAAATTAAAAGACAATCCGTGGTTCGTGGAAGGAGAGAGAAGGTCAGAAAACTCTTACCAATTTTAGAAAATTTCAGTTATTTTATTTTCTTTATAGGCAACGCGACAAGACCTTCTAATACATCTAATCCAGGTAAAATCATCAATCTTTTTCTTAAAATTTGAACTATGCGAACTTTTAGCTTTTGTAGATGGTGTTCTTTGTATAATATGCTGTTAAGTCGTTTTCATTGTTTGGCAAATTAACATATGACAAAAATTAAACGGTAATTACAATCTTTAAGGATGTGCAAAAATAAAATATTTCATAATAACAGATACGACGCCCTTTTATACATCAAGTCGAGCAAAATTAATATCTAAGATATGAACTGATCGATAAAATTTAATCTAAAAAAGGCAATACTTTTTTTTTTTTAACTGATTTCAAACGCTTGCAATATAATTATACCGGTTGCAGTATATACTGGCAGCGTTGAGCAAAGGGATAATAAACTTAATGGTCTTCAACCCGACCAAGATGCTATAAGGCACTTGTGTATTTGAGTTACGTAATTTGACATTTCATGCAATGACCTGGTCGACGTCAGCAGCGGGTCGTATGAGGGACATAATTGAAATGAAATAATCCATAGGTTAATTGAGTTATTCGTTAACATGTAATCTATATCATTATTACTGGCCTTTCAAAAAGTTAAGCATAAGAAAAATATTTCGACATATATTCAGTGGCGTAACTTGAACGAAATTTGTGGGGTGAGCTACCGTCGGGTATAGAACTGAATATATAAATATTCACCTCCCCTACGCCGCCGCATAAATTACAAAAAAAAAATACATGGATGAATTTCCTTCTCTCTTAACAGGCACCATTCCACCCACTACTAATCCAGGTAATAACTATAATTGGTACTCAATGTTGATATTTCACTGCCCAGATGCGGTTATCCGACGAATAGCAGGTTTTTCAATCGATCAAATCGATTCAAATTAACCCTTAGCATGATTGTCAGAAACAAACCATGCATTCAATAAGGCTTTAGGTCCGTTTCGCATTGCAACGAATCGCACGTAGAATGAATCGATGAGATAAAGATTAAAGATTCACCACGTTTTGCTACGATTCTTAAACAAGGAAATACGCCACATCTCGCTACGATACGACTGCAGATGTGTAAAACAGTTTTTAGAAGAATTTTCGTTGTCGAAAAGATTGTACAAACTAACATTATTAATTAGGTATATAGTTGATACAAAAATTAAGTTTGACAGCTCTTCGCTCCTTTAACATAATCTTTCGGCCCTTGTTTGCCGTTTTTTATCCCGTTTCAAAATTTATTTGCAGCCAGTTACATTTATGGCACACATTTACATTTACATACATTTATTTTCTTTATAGGCAACGCGACAAGATCTTCTAATACATCTAATCCAGGTAAAATCATCAATCTTTTTCTTGAAAATTAAGGTGAGCGAACTGCGAATTTTTGGCGTTTAAAAATGGTCTTCTTTGTATACTAAGCTGTTAAGTTGTTTCACTTGTTTGGCTAATTAACAGCTGACAGAATTTAAACAGTGATTATAATCTTTGAGAATGTAAAAAAATATATTTTTATTAACAGATACGACGCCTTCTTATACATCAAGTCCAGGTAAAATTAATATCTAAGATATGAACTGATCGATAAAATTTAATCCAAAAAAGGCCACACGCCTCGAGTCACCGTCAATTTATTTACCTGGCAGCGATAAGCAAGGGTTAATAAACCCAATAGTCTTCAACCAGATCAAGATGCGCTATAAGTCAATTGTGTATTGGAGTCGCGTAATTTGATATGTCAATGACCTGGTCGACGTAAGCAGCGGGTCGTAAATGAGCGACATAATTTAAATGAAGTAATTTATTTGTGCAGGGGACAACTTAGCTGTCATAGTGCGCTGGGTTAATTTAGACATTCGTTAACATGTAACGATATCTTTATTACTATTACTGGCATTTCAAGGAGCTAAGAATAAGAAAAATATTTCGACATTAATTCAGTGGCGTAACTAGATTGAAATTTGGGGGGGTGAGTATTCATATATTTAATGCTGCCGGACGGATTACACTTGCAAGTGCAATAGCTTAAAATACAGCTCCGTCGGGTAGAACTGAGTATATGAATATTCACCACCACTGCAACGCTGCATAAGTTACATAAAATAAAATAAAGAGGAATTTCGTTTTCTCTTTACAGGCACCATTGCACCCACTACTAATCCAGGTAATAAATAATTGGTACTCAATGTTGATGTTGATGTTTCACTGCCCAGTCGCGGTTATTCGACAAATGGCGCTATCCACCGAATAGCAAGTTTTTCCATCGATCTATAAATTATTTTTTTGATTAATATCTAAAATTTTATTAATCTTTTAAACATTTTTGTGCTGCTTGAAAAAGTTAATAATTATCTAGAAGACAGAGGTCACGGAAGATCGTTAACATCAGGGCAAATATTTATATAGCGTAAAAACAATCAATTTCATAAGGAACTAATTTTGCCAAACATGAATATATGAATAATTGCCCCCCCCCCGACACTAACGACACAAGAGGAATCTTGTCCGAAGGTCCGAAATAGTTAAAAAGATATCACGCTGAGAGATTGTCAACATATCGGTCAAAAAATTGTCAGAGCAACAAAAAGCATCCTGGGAAAGCGATAAGTATTTGTTCCAAACTGGACGCAGAAAAATTTCTGATACAAACCGCTATATTCTCTCTTTTTTATCCCGCTTCAAAATTTATTTGCAGCTATTTAGATTTATGGCGCAAATCAAAAGACAATCCGTGGTTCGTGCATGGAGAGAGAAGGTCAGAAAAATGTTACCAATTTGTAAAAAATTAAGTTTATTTGTTTTTTTTATAGCCAACGCAACAAGACCTTCTAATACATCTAGTCCAGGTAAAATCATCAATCTTTTTCTTGAAAATTGAACAGAGCTAGTAAAATTTTAGCTTTTATAAATTGTCTTCTTTGTATATTATGCCGTGCCGTCGTTTCACTTGTTTGGCGAATTAACAGCTCACAAAAATTATACGGAGATTATAATCTTTGAGAGTGCAAAAATATTTTATTCACAGATACGACGCCTTCTTATACATCAAGTCGAGGTAAAATTAATATCCAAGATATGAACTGATCGATAAAATTTATCCAAAAAGGCGACACCTATTTAGTCTGAACTGATTTCAAACGCTGGCAGTATATACCGATTCCAAGATTACACGTGCGTCTAGAGTTGCCGTAATCTATATTACCATTACTGGCATTTCAAGGAGCTAAGAATAAGTAAAATATTTCGACATAAATTCAGTGGCGTAACTAGAACGAAATTTGGGGGTGAGTGTTCATTATTTAATTCAGCCGGATGGATTACACTTGAAAGTCCAACAGCTTAAAATACAGCCCCGTCGGGTAGAACTGAATATTTGCATATTCACCTCCCCTACGCCGCTGCATAAATTACATAAAAAAAAATATGGAAGAATTCCTTTTCTCTTTACAGGCACCATTCCACCCACTACTAATCCAGGTAATGAATAATTGGTAGTGAATTTTGATGTTTCACTGCCCAGCCGCGTTTATTCGACGGATATAGCGCTCTCCACCGAAAAGCGGGTTTTTCAAACGATCTAAATTATACTTGTTGGTTAATACCTAATGTTTTATTTCTTTTTTAAACATTTTTGCGCACAATCAATAATTGTCTAGTAGATGCAGAGGCAGCGGAAGATTGGAAACTGGAGGCCAAATATTTATATATTCATTTCAGCTGACGATAAAAAAAAATTTCGTAGGAAACTAATATTGCTAACCCGAAAATATGAATAATTTCCCCCCCCCGCGAAGCTAACGATCTTTCGTGGCCCCTGCTATGTAAAGGAATATCCAACCTTTGTACATGCATGCAATCCGCCGTAGGTGTTGGCTAATAAAGATTTAATCGTCCATAGTTGACACATTTTTCTCAGCAGTTCTTCGCTTGAATTTGATATCTTTTTTATTTCGTTGAAGTTAAGACAAAAATTAACCCTTAGCATGACTGTTACAAGACTCACAAGGAATCCATAATTTCCAATTGCAGTCATAATTAAATAGTATGCAAACTCAAACAAAATAAGTTGATGCGGAAGAATAATTATACTAATTTATTTCTTCACAGCGAAAAACATGCCACGAAATTTTACGACATCAGCGCCAGGTAACAGTTCCTATTAGTAATTATCATTAACGATGCATATTTGAAAACAGGGCTTTGGCATTGCGTTTTCATTATTTTTTGCATTGAGGAATAAGAAACTAATATTGCCGAACATGAAGATATGAATAATTGCTCCCTACCTCAATTAATGCTCTTTTGCCCCTATATAGGTCTAGGCTAATTCAAGTTTGAACATGTTCCTATTTACTATTCTAATAATAAATAATCGGCGATAAATTCCACTTTGCTCTATCCTTCAATAAGTTTGTGTGAATAATATTTCCAGAATTATGCGGCGAAAGTCAACTGTATCCTCCTGGAAAACTCACAAGCCCTCTTTATCCCCTTTCATACCCTCACTACATGGATTGCAGTTGGACCATTTCCAGCACCAATGGAAGAAAAATTTTACTACAGTTTACTTCATTCTTGGTAGGCTACTTTTACCTAATTTATTGCTCCTAAGACTTATAAGTTCAAAGTGGAAAACAAAATTATCTTTTTATTGGACAACTGCATGAGGGGAAATATTATGATATAAATAGCTGAATTTTATATGGAAGTAAATTCTTCTCAACCAAACACTTAGCTCCATTTCACCAGAATGACGATTCCAATATAATTATTGATGAGGGAGCGCAGGGTATCCGGAATGTCAGGCAGAGGTCAATGTCAGTAATCCTCGATAACTTGCGAAAGCCGACTTGAATAATTGTCTTATTATTCATTGAATTTCGAAAAAAAACAAGCCTTTTCATGGCGAATTTCCTTGTGTAGAAAAGATAACAAGCTGGCGCGACAAATACCCTCAAAGAAAACAACGAGAACATTCAAAAATATCCGTACACTTTGAGCTAATCAGCAGACGATTGCACTATCAATTGAATATTAGCAATCTTTCATTGACTGAACTTAGAAATTCGTAGAATAGTATAGTTTAAAACCGTTAAACAGTTTAAAATCAATTTAATTCGTATGTGCAAAATTGACAAATAATTTACAAAAATTGCATGACGTTTTAGCTGGAAGGTAGTTACAGTTGTGGATTTGACTATTTGGAAGTTTATAATGGAGATTCAGCAAATACGACGAAACTGGGCAGATTCTGTGGAAACCAATTACCAAGAAGCCTGGTATCATCTGGACTCAAACTCTTCATCGTGTTTCACTCGGATTATAGCGTGTCAGCACCGGGATTTGTTCTGAACTATTCAACACCATTAGGTAAGAAAGTTTCAAAATATATCGGCAAGAAAATATTAAAACTTATAAAAGTTTGTTCTATTTTCTGCTCGTAAGAAAATTAGGGTTAAGAACAAAACAGACTGACACTCTGAGTCAGAGTAACTGCCTGGTAGTAAAATTGAAGTATTCTAAAAATGTCTATGTAAATATTATATTTTAGATGTAAATGAATGTTACTTTGGAACACACAACTGCGCTATTGGAGCGTCATGTGTCAATACGAATGAATCGTTTTACTGCATTTGTGAAAACGGTTATACCGGAGATGGCGTAACCTGCACAGGTTTGCATCTTTATACTAATTATTTGCATGGTATTTGGTAATATTTTGCAAAAAAATTGACGAGGATAATTCATAATTCCCTTGCAATATAATTTCCTCTTTTTGGTTAAAAAAACATAGATTTAACCGTTCAAAATATGGGAGTTTATGTATTTTATATTGTAATATCTTAGATATCAATGAATGTGAACTTGGAATTGATAACTGTCATTCTCAAGCATCATGTCGCAAATACCAATGGGTCGTTCGACTGTTCTTGCAACTTTGGCTTTAGTGGAGATGGAATAGCAATGTAAAATGGCTTCATACCTAATTTGCTACAATCAGATCTAGTCATATTGGGCCTCTTTTAAACATATAGATCATGAGGGGCCTTATCCCCATGTTTTCCCCGACCCCACCCCACTGGTAAAAATCCTCTGTTTAAAAAAACATGATCAAAAACATGTCGTGAACTAAAGCAATTTTATTTGTATTCAGTAACTTTTCATTTCTGTATTCTGTGAACCTTTGATGAGTGCGAATACATATTTTGCATGTTATTTGAATATCAGGCGACTGATTTCCAGTCACATTTATGGCGCAAATTAAAAGACAATCCGTGGTTCGTGGAAGGAGAGAGAAGGTCAGAAAAACTCTTACCAATTTAGAAAATTTCAGTTATTTTATTTTCTTTATAGGCAACGCGACAAGACCTTCTAATACATCTAATCCAGGTAAAATCATCAATCTTTTTCTTAAAATTTGAACTATGCGAACTTTTAGCTTTTGTAGATGGTGTTCTTTGTATAATATGCTGTTAAGTCGTTTTCATTGTTTGGCAAACATATGACAAAAATTAAAGGGTAATTACAATCTTTAAGGATGTGCAAAAATAAAATATTTCATAATAACAGATACGACGCCCTTATATATCAAGTCGAGCAAAATTAATATCTAAGATATGAACTGATCGATAAAATTTGATCTAAAAAAGGCAACACTTATTTTGTTTCAACTGATTTCAAACGCTTGCAGTATAATTGTACCGATTGCAGTATATACTGGCAGCGATAAGCAAGGGATAATAAACTTAATAATCTTCAACACGACCAAGATGCTATAAGGCACTTGTGTATTTGAGTTACGTAATTTGACATTTCATGCAATGACCTGGTCGACGTCAGCAGCGGGTCGTATGAGGGACATAATTGAAATGAAATAATCCATAGGTTAATTGAGTTATTCGTTAACATGTAATCTATATCATTATTACTGGCCTTTCAAGGAGCTAAGCATAAGAAAAATATTTCGACATAAATTCAGTGGCGTAACTAGAACGAAATTTGTGGGGTGAGCTACTGCCGGGTATAGAACTGAATATATAAATATTCACCTCCCCTACGCCGCCGCATAAATTACATAAAAAAATACATGGATGAATTTCCTTTTCTCTCAACAGGCACCATTCCACCCACTACTAATCCAGGTAATAAATAATTGGTACTCAATGTTGATAATTCACTGCCCAGATGCGGTTATATATATATATATATATATATATATATATATATACTTTATTTTAGTTGTGAAGTCTAAATATTACACTTGACAACAAGGGAGATTGCGACAGAGCACAACCCTAACCAAGGCATTCTCCCAATAGCTACAAGGTTAACATAAATAACTATTTACAAATTTGGACAAGATATACACACAATACAAACGTGGATTCAGACCATTAACAACATAGTCTGAGGTTATCTGAAGAAAGATTACGTAATGAGTTACATTTAAGACAAATAGAACGCCACGTACAAAAGACATCCACATCAAATACATGACGCACACCCAAGAAATATCCGACGAATAGCAGGTTTTTTAATGGATCAAATCGATTCAAATTAACCCTTAGCATGATTGTCAGAAACAAACCATGCATTCAATAAAGCTTTAGGTCCGTTTCGCATTGCAACGAATCGCGCGTAAAATGAATGGATGAGATATAAAGATTAAAGATTCACCACGTTTTGCTACGATACTTAAACAAGGAAATACGCCACATCTCGCTACGATACGACTGCAGATGTGTAAAACAGTTTTTAGAAGAATTTTCGTTGTCGAAAAGATTGTACAAACTAACATTATTAATTAGGTATAGTTTATACAAAAATTAAGTTTGACAGCTCTTCGCTTCTTTAACATAATCTTGTCGGCCCTTGTTTGCCGTTTTTTATATCGTTTCAAAATTTATTTGCAGCCAGTTACATTTATGGCACACATTTACATTTACATACATTTATTTTGTTTATAGGCAACGCGACAAGATCTTCTAATACATCTAATCCAGGTAAAATCATCAATCTTTTTCTTGAATATTAAGCTGAGCGAACTGTGAATTTTTAGCGTTTAAAAATGGTCTTCTTTGTATACTAAGCTTTTAAGTTGTTTCACTTGTTTGGCTAATTAACAGCTGACAGAGTTTAAACAGTGATTATAATCTTTGAGAATGTAAAAAAAATTTTTTTATTAACAGATACAACGCCTTCTTATATATCAAGTCCAGGTAAAATTAATATCTAAGATATGAACTGATCGATAAAATTTAATCTAAAAAAGGCAACACTTTTTTTTTTTAACTGATTTCAAACGCTTGCAATATAATTATACCGGTTGCAGTATATACTGGCAGCGATGAGCAAAGGGATAATAAACTTAATGGTCTTCAACCTGACCAAGATGCTATAAGGCACTTGTGTATTTGAGTTAAGTAATTTGACATTTCATGCAATGACCTGGTCGACGTCAGCAGCGGGTCGTATGAGGGACATAATTGAAATGAAATAATCCATAGGTTAATTGAGTTATTCGTTAACATGTAATCTATATCATTATTACTGGCCTTTCAAAAAGCTAAGCATAAGAAAAATATTTCGACATATATTCAGTGGCGTAACTTGAACGAAATTTGTGGGGTGAGCTACCGTCGGGTATAGAACTGAATATATAAATATTCACCTCCCCTACGCCGCCGCATAAATTACAAAAAAAAAATACATGGATGAATTTCCTTCTCTCTTAACAGGCACCATTCCACCCACTACTAATCCAGGTAATAACTATAATTGGTACTCAATGTTGATATTTCACTGCCCAGATGCGGTTATCCGACGAATAGCAGGTTTTTCAATCGATCAAATCGATTCAAATTAACCCTTAGCATGATTGTCAGAAACAAACCATGCATTCAATAAGGCTTTAGGTCCGTTTCGCATTGCAACGAATCGCACGTAGAATGAATCGATGAGATATAAAGATTAAAGATTCACCACGTTTTGCTACGATTCTTAAACAAGGAAATACGCCACATCTCGCTACGATACGACTGCAGATGTGTAAAACAGTTTTTAGAAGAATTTTCGTTGTCGAAAAGATTGTACAAACTAACATTATTAATTAGGTATATAGTTGATACAAAAATTAAGTTTGACAGCTCTTCGCTCCTTTAACATAATCTTTTCGGCCCTTGTTTGCCGTTTTTTATCCCGTTTCAAAATTTATTTGCAGCCAGTTACATTTATGGCACACATTTACATTTACATACATTTATTTTCTTTATAGGCAACGCGACAAGATCTTCTAATACATCTAATCCAGGTAAAATCATCAATCTTTTTCTTGAAAATTAAGGTGAGCGAACTGCGAATTTTTGGCGTTTAAAAATGGTCTTCTTTGTATACTAAGCTGTTAAGTTGTTTCACTTGTTTGGCTAATTAACAGCTGACAGAATTTAAACAGTGATTATAATCTTTGAGAATGTAAAAAAAATATATTTTTTATTAACAGATACGACGCCTTCTTATACATCAAGTCCAGGTAAAATTAATATCTAAGATATGAACTGATCGATAAAATTTAATCCAAAAAAGGCCACACGCCTCGAGTCACCGTCAATTTATTTACCTGGCAGCGATAAGCAAGGGTTAATAAACCCAATAGTCTTCAACCAGATCAAGATGCGCTATAAGTCAATTGTGTATTGGAGTCGCGTAATTTGATATGTCAATGACCTGGTCGACGTAAGCAGCGGGTCGTAAATGAGCGACATAATTTAAATGAAGTAATTTATTTGTGCAGGGGACAACTTAGCTGTCATAGTGCGCTGGGTTAATTTAGACATTCGTTAACATGTAACGATATCTTTATTACTATTACTGGCATTTCAAGGAGCTAAGAATAAGAAAAATATTTCGACATTAATTCAGTGGCGTAACTAGATTGAAATTTGGGGGGGGAGTATTCATATATTTAATGCTGCCGGACGGATTACACTTGCAAGTGCAATAGCTTAAAATACAGCTCCGTCGGGTAGAACTGAGTATATGAATATTCACCACCACTGCAACGCTGCATAAGTTACATAAAATAAAATAAAGAGGAATTTCGTTTTCTCTTTACAGGCACCATTGCACCCACTACTAATCCAGGTAATAAATAATTGGTACTCAATGTTGATGTTGATGTTTCACTGCCCAGTCGCGGTTATTCGACAAATGGCGCTATCCACCGAATAGCAAGTTTTTCCATCGATCTATAAATTATTTTTTTTTAATATCTAAAATTTTATTAATCTTTTAAACATTTTTGTGCTGCTTGAAAAAGTTAATAATTATCTAGAAGACAGAGGTCACGGAAGATCGTTAACATCAGGGCAAATATTTATATAGCGTAAAAACAATCAATTTCATAAGGAACTAATTTTGCCAAACATGAATATATGAATAATTGCCCCCCCCCCGACACTAACGACACAAGAGGAATCTTGTCCGAAGGTCCGAAATAGTTAAAAAGATATCACGCTGAGAGATTGTCAACATATCGGTCAAAAAATTGTCAGAGCAACAAAAAGCATCCTGGGAAAGCGATAAGTATTTGTTCCAAACTGGACGCAGAAAAATTTCTGATACAAACCGCTATATTCTCTCTTTTTTATCCCGCTTCAAAATTTATTTGCAGCCATTTAGATTTATGGCGCAAATCAAAAGACAATCCGTGGTTCGTGCATGGAGAGAGAAGGTCAGAAAAATGTTACCAATTTGTAAAAAATTAAGTTTATTTGTTTTTTTTATAGCCAACGCAACAAGACCTTCTAATACATCTAGTCCAGGTAAAATCATCAATCTTTTTCTTGAAAATTGAACAGAGCTAGTAAAATTTTAGCTTTTATAAATTGTCTTCTTTGTATATTATGCCGTGCCGTCGTTTCACTTGTTTGGCGAATTAACAGCTCACAAAAATTATACGGAGATTATAATCTTTGAGAGTGCAAAAATAGATTTTTTATTCACAGATACGACGCCTTCTTATACATCAAGTCGAGGTAAAATTAATATCCAAGATATGAACTGATCGATAAAATTTATCCAAAAAGGCGACACCTATTTAGTCTGAACTGATTTCAAACGCTGGCAGTATATATACCGATTCCAAGATTACACGTGCGTCTAGAGTTGCCGTAATCTATATTACCATTACTGGCATTTCAAGGAGCTAAGAATAAGTAAAATATTTCGACATAAATTCAGTGGCGTAACTAGAACGAAATTTGGGGGTGAGTGTTCATTATTTAATTCAGCCGGATGGATTACACTTGAAAGTCCAACAGCTTAAAATACAGCCCCGTCGGGTAGAACTGAATATTTGCATATTCACCTCCCCTACGCCGCTGCATAAATTACATAAAATAAAATATGGAAGAATTTCCTTTTCTCTTTACAGGCACCATTCCACCCACTACTAATCCAGGTAATGAATAATTGGTAGTGAATTTTGATGTTTCACTGCCCAGCCGCGTTTATTCGACGGATATAGCGCTCTCCACCGAAAAGCGGGTTTTTCAAACGATCTAAATTATACTTGTTGGTTAATACCTAATGTTTTATTTCTTTTTTAAACATTTTTGCGCACAATCAATAATTGTCTAGTAGATGCAGGGCAGCGGAAGATTGGAAACTGGAGGCCAAATATTTATATATTCATTTCAGCTGACGATAAAAAAAAAATTTCGTAGGAAACTAATATTGCTAACCCGAAAATATGAATAATTTCCCCCCCCCGCGAAGCTAACGATCTTTCGTGGCCCCTGCTATGTAAAGGAATATCCAACCTTCGTACATGCATGCAATCCGCCGTAGGTGTTGGCTAATAAAGATTTAATCGTCCATAGTTGACACATTTTTCTCAGCAGTTCTTCGCTTGAATTTGATATCTTTTTTATTTCGTTGAAGTTAAGACAAAAATTAACCCTTAGCATGACTGTTACAAGACTCACAAGGAATCCATAATTTCCAATTGCAGTCATAATTAAATAGTATGCAAACTCAAACAAAATAAGTTGATGCGGAAGAATAATTATACTAATTTATTTCTTCACAGCGAAAAACATGCCACGAAATTTTACGACATCAGCGCCAGGTAACAGTTCCTATTAGTAATTATCATTAACGATGCATATTTGAAAACAGGGCTTTGGCATTGCGTTTTCATTATTTTTTGCATTGAGGAATAAGAAACTAATATTGCCGAACATGAAGATATGAATAATTGCTCCCTACCTCAATTAATGCTCTTTTGCCCCTATATAGGTCTAGGCTAATTCAAGTTTGAACATGTTCCTATTTACTATTCTAATAATAAATAATCGGCGATAAATTCCACTTTGCTCTATCCTTCAATAAGTTTGTGTGAATAATATTTCCAGAATTATGCGGCGAAAGTCAACTGTATCCTCCTGGAAAACTCACAAGCCCTCTTTATCCCCTTTCATACCCTCACTACATGGATTGCAGTTGGACCATTTCCAGCACCAATGGAAGAAAAATTTTACTACAGTTTACTTCATTCTTGGTAGGCTACTTTTACCTAATTTATTGCTCCTAAGACTTATAAGTTCAAAGTGGAAAACAAAATTATCTTTTTATTGGACAACTGCATGAGGGGAAATATTATGATATAAATAGCTGAATTTTATATGGAAGTAAATTCTTCTCAACCAAACACTTAGCTCCATTTCACCAGAAGTGACGATTCCAATATAATTATTGGATGAGGGAGCGCAGGGTATCCGGAATGTTCAGGCAGAGGTCAATGTCAGTATATCCTAGATAACTTGCGAAAGCCGACTTGAATAATTGTCTTATTATTCATTGAATTTCGAAAAAAAACAAGCCTTTTCATGGCGAATTTCCTTGTGTAGAAAAGATAACAAGCTGGCGCGACAAATACCCTCAACAGACAACAACGAGAACATTCAAAAATATCCGTACACTTTGAGCTAATCAGCAGACGATTGCACTATCAATTGAATATTAGCAATCTTTCATTGACTGAACTTAGAAATTCGTAGAATAGTATAGTTTAAACCGTTAAACAGTTTAAAATCAATTTAATTCGTATGTGCAAAATTGACAAATAATTTACAAAAATTGCATGACGTTTTAGCTGGAAGGTAGTTACAGTTGTGGATTTGACTATTTGGAAGTTTATAATGGAGATTCAGCAAATACGACGAAACTGGGCAGATTCTGTGGAAACCAATTACCAAGAAGCCTGGTATCATCTGGACTCAAACTCTTCATCGTGTTTCACTCGGATTATAGCGTGTCAGCACCGGGATTTGTTCTGAACTATTCAACACCATTAGGTAAGAAATAAGTTTCAAAATATATCGGCAAGAAAATATTAAAACTTATAAAAGTTTGTTCTATTTTCTGCTCGTAAGAAAATTAGGGTTAAGAACAAAACAGACTGACACTCTGAGTCAGAGTAACTGCCTGGTAGTAAAATTGAAGTATTCTAAAAATGTCTATGTAAATATTATATTTTAGATGTAAATGAATGTTACTTTGGAACACACAACTGCGCTATTGGAGCGTCATGTGTCAATACGAATGAATCGTTTTACTGCATTTGTGAAAACGGTTATACCGGAGATGGCGTAACCTGCACAGGTTTGCATCTTTATACTAATTATTTGCATGGTATTTGGTAATATTTTGCAAAAAAATTGACGAGGATAATTCATAATTCCCTTGCAATATAATTTCCTCTTTTTGGTTAAAAAACATAGATTTAACCGTTCAAAATATGGGAGTTTATGTATTTTATATTGTAATATCTTAGATATCAATGAATGTGAACTTGGAATTGATAACTGTCATTCTCAAGCATCATGTCGCAATACCAATGGGTCGTTCGACTGTTCTTGCAACTTTGGCTTTAGTGGAGATGGAATAGCATGTAAAATGGCTTCATACCTAATTTGCTACAATCAGATCTAGTCATATTGGGCCTCTTTTAACATATAGATCATGAGGGGCCTTATCCCCATGTTTTCCCCGACCCCACCCCACTGGTAAAAATCCTCTGTTTAAAAAAACATTGATCAAAAACATGTCGTGAACTAAAGCAATTTTATTTGTATTCAGTAACTTTTCATTTCTGTATTCTGTGAACCTTTGATGAGTGCGAATACATATTTTGCATGTTATTTGAATATCAGGCGACTGATTTCCAGTCACATTTATGGCGCAAATTAAAAGACAATCCGTGGTTCGTGAAAGGAGAGAGAAGGTCAGAAAACTCTTACCAATTTTAGAAAATTTCAGTTATTTTATTTTCTTTATAGGCAACGCGACAAGACCTTCTAATACATCTAATCCAGGTAAAATCATCAATCTTTTTCTTAAAAATTGAACTAAAGCGAACTTTTAGCTTTTGTAGATGGTGGTGTGTTCTTTGTATAATATGCTGTTAAGTCGTTTTCATTGCTTGGCAAATTAACATATGACAAAAATTAAAGGGTAATTACAATCTTTAAGGATGTGCAAAAATAAAATATTTCATAATAACAGATACGACGCCCTCTTATACATCAAGTCGAGCAAAATTAATATCTAAGATATGAACTGATCGATAAATTTGATCTAAAAAAGGCAACACTTATTTTGTTTGAACTGATTTCAAACGCTTGCAGTATAATTGTACCGATTGCAGTATATACTGGCAGCGATAAGCAAGGGATAATAAACTTAATAATCTTCAACACGACCAAGATGCTATAAGGCACTTGTGTATTTGAGTTACGTAATTGACATTTCATGCAATGACCTGGTCGACGTCAGCAGCGGGTCGTATGAGGGACATAATTGAAATGAAATAATCCATAGGTTAATTGAGTTATTCGTTAACATGTAATCTATATCATTATTACTGGCCTTTCAAGGAGCTAAGCATAAGAAAAATATTTCGACATAAATTCAGTGGCGTAACTAGAACGAAATTTGTGGGGTGAGCTACTGCCGGGTATAGAACTGAATATATAAATATTCACCTCCCCTACGCCGCCGCATAAATTACATAAAAAATACATGGATGAATTTCCTTTTCTCTCAACAGGCACACCATTCCACCCACTACTAATCCAGGTAATAAATAATTGGTGACTCAATGTTGATAATTCACTGCCCAGATGCGGTTATCCGACGAATAGCAGGTTTTTTAATGGATCAAATCGATTCAAATTAACCCTTAGCATGATTGTCAGAAACAAACCATGCATTCAATAAAGCTTTAGGTCCGTTTCGCATTGCAACGAATCGCGCGTAAAATGAATGGATGAGATATAAAGATTAAAGATTCACCACGTTTTGCTACGATACTTAAACAAGGAAATACGCCACATCTCGCTACGATACGACTGCAGATGTGTAAAACAGTTTTTAGAAGAATTTTCGTTGTCGAAAAGATTGTACAAACTAACATTATTAATTAGGTATAGTTTATACAAAAATTAAGTTTGACAGCTCTTCGCTTCTTTAACATAATCTTATCGGCCCTTGTTTGCCGTTTTTTATATCGTTTCAAAATTTATTTGCAGCCAGTTACATTTATGGCACACATTTACATTTACATACATTTATTTTGTTTATAGGCAACGCGACAAGATCTTCTAATACATCTAATCCAGGTAAAATCATCAATCTTTTTCTTGAAAATTAAGCTGAGCGAACTGTGAATTTTTAGCGTTTAAAAATGGTCTTCTTTGTATACTAAGCTGTTAAGTTGTTTCACTTGTTTGGCTAATTAAAAGCTGACAGAGTTTAAACAGTGATTATAATCTTTGAGAATGTAAAAAAAAATTTTTTTATTAACAGATACAACGCCTTCTTATATATCAAGTCCAGGTAAAATTAATATCTAAGATATGAACTGATCGATAAAATTTAATCTAAAAAAGGCAACACTTTTTTTTTTTTAACTGATTTCAAACGCTTGCAATATAATTATACCGGTTGCAGTATATACTGGCAGCGATGAGCAAAGGGATAATAAACTTAATGGTCTTCAACCCGACCAAGATGCTATAAGGCACTTGTGTATTTGAGTTACGTAATTTGACATTTCATGCAATGACCTGGTCGACGTCAGCAGCGGGTCGTATGAGGGACATAATTGAAATGAAATAATCCATAGGTTAATTGAGTTATTCGTTAACATGTAATCTATATCATTATTACTGGCCTTTCAAAAAGCTAAGCATAAGAAAAATATTTCGACATATATTCAGTGGCGTAACTTGAACGAAATTTGTGGGGTGAGCTACCGTCGGGTATAGAACTGAATATATAAATATTCACCTCCCCTACGCCGCCGCATAAATTACAAAAAAAAAATACATGGATGAATTTCCTTCTCTCTTAACAGGCACCATTCCACCCACTACTAATCCAGGTAATAACTATAATTGGTACTAAATGTTGATATTTCACTGCCCAGATGCGGTTATCCGACGAATAGCAGGTTTTTCAATCGATCAAATCGATTCAATTTAACCCTTAGCATGATTGTCAGAAACAAACCATGCATTCAATAAGGCTTTAGGTCCGTTTCGCATTGCAACGAATCGCACGTAGAATGAATCGATGAGATATAAAGATTAAAGATTCACCACGTTTTGCTACGATTCTTAAACAAGGAAATACGCCACATCTCGCTACGATACGACTGCAGATGTGTAAAACAGTTTTTAGAAGAATTTTCGTTGTCGAAAAGATTGTACAAACTAACATTATTAATTAGGTATATAGTTGATACAAAAATTAAGTTTGACAGCTCTTCGCTCCTTTAACATAATCTTTTCGGCCCTTGTTTGCCGCTTTTTATCCCGTTTCAAAATTTATTTGCAGCCAGTTACATTTATGGCACACATTTACATTTACATACATTTATTTTCTTTATAGGCAACGCGACAAGATCTTCTAATACATCTAATCCAGGTAAAATCATTAATCTTTTTCTTGAAAATTAAGGTGAGCGAACTGCGAATTTTTGGCGTTTAAAAATGGTCTTCTTTGTATACTAAGCTGTTAAGTTGTTTCACTTGTTTGGCTAATTAACAGCTGACAGAATTTAAACAGTGATTATAATCTTTGAGAATGTAAAAAAAATATATTTTTTTGTTAACAGATACGACGCCTTCTTATACATCAAGTCCAGGTAAAATTAATATCTAAGATATGAACTGATCGATAAAATTTAATCCAAAAAAGGCCACACGCCTCGAGTCACCGTCAATTTATTTACCTGGCAGCGATAAACAAGGGATAATAAACCTAATAGTCTTCAACCAGATCAAGATGCGTTATAAGTCAATTGTGTATTTCACGCCGGGTCAGCAAGGTCAAAAAATGTGTCATGGCGTTGAAGCCAAAAATTCTGTTCAACCGCGCGTGTTCAACCGCGCGTGTTCAACCGCGCGTGTTCAACCGCGCGTGTTTTTTTTTCCTGGTTACTAGGAAGTAACGACATAAACATGCGGCGCTTGTGAGAAATTGATACAGGGTACGGACAAAATGGAGGGGAAATCGAAAAATTCAGAATTTGGGCTTCAAATTGATACCTAATATACCCAATTAAACCATCTTTACGCATTCATATAATCCAAGACAAAGTAGCGTATTTGCGTAATGTGAATTTACTGTGAAAATAGCCGTATTTCGGCTCCATAAAACTTTTGCGTTTTATGTATAAACAAGATATATGGGCGCTTGATAGAATGCTTGTTATCGAGGTGAGAATCGTATGTTTTTTGTTTTTCGTGTTTATTTTGCATTTAGCTGAAATATAAAATTTAGTGTGTCAACTTTTTGACAAACCACCATGTTGAATATGAATATGTGTACTTTTATGTAGAAACCGCAGCGCATGATATGCGGCCATCAATAAGATGTGTTTGCGCTTCTTAGATTCCTAATTGTCAAGGTATTAAGAACCCTGATATAATGTTTTTCGCGTTTGTCCTATTCCGCTGCTATTTCCCCAGATAAAAAGATGTTGTTTAGTCGATAAATGATTCAGTCGACTTCCAGCCATGTAATAAGCTGTATTGTTTATATTAGTAGCTTTACGTAATATTAGTGAAAAATGCTGAGTGTTATGAAAGCTAAGAAGGCACAGAACGTACGCGTTGCTTGCAGCAGTGAAATCTGTCTTTAAAAAAGAAATCCGACTAAAACAGCAGAAAGTACGACTGTACGAAGGTTTAAGTCAAAGTTAGGCGCATTTTTATAGTGTAATATATAAAGCAGACAGACACTTAACCTGTGACCGTTCACTGACATTGTTTACATTTTTGGTTATGCGTGTATTTGCATTTTAAGCGAGCATAACTTTATTCCTATATTTACTATAATTCATTCAGAGTGTGTATTAACATACAACATTAATGCTTCATGATGTTTAAGTAATAACTAGAGTATGAAGCTTAATTTAGATGAGTTAAGCAAATGTTCAAATGCTAACATTTCAAATGAATCTCAGATATTTATACTGTACATGAATTTCGATGTGCTAGTTGGCCTAGTTTATGCAGCCTGAATACTTGTAAAACTGGTACAAAATGTTCTTAACCTATGCAGTGACTGTGTACATTTCCTGGTATCTGTATACTTGACACAGACAGCGTCATCTAAGATACCAAAAGAGGTAGAACCACCGCTTTAATACGCCGTATGGAAATGCATAATATATAAAAGCTTTAGGCCAAGGGAACAGAACAGCAGGTGTTGTACTTTGCACATGCAATACATGCAATCTAATGTGAGAGTCTAAAGAGATTATTTGCACACTGTCTTGACAGTGACAGTGCGCAATTCATCTCTTTTGAATAGGCACTTCATCACACTCATCACACTGTGGATAAGTGGCATCGTCATCATCACATCCATCCACAGCAGCACCGCAGTAGATGCATGCATCCTCATACTCGCACGCATAATACAATTTCTCCATGTGATCCCCACAATCATGATCCTTCACCATCACATTCATGCCCGGAAGATCAAGATCATCTGCATTATAAAAATATAAATTTAATTGATATTAAGGAAAATCTGAAAAACGTTTTTTAAATTTCCTGATAGTCATATGAATATCAATATTCCAATATGACAGTACATCACCCACCTAGCATCATGCCACATGTGTAATCTACATCTTTAAATGCATCTTGTAATTGCTTCACCTTCTGCTTATTAAGTTTTCGTTTTGAGAAAATGAGTCTCCACTTGTTACACTCTGTACACTGCACCATTGTGTTCGTATTTTTCGCATGCTGCACAGAAGGAGAGAAGCCCATCTTCTGTCTGGCTGTTTTTGGTCTTGTCTGTTTGCTGGGTCGGTTCTAGACAAATGAAGAACATGGTACAGATTACCCATCATGTTATACTTCATGAAAATTGATATAAACTGCTACCATAATATTTTATAATTTTAAAAGAAAATCTTTACTACCTCTTCAGTTGTAGTTTTGTATACCTCCTTGAATGACTTATAATGACCATCACCAGCAGGCTGAGGGAAGGGTAGTGTGCCAACCTCAATGCTTCTATTATCCCGCAGCGGCCTAAAACACTAGTTTGTTTAGTGTTTTGCTTGCCTAAAACACTAAAATGTTAATTATACTTGCAGGTTTAGCATTCTTTACTGCTTGGCTAGAACAACTCACCTGCAGATAGTGCATCCTGCTTTCCCACACTTCTTAATCTGGAAACAATAGTGCCCCTGGATACAACAGTGGTTGAGGAACTTAGTCAAGTTTTCCAGATTTTTGACATCTTTATTTGTAGTCTTCCCACGCTGAATTGAATAATTTAAAAATGACAGAAAAAAATTGTGGGGATGTTGGCTATAATAATAATTGCACATTGTATGATGCAGAAACAATGTTTATGTGCAAGTACCTGCAATCGGTTCTCTATTTCCAGACATCTATCCCACAAAGCCTGAATATCATCTTCTGAAGCTGGAGAAAAGGTTTGAAAGGGCTTGTCCTTTAGTTTCATCCGACCCATCTGGCTATTGAGCAGATCAATAGGGAAACTCAGAGATTCTTTCAGTTCGTCCTGGAGCTCAACCTCGGTGATTTTATCCCTTAATTCTTTCACACTTGAGGCTTTTGCTGAAGAGCAAAAGAGTGTACGAAAATGTTAGTAACGGTGAAATTCTATGCAGGCAATTGATTACTATTTACCTTAACCTAACAATTTTCATTGCATGAACATGATTTATGTGAAATGTTATTGTTTAAGAATATAGTATGATACTCTTGAATTACATGGGGTTTTTTTTCAATACAAACCTGCTAAAAAACTAAATATACCTGTACAGATGTAAATGGATATTTAAAACATTGTTACTCACCTGTGGCCTTTTCAAAGAGCTCACTCATCTTATGACGCATTAGCCCAATGCCCTGAAGACCAGTGTTCACAATGCTCATGACTCTTTCCACTGGATTGGCCCATGAATTGCTGGGTGCAGTTCGAAAAGCAACCAAAACATCCAGATCAAGGCTGAGGAACAGGGAAATATATGCCAATTTGACCGACATATATGTGCAACGATGGTCTGGTCCTCCATCGGTGTATATTAAAAGCACTGGTTGGACATCTAAGGTGAATGGTTAACCTTGTAGTGAAACAAACTTCAGCTTTTAAATAAAATAAACATAACCTATATGTACATACCTCCGTAAGACTTCAGGATGCTTTGCAGCTCAGTTGCATGTCTCAGGGGACTGGATGGCTGTAAAACGGAGTCCTTAAAGCCAATAAACACATCACCACGGTAGAAGCTAGAATTGACGTCTTCAGGGATATCAATCTGCAAAAACAGTATAGGTACAAAACAAGACATGCTCAAGACTGAGTGTACTTGAAAAGCTAGATTTACGCATACAGATAGAAGAGTGGAATAGTTCGCAACAACTTTATACACAAAGTAAATCTAAATTACTTACTATAAAGTTAACTGAAGGTGTCAGTGTGCATTTGGTAAAATCATTGTCTCCAACTGCCATTACTTGGTTGGCACCAACAATTACTTGTTTTCCTCTCTCAGCTGCAGCAATCGGGTATGAAGGTTCACCTACTTTAATCTTGTGTTTGTCATCCATGCTTACAAGGGTGACAATGGATCTGTGTTCGATAGCCATCTCTCTTAGGTATCTCCATGCAGCTGCGCAGTAATGGGCATCTACATGATTCACACGCACCTATTAAAGAAAATATGACATTTGCGAGTGGTTATAGTAAATTCATAAGCACATCATTTGGTGATTTGGTTACACATGAATGTTAAATCAACTATTAGACGTTTGACTATACACATAATATACTAGTACCTGTCTTTTTTGCACCATCATCTTTATTCTCATGTTACCCTTATAGTATTTAGCAGTGTTTGCTAAGGGGTTCACTGGTTGAAATTGGTATCGGAACCATTTGGTTGATGGTATTGCTGTACCTACATGAATAAATAACAGTTAATTTATGTTAAATCACACTGGCTTGAATTGTGAAAGGAAAAAAGGGACTGGGTTATTTTCTGAGGCAACCATTGGGTGCATTTTCCACCTATACCATCAAAGGTACTTGCTATGTTAAACATACCTTCTGGCACTCTTTCCTTGACTCTGTCATGGAGGTCACGGATACTGACAGCCTTAGCAAGGTAAAGCTGTTCTCCATGTCTCCTTTCTTGGCAGGCAACCCCAACGTCTTCTGCTAAATACTTCTCTGCTTCTTTGAAGAAAGCAGTAAAAGTATCGCTCTTTCTTTCTTTGGGCTGGTGGCGCAGATCAGCCAGGATACCAGGCTCCTCACACAGCATAGCATATTGAAACCTGTCATCAACTTGCTTCTCCGTTAGAGATGTGGCAGCTGACTGGTCACTTGTCAACGTGCGAAATATATTCCTCAGAGTAACAGGATTTGTTACAAAGCCATAGGCGTTGGAAAATTCACGTTTGGTTATGCGGCGAATATATGTCGGCATCTCCTCTTTAATCCTCAATATGAGTTGTGTGCATTTCTCTAATAAGGCACCAGATGATTCATTTGGCATCAATTTCCAAATGAAGTGATAACTAGGCTTGTTACCGCCAATGTGATGTGTGTACAGAACACACTTAACTGAAAGTCCATCTGTCCTCAACAGTTCTATGATATCATATATGCGTTTCCTATCCAAACCAGGTTTAAGGCACTGCCTCACTTGGATGGGTTGATAGTTATCTGATTGTTTCACTTGATTATCCAATCTCACAAGCATGGCACTAATGCTCCCACCTTTTTTCACTGGCAACTCCTTCACCTTGGTTTCCTTCTCAAGTCGAGATTCAATGCTTGGCACTGTCAACTGGGACAACAGAACCCTTTTGCTCTGCACCTTCCTCTTCAATATAAAAGCCTCAACGACCTCCAACATCTGATGTAACTCAATTTTAATGGGTGCCCAAGGCATCCGATCCATGCAGGACAGTGCCTGAATAACTTCCCGAACATCAATGGACAACTTTGAGAGCTTCTGCTCTGAGAGATTTTCTAGCTTTCTCTTGCGATGTTTTGTTTGCTCTGGCTGGTTGAACCCAGAAAATCTCTCCCCAAAGTTCTTGGGAAACTTTAGGTGTAAAGGCAACTCATTTTCAATCTTTGTGTATTGCCCATCCAGGTACCATAGCAAGTCACCCAACTTGTTCACAAATGAAGTGGCTATGTCAATATTGGTTCCAGCGAACTTACACCCCTTCTCAGCAAAGAAATTGAGGATGCTATTTTTAAGCTTCTCCCTCTGGTTTTTTGGATGCTCCACAGGTTTAAGTCTCTGTTCGGCAACATTTTTGGCTGCAGACATCATAACCTGAAATGCACACATAGCAGGTCTTGGTGCTGGTGGCTGACATTCTTCACAATCTGCTTTATGGTGCACCATCAACGTAAAGAACTTCATATCAAAATTTTTCACAACATCAATCACATCTGTGTCGGCATTTCCAAGAATTTCATCAATGGAGGTCATGCTCGATGTTACCCTGGCCTCAACAAGGTCATAATTCTTGCAAGCGATTTTCAAGCCAGCACGAATTGATGGATACACCCCATTCATGAAATCTACCCATATCTCTCCATATGTATACTGAGTTTTTATAGTATCAAGTGGAACCAAGACAAACTTCCATGGTAGCAACACATCTTTTTTGTCATCAGTTACCCGAAAGACACATTGTTTCCCCACCATGAGGACTGTATTAAATAGAAATATATACATTGCAAATCAGATAAAAGCCTTCATGTGTTACACACATACTATACACAGTGGTTAATTTATTTATAAATATAAAATATTAATATGTTTAAACACACTAGTTTCCAGGACATAAAAGCGAATCTGACCAGTGATCAAATCAAAATTTAATATAAATACAATCTCTTTCAGTGTTCTTTTAATCTCAACCATCAACACTTTTGTGCAGCATCCTTTTATCATTTCGGGCTTTCCTTGTGTTTTAGAACATTCTTTTTTAAAACAACAATTTTGAATAGGTTT
Organism: Dendronephthya gigantea; assembly: GCF_004324835.1. Taxonomy (NCBI): domain Eukaryota; kingdom Metazoa; phylum Cnidaria; class Anthozoa; order Malacalcyonacea; family Nephtheidae; genus Dendronephthya; species Dendronephthya gigantea. Next base: position 18,679 of record NW_021163185.1, on the reverse strand, counting down.
ATACAATATGAGAATATATCGCAAAACGTTCTGGTGCCCATATTTGTAGAGGAATTAAATGCTTTTGTTTTGTAAACGTATTAAATATAAATCATAAGTATATATGTATTTTATCTATATAGATTGGCATGCTGTAATGCTGTACTCATTTCCATATATAAATATTCATACCTGCTCTGTCAGAAGTCTGAAAATTTCTTCGTCATGCCAGGATTTCTTCGTCACGCCATTGGCGATTCAATGTGTTAAAATTTGCATATGAACTACGAGGACTCGGGAATTTCCGAGTGTACCGAACAAATGCCGAACGATCATCGGCGATGCTGCCATTTTAAATCGAAGATTTCATTTATAATATCTAGATCTGTTGTTTTAAAATATATTTGAAAGTTTCCATGTGTAGAATTAAAAATAATGACAAATAATGAAAATTTTTAAGAATAATGAAAAATTGTTGCGGTAGTTGCAAGCATATGCGGGCGGTGGACGGTAAACTGAATCTACAGTTCCCTTGGCCTTAGCATATCGCGCGCAAATTCGATGACCCATGCACGGCTTGTGAAGTTTCTGCCTATATATCATCCATAGATTCACCAATCTTATCCAAACTGAAACTTCAGAAGCAAGCATCGGCTCAGTACGAATATTGGTACCAGAAAGTACATCTAAATTGTTCTCTGGACCTTTGATTAAGAGGCATCTTCTATATATTAATTCAAGGGATGCGAGAGCTTCGCATTGAAATTTTGCTGCGTCAATTGTGCCATCACACCAATTAAACAATTCCAACGATTCATTTAAAACACTGTTAAATGAACTGGGATTATTTTCGGTAGAAATAGCATCATCTTTGTCAAAAGAAACGGCTTCAATACCCTCGTCAACAGTGAAGCGTTCTTGGCTTGACGCCATTTTCAAATTTGTTTACTTTTTGACGAACTACCGCAGAGCGATATAGCTTAGTAGCGCTGACGCTCATGAGACATTTTTCGGAGTTGCTGAATTTGAGTCGCGTAATTTGATATGTCAATGACCTGGTCGACGTCAGCAGCGGGTCGTATATGAGCGACATAATTGAAATGAAGTAATTTATTTGTGTAGGGGACAACTTAGCTGTCATAGTGCGCTGGGTTAATTTAGACATTCGTTAACATGTAACGATATCTATATTACTATTACTGGCATTTCAAGGAGCTAAGAATAAGAAAAATATTTCGACATTAATTCAGTGGCGTAACTAGATTGAAATTTGGGGGGTGAGTATTCATATATTTAATGCTGCCGGACGGATTACACTTGCAAGTGCAATAGCTTAAAATACAGCTCCGTCGGGTAGAACTGAGTATATGAATATTCACCTCCACTACAACGCTGCATAAATTACATAAAATAAAATAAAGAGGAATTTCGTTTTCTCTTTACAGGCACCATTGCACCCACTACTAATCCAGGTAATAAATAATTGGTACTCAATGTTGATGTTTCACTGCCCAGTCGCGGTTATTCGACAAATGGCGCTATCCACCGAATAGCAAGTTTTTCGATCGATCTATAAATTATTTTTGTTGATTAATATCTAAACTTTTATTAATCTTTTAAACATTTTTGTGCTGCTTGAAATAATATTATCTAGAAGACAGAGGTCACGGAAGATCGTTAACATCAGGGCAAATATTTATATAGCGTAAAAACAATCAATTTCATAAGGAACTAATATTGCCAAACATGAATATATGAATAATGCCCCCCCCCCGACACTAACGACACCAGAGGAATCTTGTCCGAAGGTCCGAAATAGTTAAAAAGACATCACGCTGAGAGATTGTCAACATATCGGTCAAAAAATTGTCAGAGCAACAAAAAGCATCCTGGGAAAGCGATAAGAATTTGTTCCAAACTGGACAAAGAAAAATTTCTGATACAAACCGCTATATTCTCTCTTTTTCATCCCGCTTCAAAATTTATTTGCAGCCATTTAGATTTATGGCGCAAATCAAAAGACAATCCGTGGTTCGTGCATGGAGAGAGAAGGTCAGAAAAATGTTACCAATTTGTAAAAAATTAAGTTTATTTGTTTTTTTTATAGGCAACGCAACAAGACCTTCTAACACATCTAGTCCAGGTAAAATCATCAATCTTTTTCTTGAAAATTGAACAGAGCTAGTAAAATTTTAGCTTTTATAAATTGTCTTCTTTGTATATTATGCTGTGCCGTCGTTTCACCTGTTTGGCGAATTAACAGCTGACAAAAATTATACGGAGATTATAATCTTTGAGAGTGCAAAATATATTTTTTATTTACAGATACGACGCCTTCTTATACATCAAGTCGAGGTAAAATTAATATCCAAGATATGAACTGATTGATAAAATTTAATCCAAAAAGGCGACACCTATTTAGTCTGAACTGATTTCAAACGCTGGCAGTATAATTATTATACCGATTCCAAGAATATACGCGTGTCTAGAGTTGCCGTAATCTATATTACCATTACTGGCATTTCAAGGAGCTAAGAATAAGTAAAATATTTCGACATAAATTCAGTGGCGTAACTAGAACGAAATTTGGGGGTGAGTGTTCATTATTTAATTCAGCCGGATGGATTACACTTGAAAGTCCAACAGCTTAAAATACAGCCCCGTCGGGTAGAACTGAATATTTGCATATTCACCTCTCCTACGCCGCTGCATAAATTACATAAAATAAAATATGGAAGAACTTCGTTTTCTCTTTACAGGCACCATTCCACCCACTACTAATCCAGGTAATGAATAATTGGTAGTGAATTTTGATGTTTCACTGCCCAGCCGCGTTTATTCGACGGATATAGCGCTCTCCACCGAAATTAAAAGCGGGTTTTTCAAACGATCTAAATTATACTTGTTGGTTAATACCTAATGTTTTATTTCTTTTTTAAACATTTTTTCGCACAATCAATAATTGTCTAGTAGATGCAGGGGCCACGGAAGATTGGAAACTGGAGGCCAAATATTTATATATTCATTTCAGCTGACGATAAAAAAAACAATTTCGTAGGAAACTAATATTGCTAACCCGAAAATATGAATAATTTTTCCCCCCCGCGAACCTAACGATCTTTCGTGGCCCCTGCTATGTAAAGGAATATCCAGCCTTCGTACATGCATGCAATCCGCCGTAGGTGTTGGCTAATAAAGATTTAATCGTCCATAGTTGACACATTTTTCTCAGCAGTTCTTCGCTTGAATTTGATATCTTTTTTATTTCGTTGAAGTTAAGACAAAAATTAACCCTTAGCATGACTGTTACAAGACTCACAAGGAATCCATAGTTTCCAATTGCAGTCATAATTAAATAGTATACAAACTAAAACAAAATAAGTTGATGGGAGAATAATTATACTAATTTATTTCTTCACAGCGAAAAACATTCCACGAAATTTTACGACATCAGCGCCAGGTAACAGTACCTATTAGTAATATTATTAACGATGCATATTCGAAAACAGGGCTTTGCATTGCGTTTTCATTATTTTTTGCATTGAGGAATAAGAAACTAATATTGCCGAACATGAAGATATGAATAATTGCTCCCTACCTCAATTAATGCTCTTTTGCCCCTATATAGGTCTAGGCTAATTCAAGTTTGAACATGTTCCTATTTACTATTCTATAATAATAAATAATCGGCGATAAATTCCACTTTGCTCTATCCTTCAATAAGTTTGTGTGAATAATATTTCCAGAATTATGCGGCGAAAGTCAACTGTATCCTCCTGGAAAACTCACAAGCCCTCTTTATCCCCTTTCATACCCTCACTACATGGATTGCAGTTGGACCATTTCCAGCACCAATGGAAGAAAAATTTTACTACAGTTTACTTCATTCTTGGTAGGCTACTTTTACCTAATTTATTGCTCCTCCGGCCCTGTTTGGGAGAAAAAAACCTTAGCGACATAACATGTTTTTGTTCGAATAATTTCATCGTTGTATCATTTTTATCCCGAAACACTGCTTACGCGTCAGCTAGTGTATCGTTCCACTTTCCCCGCTCAGTCGTAAACTTTATCAATATTCTTGTACGTTTGCATAGTAACATCATGCAAATATGTTTATATCAATATTCTTTTCCTAAATATTGATCTTCATCCACTAACGTTTTTGCGATATTTCCCCCATCTTGCTTTATCAGTGCGATTAACGTTCAAGTTTTGTCGAACGAGATATGTTAATTCGCTCGCAGTTCAATTGAAAATTAAACTGTTTAATTAATTCAAAGAACAGAGGCGTTGCAAGCTTTATAAGCGGGGGGGAGCATACCCACGTAATCGTTTTCTAAATAGCTTATTCATTTCTTTTCAAATTGATTTTTTTTACAGTCAGTGAACATAAATATATCAAAGAAAAAAATATGCCCCGCTTATAGGTTTGGCATCAAGAAGTAGTTGATCTACTGGGCTGATAATTTTAGTACTCTAAATGTCCAGATTTTTTTATAAAAACTATTTCCTTTTCTCGAAAAGGGAAAATATTTTTTAATATCCTAGTCCTAGAACAGTTCAAGATTAAAATTCTTTTATTCTTGCTAATTATTTACTTCTTATTAACCGAGGCGAAATCTTTACCGAGAAATATCGGACCGAGGTCTTTTTGAACGGAACGAGCTCGAAGACCAAGGTTTGTTCAAAAATATCGAAGACCGATATTTCTCGCGATAAAGATGCAGCAAACGAGGTTAATAAAATATTTATTATATGGCATAAGGCATATATTTGCACTTGAAACAAACAAGAAATGCATGAATTCGTATTATTAGCCTGGTACGCAGTGATAAAAACAAAAACAAAACATTAAATTATTTGGGTTACGTAAACTCGGCCTAAACTGTCTGGGTTAAGTTTTTCTATGGTCGTTTAAGTCGTTTAGCTTAAAAGGCTTATAAGTTCAAAGTGGAAAACAAAATTATCTTTTTATCGGACAACTGCATGAGGGGAAATATTATGATATAAATAGCTGAATTTAGCTCCATTTCACCGGAAGTGACGATTCCAATATAATTATTGGATGAGGGAGCGCAGGGTATCCGAAATGTTCAGGCAGAGGTCAATGTCAGTATATCCTAGATAACTTGCAAAAGCCGACTTGAATAATTGTCTTATTATTCATTGAATTTCGAAAAAAAAACAAGCCTTTTCATAGCAAATTTCATTGTGTAGAAAAGATAACAAGCTGGCGCGACAAATACCCTCAACAGAAAAAAACGAGAACATTCAAAAATATCCGTACACTTTGAGCTAATCAGCAGACGATTGCACTATCAATTGAATATTAGCAATCTTTCATTGACTGAACTTAGATTCGTAGAATGTATAGTTTAAACCGTTAAACAGTTTAAAAATCAATTTAATTCGTATGTGCAAAATTGACAAATAATTTACAAAAAATGCATGACGTTTTAGCTGGAAGGTAGTTACAGTTGTGGATTTGACTATTTGGAAGTTTATGATGGAGATTCAGCAAATACGACGAAACTGGGCAGATTCTGTGGAAACCAATTACCAAGAAGCCTGGTATCATCTGGACTCAAATTCTTCATCGTGTTTCACTCGGATTATAGCGTGTCAGCACCGGGATTTGTTCTGAACTATTCAACACCATTAGGTAAGAAATAAGTTTCAAAATAATATCGGCAAGAAAATTATAACTTATAAAAGTTTGTTCTATTTCTGCTCGTAAGAAAATTAGGGTTAAGAACAAACAGACTGACATCTGAGTCAGAGTAACTGCCTGGTAAGTAAAATTGAAGTATTCTAAAAATGCATGTCTATGTAAATATTATATTTTAGATGTAAATGAATGTTACTTTGAAACACACAACTGCGCTATTGGAGCGTCATGTGTCAATACGAATGAATCGTTTTACTGCATTTGTGAAAACGGTTATACCGGAGATGCGTAACCTGCACAGGTTTACATCTTTATACTAATTATTTGCATGGTATTTGGTAATATTTTGCAAAAAAAGTGACGAGGATAATTCATAATTCCCTTGCAATATAATTTCCTCTTTTTGGTTAAAAAAACATAGATTAACCGTTCAAAATATGGGAGTTTATGTTTTTATATTGTAATATCTTAGATATCAATGAATGTGAACTTGGAATTGATAACTGTCATTCTCAAGCATCATGTCGCAATACCAATCCCAATCCCCATGTTTTCCCCGACCCCACCCCACTGGTAAAAATCCTCTGTTTAAAAAAACATTGATCAAAAACATGTCGTGAACTAAAGCAATTTTATTTGTATTCAGTAACTTTTCATTTCTGTATTCTGTGAACCTTTGATGAGTGCGAATACATATTTTGCATGTTATTTGAATATCAGGCGACTGATTTCCAGTCACATTTATGGCGCAAATTAAAAGACAATCCGTGGTTCGTGAAAGGAGAGAGAAGGTCAGAAAACTCTTACCAATTTTAGAAAATTTCAGTTATTTTATTTTCTTTATAGGCAACGCGACAAGACCTTCTAATACATCTAATCCAGGTAAAATCATCAATCTTTTTCTTAAAAATTGAACTAAGCGAACTTTTAGCTTTTGTAGATGGTGTTCTTTGTATAATATGCTGTTAAGTCGTTTTCATTGTTTGGCAAATAACATATGACAAAAATTAAACGGTAATTACAATCTTTAAGGATGTGCAAAAAATAAAATATTTCATAATAACAGATACGACGCCCTCTTATACATCAAGTCGAGCAAAATTAATATCTAAGATATGAACTGATCGATAAAATTTGATCTAAAAAAGGCAACACTTATTTTGTTTGAACTGATTTCAAACGCTTGCAGTATAATTGTACCGATTGCAGTATATACTGGCAGCGATAAGCAAGGATAATAAACTTAATAATCTTCAACACGACCAAGATGCTATAAGGCACTTGTGTATTTGAGTTACGTAATTTGACATTTCATGCAATGACCTGGTCGACGTCAGCAGCGGGTCGTATGAGGGACATAATTGAAATGAAATAATCCATAGGTTAATTGAGTTATTCGTTAACATGTAATCTATATCATTATTACTGGCCTTTCAAGGAGCTAAGCATAAGAAAAATATTTCGACATAAATTCAGTGGCGTAACTAGAACGAAATTTGTGGGGTGAGCTACTGCCGGGTATAGAACTGAATATACAAATATTCACCTCCCCTACGCCGCCGCATAAATTACATAAAAAAATACATGGATGAATTTCCTTTTCTCTTAACAGGCACCATTCCACCCACTACTAATCCAGGTAATAACTAATTGGTACTCAATGTTGATATTTCACTGCCCAGATGCGGTTATCCGACGAATAGCAGGTTTTTCAATCGATCAAATCGATTCAAATTAACCCTTAGCATGATTGTCAGAAACAAACCATGCATTCAATAAAGCTTTAGGTCCGTTTCGCATTGCAACGAATCGCGCGTAAAATGAATCGATGAGATATAAAGATTAAAGATTTACCACGTTTTGCTACGATACTTAAACAAGGAAAAACTCCACATTTCGCTACGATACGACTGCAGATGTGTAAAACAGTTTTTAGAAGAATATTCGATGTCGAAAAGATTGTACAAACTAACATTGTTAATTTTTTTATAGTTGATACAAAAATTAAGTTTGACAGCTCTTCGCTTCTCTAACATAATCTTTTCGGCCCTTGCTTGCCGTTTTTTATCCCGTTTCAAAATTTATTTGCAGCCAGTTACATTTATGGCACACATTTACATTTAGATACATTTATTTTGTTTATAGGCAACGCGACCAGATCTTCTAATACATCTAATCCAGGTAAAATCATCAATCTTTTTCTTGAAAATTAAGCTGAGCGAACTGCGAATTTTTAGCGTTTAAAAATGGTCTTCTTTGTATACTAAGCTGTTAAGTTGTTTCACTTCTTTAGCTAATTAAGAGGTGAAAGAATTTAAACAGTGATTATAAACTTTGAGAATGTAAAAAAATATATTTTTTATTAACAGATACGACGCCTTCTTATACATCAAGTCCAGGTAAAAATAATATCTAAGATATGAACTGATCGATAAAATTTAATCAAAAAAAGGCAACACTTATTTTATTTGAACTGATTTCAAACGCTTGCAATATAATTATACCGGTTGCAGTATATACTGGCAGCGATGAGCAAAGGGATAATAACCTTAATGGTCTTCAACCCGACCAAGATGCTATAAGGCACGTGTGTATTTGAGTTAAGTAATTTGACATTTCATGCATTGACCTGATCGACGTCAGCAGTGGGTGGTTTGAGGGACATAATTGAAATGAAATAATCCATAGGGTAATTGGGTTATTCGTTATCATGAAACGATATCTATATTACTATTACTGCCATTTCGAGGAGCTAGGAATAGGAAAAATATTTCGGCATAAATTCAGTGGCGTAACTAGAAAGAAATTCCGGGGTGAGTCTCCGTCTGGTAGAACTGAATATATGAATATTCACCTTCCCTACGCCGCTGCATAAATTACAAAAAATAAAATATGGAAGAATTTCCTTTTCCCTTTACAGGCACCATTCCACCAACTACTAATCCAGGTAATAAATAATTGGTACTCAATGTTGATATTTTACTGCCCAGATGCGGTTATCCGACGAATAGCAGGTTTATCAATGGATCAAATCGATTCAAATTAACCCTTAGCATGATTGTCAGAAACAAACCATGCATTCAATAAGGCTTTAGGTCCGTTTCGCATTGCAACGAATCGCGCGTAAAATGAATCGATGAGATATAAAGATTAAAGATTCACCACGCTTTGCTACGATACTTAAACAAGGAAATACGCCACATTTCGCTACGATACGACTGCAGATGTGTAAAACAGTTTTTAGAAGAATATTCGATGTCGAAAAGATTGTAGAAACTAACATTATTATTTTTTCTATAGTTGATACAAAAATTAAGTTTGACAGCTCTTCGCTTCTTTAACATAATCTTTTCGGCCCTTGCTTGCCGTTTTTTATCCCGTTTCAAAATTTATTTGCAGCTAGTTACATTTATGGCACACATTTACATTTACATACATTTATTTTCTTTATAGGCAACGCGACAAGATCTTCTAATACATCAAATCCAGGTAAAATCATCAATCTTTTTCTTGAAAATTAAGCTGAGCGAACTGCGAATTTTTAGCGTTTAAAAATGGTCTTCTTTGTATACTAAGCTGTTAAGTTGTTTCACTTCTTTAGTTAATTAACAGATGAAAGAATTTAAACAGTGATTATAATCTTTGAGAATGGAAAAAAAAATATTTTTTATTAACAGATACGACGCCTTCTTATACATCAAGTCCAGGTAAAATTAATATCTAAGATATGAACTGATCGATAAAATTTGATCTAAAAAAGGCAACACTTATTTTGTTTGAACTGATTTCAAACGCTTGCAATATAATTATACCGGTTGCAGTATATACTGGCAGCGATGAGCAAAGGGATAATAAACTTAATGGTCTTCAACCCGACCAAGATGCTATAAGGCACGTGTGTATTTGAGTTAAGTAATTTGACATTTCATGCAATGACCTGGTCGACGTTAGCAGCGAGTCGTATACGAGGGACATAATTGAAATGAAATAATCCATAGGTTAATTGAGTTATTCGTTAACATGTAATCTATATTATTATTACTGGCCTTTCAAGGAGCTAAGCATAAGAAAAATATTTCGACATAAATTCAGTGGCGTAACCAGAACGAAATTTGTGGGGTGAGTCACTGTCGGGTATAGAACTGAATATATAAATATTCACCTCCCCTACGCCGCCGCATAAATTACATAAAAAAATACATGGATGAATTTCCTTTTCTCTTAACAGGCACCATTCCACCCACTACTAATCCAGGTAATAAATAATTGGTACTCAATGTTGATATTTCACTGCCCAGATGCGGTTATCCGACGAATAGCAGGTTTTTCAATCGATCAAATCGATTCAAATTAACCCTTAGCATGATTGTCAGAAACAAACCATGCATTCAATAAGGCTTTAGGTCCGTTTCGCATTGCAACGAATCGCGCGTAAAATGAATCGATGAGATATAAAGATTAAAGATTCACCACGTTTTGCTACGATACTTAAACAAGGAAATACGCCACATCTCGCTACGATACGACTGCAGATTTGTAAAACAGTTTTTAGAAGAATATTCGTTGTCGAAAAGATTGTACAAACTAACATTATTAGTTAGGTATATAGTTGATACAAAAATTAAGTTTGACAGCTCTTCGATTCTTTAACATAATCTTTTCGGCCCTTGTTTGCCGTTTTTTATCCCGTTTCAAAATTTATTTGCAGCCAGTTACGTTTATGGCACACATTTACATTTACATACATTTATTTTCTTTATAGGCAACGTTACAAGATCCTCTAATACATCTAATCCAGGTAAAAACATCAATCTCAGTTTTCTTGAAATTTAAGGTGAGCGAACAGCGAATTTTTAGCGTTTAAAAATGGTCTTCTTTGTATACTAAGCTGTTAAGTTGTTTCACTTGCTTGGCTAATTAACAGCTGACAGAATTTAAACAGTGATTATAATCTTTGAGAATGTAAAAAAAAAAAATTTTTTATTAACAGATACGACGCCTTCTTATACATCAAGTCCAGGTAAAATTAATATCTAAGATATGAACTGATCGATAAAATTTAATCCAAAAAAGGCAACACTTATTTTGCTTGAACTGATTTCAAACGCTTGCAATATAATTATACCGGTTGCAGTATATACTGGCAGCGATGAGCAAAGCGATAATAAACTTAATGGTCTTCAACCCGACCAAGATGCTATAAGGCACGTGTGTATTTGAGTTAAGTAATTTGACATTTCATGCATTGACCTGATCGACGTCAGCAGCAGGTCGTTTGAGGGACATAATTGAAATGAAATAATCCATAGGGTAATTGGGTTATTCGTTATCATGAAACGATATCTATATTACTATTACTGCCATTTCGAGGAGCTAAGAATAGGAAAAATATTTCGGCATAAATTCAGTGGCGTAACTACAAAGAAATTCCGGGGTGAGTCTCCGTCTGGTAGAACTGAATAAATGAATATTCACCTTCCCTACGCCGCTGCATAAATTACATAAAATAAAATATGGAAGAATTTCCTTTTCCCTTTACAGGCACCATTCCACCAACTACTTATCCAGGTAATAAATAATGGCGCTATCCACCGAATAGGAGGTTTTTCGAACTGTCTAAATTATTTTGGTTGATTAATATCTAAACTTTTATTAATTTTTTAAACATTTTTGTGCTGCTTGAAAAAGTTAATATCTATGTAGAAGACAGAGAGCACGGAAGATCGTTAACACGAGGGCAATTATTTATATAGCGTAAAAACAATCAATTTCATAAGGAACTAATATTGCCAAACATGAATATATGACTAATTTCCCCCCCCCCCCCGACACTAACGACACCAGAGGAATCTTGTCCGAAGGTCCGAATTAGTTAAAAAGATATGACCCTGAGAGATTGTCAACATATCGGTCAAAAAATTGTCAGAGCAACAAAAAGCATTCTGGGAAAGCGATAAGAATTTGTTCCAAACTGGACGCAGAAAAACTTCTAATACAAACCGCTATATTCTCTCTTTTTTATCCCGCTTCAAAATTTATTTGCAGCCATTTAGATTTATGGCGCAAATCAAAAGACAATCCGTGGTTCGTGCATGGAGAGAGAAGGTCAGAAAAATGTTACCAATTTGTAAAAAATTCAGTTTATTTGTTTTTTTTATAGCTAACGCAACAAGACCTTCTAATACATCTAGTCCAGGTAAAATCATCAATCTTTTTCTTGAAAATTGAACAGATCTAGTAAAATTTTAGCTTTTTTAAATTGTCTTCTTATTATATTATGCCGTGCCGTCGTTTCACTTGTTTGGCAAATTAACAGCTCACAAAAATTATACGGAGATTATAATCTTTGAGAATGCAAAAATATATTTTTTATTCACAGATACGACGCCTACTTTTACATCAAGTCCAGGTAAAATTAATATCTAAGATATGAACTGATCGATAAAATTTAATCCAAAAAAGGCAACACTTATTTTGTTTGAACTGATTTCAAACGCTTGCAATATAATTATACCGGTTGCAGTATATACTGGCAGCGATGAGCAAAGGGATAATAAACTTAATGGTCTTCAACCCGACCAAGATGCTATAAGGCACTTGTGTATTTGAGTTACGTAATTTGACATTTCATGCATTGACCTGATCGACGTCAGCAGCGGGTCGTTTGAGGGGCATAATTGAAATGAAATAATCCATAGGGTAATTGGGTTATTCGTTATCATGAAACGATATCTATATTACTATTACTGCCATTTCGAGGAGCTAAGAATAGGAAAAATATTTCGGCATAAATTCAGTGGCGTAACTAGAAAGAAATTCGGGGGTGAGTCTCCGTCTGGTAGAACTGAATATATGAATATTCACCTTCCCTACGCCGCTGCATAAATTACATAAAATAAAATATGGAAGAATTTCCTTTTCCCTTTACAGGCACCATTCCACCAACTACTAATCCAGGTAATAAATAATGGCGCTATCCACCAAATAGGAGGTTTTTCAAATTGTCTAAATTATTTTGGTTGATTAATATCAAAACTTTTATTAATTTTTTAAACATTTTTGTGCTGCTTGAAAAAGTTAATAATTATCTAGGAGACAGAGGTCACGGAAGATCGTTAACATCAGGGCAAATATTTATATAGCGTAAAAACAATCAATTTCATAAGGAACTAATATTGCCAAACATGAATATATGAATAATTGCCCCCCCCCCCGACACTAACGACAAAAGAGGAATCTTGTCCGAAGGTCCGAAATAGTTAAAAAGATATCACGCTGAGAGATTGTCAACATATCGGTCAAAAAATTGTCAGAGCAACAAAAAGCATCCTGGAAAAGCGATAAGAATTTGTTCCAAACTGGACGCAGAAAAATTTCTGATACAAACCGCTATATTCTCTCTTTTTTATCCCGCTTCAAAATTTATTTGCAGCCATTTAGATTTATGGCGCAAATCAAAAGACAATCCGTGGTTCGTGCATGGAGAGAGAAGGTCAGAAAAATGTTACCAATTTGTAAAAAATTAAGTTTATTTGTTTTTTTTATAGCCAACGCAACAAGACCTTCTAATACATCTAGTCCAGGTAAAATCATCAATCTTTTTCTTGAAAATTGAACAGAGCTAGTAAAATTTTAGCTTTTATAAATTGTCTTCTTTGTATATTATGCCGTGCCGTCGTTTCACTTGTTTGGCGAATTAACAGCCCACAAAAATTATACGGAGATTATAATCTTTGAGAGTGCAAAAATATATTTTTTATTCACAGATACGACGCCTTCTTATACATCAAGTCGAGGTAAAATTAATATCCAAGATATGAACTGATCGATAAAATTTATCCAAAAAGGCGACACCTATTTAGTCTGAACTGATTTCAAACGCTGGCAGTATAATTATACCGATTGCAGTATATACTGGCAGCGATAATAAACTTAATAATCTTCAACACGACCAAGATGCTATAAGGCACTTGTGTATTTGAGCTACATAATTTGACATTTCATGCAATGACCTGGCCGACGTCAGCAGCGGGTCATTTGAGGGACATAGTTGAAATGAAATAATCCATAGGTTAATTGAGTTATTCGTTAACATGTAATCTTTATCATTATTACTGGCCTTTCAAGGAGCTAAGAATAACAAAAATATTTCGATATAAATTCAGTGGCGTAACTAGAACGAAATTTGTGGGGTGAGCTACCGTCGGCTATAGAACTGAATATATAAATATTCACCTCCCCTACGCCGCCGCATAAATTACATAAAAAAATACATGGATGAATTTCCTTTTCTCTTAACAGGCACCATTCCACCCACTACTAATCCAGGTAATGAATAATTGGTACTCAATGTTGATATTTCACTGCCCAGATGCGGTTATCCGACGAATAGCAGGTTTTTCAATCGATCAAATCGATTCAAATTAACACTTAGCATGATTGTCAGAAACAAACCATGCATTCAATAAGGCTTTAGGTCCGTTTCGCATTGCAACGAATCGCATGTAAAATGAATCGATGAGATATAAAGATTAAAGATTCACCACGTTTTGCTACGATACTTAAACAAGGAAATACGCCACATCTCGCTACGATACGACTGCAGATTTGTAAAACAGTTTTTAGAAGAATATTCGTTGTCGAAAAGATTGTACAAACTAACATTATTAATCCCCGAGCCGGTGCGGAAGCACCGTGCGAGGGTACTAATTCCGCTCGAATATTTACACCCACGATGTGCAAATGCGAAATCAAAGTTGTCCGCCATTATGCAATGGACCTCACGCCATGGACGGTCTTCTACGTTATGCGCATGCGCCAGAGTGAACCACTAAGCTCTTGATTGGTCGAGACAAAAATTTGTATTTTTAAACGTCAATAAATAACTGTCATTTAGCAAAATTTTAATGAAATTTATAAATTTTATGTTTTCATAAAATAAAGAATATATGTATTTTTAATTAAATTAGAGGGAAACTTGAATGTGGTCAGGACTTGATTGTGGTCAGGACAAATAACAAGACCAAATTTTTGACCGAATTCACCGTGTATAATACAGTCGGAAGATTTTACACTTGATAATATTTCATCCACAGCTTTAAAAAGTAATTCTTTTGTGGTAAACACAACTTTAATATTCTCAAATGTATTTCACTATAAATCTGAATGTGTTATGTGATAAACGACATTATAATTTCATTTATAAACTCCGTTATCATAATGACAAAAAGAAAAGAAAATCAAAACATTCCCGTGCAAAAACCAGTCGAGGCGTAACATAAAACTTCGGAAGTTGTATGAGACGTCTGATGTTATATTTCATGGTAATTAATAATTAAAATAATTTACCATAACACTGACTATAGATGAGTAACTTAACTTCCAGAAAAAGGTAAGAATCTTGTCGTATTTTTGCCATTTTTTCACAAAAATATGAGGGTAAACTTTGATTCTTTAAAAATACGGCCGTTGCGAGTTGCTATGACTACAGTGCTTCCACGTGCAGAAAAATGTTTCCACACTTTTCTCATTTCTTTTTCTCACATACGTAATTTTTCTAACGATCATGTTACCATCCCTATTAATTAATAACTAATTTTGTTAAACCGAGGCGAGGGGTTTCTGCATGCATGTATTTCTAGTTAGGTATATAGTTGATACAAAAATTAAGTTTGACAGCTCTTCGCTTCTTTAACATAATCTTTCGGCCCTTGTTTGCCGTTTTTTTATCCCGTTTCAAAATTTATTTGCAGGCAGTTACGTTTATGGCACACATTTACATTTACATACATTTATTTTCTTTATAGGCAACGTTACAAGATCCTCTAATACATCTAATCCAGGTAAATCATCAATCTCAGTTTTCTTGAAAATTAAGGTGAGCGAACTGCGAATTTTTGGCGTTTAAAAATGGTCTTTTTTGTATACTAAGCTGTTAAGTTGTTTCACTTGCTTGGCTAATTAACAGCTGACAGAATTTAAACAGTGATTATAATCTTTGAGCATGTAAAAAAAATTATTTTTTATTAACAGATACGACGCCTTCTTATACATCAAGTCGAGGTAAAAATATATACGAAGATAAACTGATCGATAAAATTAATCCAAAAAAAGGCGACACTTATTTTTTATTGAACTGATTTCAAACGCTTGCAGTATAATTGTACCGATTGCAGTATATACTGGCAGCGATAAGCAAGGGATAATAAACTTAATAATCTTAAACACGACCAAGATGCTATAAGGCACTTGTCTAATTGAGCTATATAATTTGACATTTCATGCAATGACCTGGTCGACGTCAGCAGCGGCTCGTTTGAGAGACATAGTTGAAATGAAATAATCCATAGGTTAATTGAGTTATTCGTTAACATGTAATCTTTATCATTATTACTGGCCTTTCAAGGAGCTAAGCATAAGAAAAATATTTGACATAAATTCAGTGGCGTAACTAGAACGAAATTTGTGGGCGAGCTTCCGTCGGGTATAGAACTGAATATATAAATATTCACCTCCCCTACGCCGCCGCATAAATTACATAAAAAAATACATGGATGAATTTCCTTTTCTCTTAACAGGCACCATTCTACCCACTACTAATCCAGGTAATAAATAATTGGTACTCAATGTTGATATTTCACTGCCCAGATGCGGTTATCCGACGAATAGCAGGTTTTTCAATCGATCAAATCGATTCAAATTAACCCTTAGCATGATTGTCAGAAACAAACCATGCATTCAATAAGGCTTTAGGTCCGTTTCGCATTGCAACGAATCGCGCGTAGAATGAATCGATGAGATATAAAGATTAAAGATTCACCACGTTTTGCTACGATATTTAAACAAGGAAATACGCCACATCTCGCTACGATACGACTGGAGATGTGTAAAACAGTTTTTAGAAGAATATTCGTTGTGGAAAAGATTGTACAAACTAACATTATTAATTAGGTATAGTTGATACAAAAATAAGTTTGACAGCTCTTCGCTTCTTTAACATAATCTTGTCGGCCCTTGTTTGCCGTTTTTTATCCCGTTTCAAAATTTATTTGCAGCCAGTTACATTTATGGCAAACATTTACATTTACATACATTTATTTTCTTTATAGGCAACGCGACAAGATCTTCTAATACATCTAATCCAGGTAAAATCATCAATCTTTTTCTTGAAATTTAAGCTGAGGGAACTGCGAATTTTTGGCGTTTAAAAATGGTCTTCTTTGTATACTAAGCTGTTAAGTTGTTTCACTTCTTTGGCTAATTAACAGCTGACAGAATTTAAACAGTGATTATAATCTTTGAGCATGTAAAAAAAATTATTTTTTATTAACAGATACGACGCCTTCTTATACATCAAGTCCAAGTAAAATTAATATCTAAGATATGAACTGATCGATAAAATTTAATCCAAAAAGGCCACACGCCTCGAGTCACCGTCAATTTATTTACCTTGCAGCGATAAGCAAGGGATAATAAACCTAATAGTCTTCAACCAGATCAAGATGCGCTATAAGTCAATTGTGTATTTGAATCGCGTAATTTGATATTTCAATGACCTGGTCGACGTCAGCAGCGGGTCGTATATGAGCGACATAATTGAAATGAAGTAATTTATTTGTGTAGGGGACACTTAGCTGTTATAGTGCGCTGGGTTAATTTAGACATTCGTTAACGTGTAATGATATCTAATTACTATTACTGGCATTTCAAGGAGCTAAGAATAAGAAAAATATTTCGACATTAATTCAGTGGCGTAACTAGATTGAAATTTGGGGGGGTGAGTATTCATATATTTAATGCTGCCGGACGGATTACACTTGCAAATGCAATAGCTTAAAATACAGCTCCGTCGGGTAGAACTGAGTATATGAATATTCACCTCCACTACAACGCTGCATAAATTACATAAAATAAAAAAAAGAGGAATTTCGTTTTCTCTTTACAGGCACCATTGCACCCACTACTAATCCAGGTAATAAATAATTGGTAATCAATGTTGATGTTTCACTGCCCAGTCGCGGTTCTTCGACAAATGCCGTTATCCACCGAATAGCAAGTTTTTCGATCGATCTACAAATTATTTTTGTTGATTAATATCTAACTTTATAATCTTTAACATTTGTGCTGCTGAAAAAGTTAATAATTATCTAGAAGACAGAGGTCACGGAAGATCGTTAACATCAGGGCAAATATTTATATAGCGTAAAAACAATCAATTTCATAAGGAACTAATATTGCCAAACATGAATATATGAATAATTTCCCCCCCCCCCGACACTAACGACACCAGAGGAATCTTGTCCGAAGGTCCGAAATAGTTAAAAAGATATCACGCTGAGAGATTGTCAACATATCGGTCAAAAAATTGTCAGAGCAACAAAAAGCATCCTGGGAAAGCGATAAGAATTTGTTCCAAACTGGACAAAGAAAAATTTCTGATACAAACCGCTATATTCTCTCTTTTTCATCCCGCTTCAAAATTTATTTGCAGCCATTTAGATTCATGGCGCAAATCAAAAGACAATCCGTGGTTCGTGCATGGAGAGAGAAGGTCAGAAAAATGTTACCATATTGTAAAAAATTCAGTTTATTTGTTTTTTTTAAAGGCAACGCAACAAGACCTTCTAACACATCTAGTCCAGGTAAAATCATCAATCTTTTTCTTGAAAATTGAACAGAGCTAGTAAAATTTTAGCTTTTATAAATTGTGTTCTTTGTATATTATGCTGCCGTCGTTTCACTTGTTTGGCGAATTAACAGCTCACAAAAATTATACGGAGATTATAATCTTTGAGAGTGCAAAAATATATTTTATTTACAGATACGACGCCTTCTTATACATCAAGTCGAGGTAAAATTAATATCCAAGATATGAACTGATTGATAAAATTTAATCCAAAAAGACGACACCTATTTAGTCTGAACTGATTTCAAACGCTGGCAGTATATACCGATTCCAAGATATACGCGTGCGTCTAGAGTTGCCGTAATCTATATTACCATTACTGGCATTTCAAGGAGCTAAGAATAAAA